>NC_081412.1:387397604-387726493 GCF_030272615.1 Cryptomeria japonica | reverse complement strand
TAATCCCTCTCCTATTTTTAGGCGAGGAGCTCTTGGCACTAGTTCTTTTACCTTTGCTGCCACATTAGTTGACAATGTCAACTGTTCTAGGAAATTATCACAGATAGCCCTCTCTTGATAATTGACCTTTCTTGAGAATTCTCTTTTAGGTGCCATCTTAGAACTATGCAAGCAATTTAATTACTAGCCCCAACTATTCTGTAATAAATCAAAACCTCAATTATAACACACTGTCAAGTAATTGCCAAACAGGAGTACAAGAGAACCTATTTTTTGCTTGAAGAAATCTTCTCTGCAACTGAAGAAATCTGCTCTACAACTGAAGAAATTTGCTCTACAAGCGCTTCTCTACAACTACTCTTCAAAATGATGCCTTCATTCAATTGATGTGAAATCATATACGGTAGTCAGGCTCTTAACTACGACATTGATACCGCATGCTTCGACCGTCCCTTCAGAATTGAATTCATAGAAGAATTCAAAAATTTCGCTCCAATGAGTCATAACATGCCTGTGTATTTTCCTTTTCTCTCTTTCACGATTTCGTAGAGCATAACATCCTCGCAATTTCGCTCAACAAAATCGCGCTAGCCATCTGATCAGATGAGACTTGGTCGATCTTTACATTGTTTTAACCTCTTTGCCTTTGCATCAGGCCCTACCTCCTTTTTGCCATTTCGCAAGCTTTATCCCGTGAGCACTTTCCTTTCGCGAAGCTACGCCAAGCGTTAGATGGAACTCTAACCACCCGGCCTTTAACCCCTATCAGTACCGTCAACTTTTTCACTAACCGCACCTCATCTTGACGGCTAACAGTTTTTTGCTATTTCACAGAGGTTAATCTTCTTACATCTTCAGGCCACGAAACAACGAGAGGCCTTGGATCAATCTCGAGATGACCACCCTTTAAGTGAGACCTTTATTACTTACCCCATTTATTTACCGGTTAACAAATGCCACATGGCACTCGGCCATTAGCTCTGGGAAACTCTTCGGGTTTAGTTCGGAGTCAACCACATGTCTTATTTCCTACGTAACCGATGGTTACACCTTGGCGGGCCCTGAATCACCTTTTGAAACTACGTGTCTTACAACACATCACCATCAATCCTTACAAGAAGTAACAGCTATCATTCCACGTCATGCTGGGAAGAAACTCTCTTTCTCTTTCGCCATTTAACAGGCCTTAATCCTCGGTTGATTTGCAGCCACAAATCAACGAGAACCCTTGGATCAAAACAAAGTTGATCCTTTTTTACCTTTATGCCTTATCTGTTTCTTCGGGCCCACTAGCTCTTTCGCCATTTCGCAGACCTTAAAACACAAGCATCTTGCCTTCGTGAACTCACGCGAACCGTTAGATCATATCAAACTTGCCCGATGCTTAACAACCTACTTGAATCCAGCAGACGTGGGTTGTCTGACTCAACTTTATCCACCTGGTGTCTAGTCATTCCTGAACTAACATGTCAACTTTTTATTCACTGATAGAAAGCATCGGGATCCACTTTATCCTTGCCACCTGTATCTGCCAGGTCAATTCTTATCCCGCATCATGACTCATCTTCTTGGACCCACCTTTTAATCCTTAAATCCGATTCGCTGACCACATTGATCTTCGGCCACGTGTCACTATCTTACTTGCCATCTCAACCAGTTGGACTGCTTGCTTGGAATGCCATGTCATTTCTCTGTTTCGCGAAAGCTATCTTTCGAGCATCTTTCTCCCGTGAAACTGTGCTAGCCGTTTGATCTTTGGGAACCTGCGCATCTGTTATGTTTCTCATAAACTTCTTCTGTCGGGGCCAAAAAACCTTTCGCTATTTCGCAGGGCATAAAATGTGAGCATCTATTAGCCATGAAATAATGAGAGTCGTCGATTTCTTTTGAACTTCATCACCTTTTAGCCATGGAAAAGTCTTCATCGCTGGGTCCCGCCAAACCTTTTCACCATTTTGCGAAAGGTAATTTACTCGCTCATTTCGGCTATGAATCAACGCTAGCCATTAGATCTTGAGCAAGATGGAGTCTTGTTAAACCAAATCAAATGCACACAATTGAACATGCTTTTTCCTTTCGCTATTTCACATAGCTTAACACACCCGCAACTTCGCCTAACGAAATGGTGAAAGTCGTAGATTCATCTGGAAGTTGCACAACACTTACTGGACCCGACAACATTAGAAGGCAAAAGACACAAGGCATAGACTTTTTACGAATATTTAACAAACGCCTAGGTAGATAACAAGGGGGGACACTTCACGTGACCCCAAGACCCATTACTTAAGTGAATAAAGTAACGCAGGAATAGAAACCAGAGGGTTTTGATCAGACATTTGAGCAATTTAAAACTAAAACCCTTAACCCTTAAAGACCTAACACATCTTTGAAGTAGTTAAAAGCATACCTAACTCAAAATTTCAAAAAACCTAGCCAATCATGGGGAAAGAAAACCCATTTCTTAAACACTGATAACAACAGCTCTGACTGGGGATGGTTGATCGCAAGGTCAACATAAGAAACTCAAGACACTCTGGAGAAACAGACCAAAACACAGACCCAAACAAAAACAACAAGAAGCAAACAAAATATATACAAACAAAAGATCTACTGTGCATGGACTTCAAGAGAAATAATGTTTCAGGAATTGTCCATGCACTGGAAATTCCTATACTTCATCATTCATATTTTTCACAAAATAAGAATCCTTTCCATTTAAATCACATACCACAAAAGGGCCAATCCATAATGATTCAAATTTCTTGTGTTTTCCCTTGTCCTGTCCTCTTGCATTCCATTGAAGAATAATATCATCAATTTGAAACTTCCTTAAGGATGTCATTTTATCAAAAAGGTATTTGGACTGCAATTGGATCTTTAGATTTCTCTTATGAGCTAGAGTTTTGATGTCTTCCACTTCCACAATTTGGATCATTATGTTTTCCATAGGTTCAGATAGCTCCATGTCTTCATCTTGCAAGAATTTATAAACTGAAAGAAGATTATTCACTGGTAATCTAACTTGTGTACCATAAACCAGTTTAAAAGGTGACATTCCAATGGCCTTCTTGACTGTTATTTTGTCTGCCCACAAAGCTAGTTTCAAATTTTGATCCCATGACCTCTTGTTTTCTTCTAAGATTTTCTTGATAATATTCAAGAGGCTTTTATTGCTGGATTCAGCTTATCCATTTCCCTGAGGATGATAAGGTGAAGAGTAAGACATGATTATTCCATGACTGGTACAAAATCCAACAAACTCTTCTGACCTGAAACTCATGGCATTGTCCATTACTAACTTTGCAGGTATTCCAAATCTAGTTATAACATTGTCCATCAGGAAGTCAATGACAACTTTACTCGTAGCTCTTCTTGTGGGAATAACTTCAATCCATTTCGTAAAATAATTAGTGGCTACTATGATCCATCTATGACCTCTTCCTGATCTCTCAACAATCTCTCCAATAAAATCAATGCCCCATTAGACAAAAGGGGCTTCCACTATGACTGGATTTAGGGGTAAAGCTCCTTCATACTTCAATTTGGATGAAATTTTTTGACATGGGTCACATTTCCTGACATGTTCATGAGCATCCTTGAATAAGGTAGGCCAATAGTACCCAACCCAGATTATCTTACCAATGGTTGTCTTAGAAGAGTAATGGCCTCCACATACTCCATCATGCATTTCAATCAACACCCTTTTAGCCTGGAATCATCCAAACACATTAGCAGTTTTCCATCTCTTTTTCTCCAAAACAAATCACCTTGAATGAGAACATATTTTTGTGACTTGAGTTTTAGAGTTCTTCTCTGATTATGTGTCATTCCTTCTAAGAATGTAGCATCTCTTAAAAATCGGACTATCTCTGAATACCAAGGTTGCCTTTCAATACTAGTGACTGAAGTACTTTTGATTTCAACATTATGTATCTCAATATTCAGAAGATTAGATTCAGTCATGAGCTTGGCTTGACCTAAGCCTCTCACCAATTTGGTGATCTTTATTTCCAAGTCAAATTCTTGGATTCTATTAATCCATCTGCACCTTTTTCCTATAACCTCAGACTGGGACAAAATATCCTTAACTGTAGCATGTGGGACATAAGCAGTGATTTTGGCATTCACCAGGTATGGCCTGAAAGCCTTAACAGCTTTAACTAAAGCAGAAGCCTGTTTCTCCATGGTTTCATTTTTTAATTCTGCTGCTTGCAAAGACTTGATATAGAAAGCTATGGGATGTTCATATCCCTCATTATCCTTTTGTAACAACACTACAGCTACTGTATGGTATGAAGTAAAAGAGAACAGAGAGAAGGGCTTACTGTAATCAGAAGATTTCAGCATTGGTACTTCCTGAATGACCCTTTTAATTTCAGCAAAAGCCTTTGAGGCTTCTTGATCCCAACAAAACTTAGTATCCTTCTTGAACAACTTGACAATGGGTTTCACTATCTCTGTAAAGTTCACAATGAATCTTCTAACAAAATTTACTTTGCTCAAAAAGGATTGAATACCTTTAACATTCTTCGGTTCAAACACTTTGTTTATTGCTTCAATTCTTTCAGGGTCTATTCTTACCCCTTCCTTGGAAACAATATGCCCCAATAACTTTCCTTCAGTGACCCCAAAATGGCATTTCTTGGGATTTAATGACACACCAAATTCCAAATCTTTATTGAACACCTTTTCCAAATGTCCACAGTAGTCATTGGACTTTTTAGAGAAGCAAGTTAGATCATCTTGATAAACCACCATGATGATATTGATGAATTCTTTGAAGGCTACATCCATAACTCTCTGAAATGTAGCTCCAACATTTTTTAATCCAAATGGCATTCTTACATAGACATATGTTCCCGATGGAGTAGTGAAAGCAATTTTAAACTGTTCAGATTCCCTCACTAACACTTGATTGTATCCTGAAAAACCATCCATCATGGACAAAAGATCACAACCTGTTACTCTCTGCAGCATAGCTTCCATATTGGGGGAAGAGTAATTGTGTTTTAAAGAAGCAACATTCAAATTTCTAAAATCCACACACAATCTAATGTCCCCATTTTTCTTTCTTACTGGGACTAAATTGGAGACCCATGAAGAATGTCTTATAGGTTTAATAATCCCCCCTTCTCTTAACTTAGTTAATTCTTGCTACATCTTAGTTTCCAACATGGGATTAATAGGTTTCTGTTTCTGTCTGAAAGGCTTAGCATCCGGAAGTAAGGGAACTTCATGCTAAAAAAAGTCTTGTCTATACGCCTTTAGGTCTTCATAAGACCAAGCAAAAACATGTTTATATCTTTTCGATAAATTAATAAGATTAGTTCTGACACGAGGGGGTAATTTCTTGCCAATGTATACTAACTTAGGGGATGATTCAGTCCCCAGGTTTACCTCCTCCAATTCTTCTAACTTGGTGGTAGACTGCTGATGTAAGTGACTGCCATTGTAGCTAAACATGCTCTCTAGCTCTACCAACCCTTTAGGTATCTCATTTGTTTCCAACTAGACCAAGTCGTTTCCAAACACTGTTTCCTTATTGTCAACCACCTCCACCAATGCATTACAATTGATCTTTTGTCCTAATCATCAACATATTGGATGAACCTAAGAATATTTTCATCATCAAAAAAAACTTGCCAATTATACACATTATCAGGGATGGCAGGCCTATATTTTATTTCCACAGTGGAGATGCCAGTTAGTGTTGCATCATCATTTTTCAATGCAACATTAGCTAGAAAGTCTGCCATAATATTCTTTGATCTCTCTATCCAATTAATAGAAACTGCACTAAAATGCTCAATGACATCCCAAACTGCATGCTTATACCTCTTTAATCTATCATTTTTGGATACATATTTGGATCTTACTTGAGAGACAACCAATTCTGAATCCCCTAAGACTGTCAAGAGCTGGATTCCATGCCTTTTTGCAACCTCAAGTCCCAATAACAGGGCTTCATACTCTACAGTGTTATTTGTGCACTGGAAAGCCAATAAGAAAGAATATTTAAAAGTTATACCTGATGGAGATACAAAAAGAACCTCTGCTCCAGATCCTTCTTTGGAGCAAGCTCCATCAAAATACATCTGCCATAAACCATGCTATTGTGATTCTAATTCGACCACAATGGGGTCAATATTCTTCAACTGGGGTAAAATTGGTTGTAGTATGAAATTATCAAGATCCACATCAATCATACAATTGAGCATACTAGGATCTACATTTTCAATTACCCTAGGAGCACGTGGTTCTCTGTACAACTTGACCTAATTCCCATTGATTGGAATGGTGGCATAAGATAAATCCAGTTGGATGTTTCCTCCTACTGCTGCTGCCCATTGCCTGGACAACAACATACCATAATGGGGTTTAGTGTCAGTAATAATAACGTCCATTTTATAAGTTGCCTCAGGGAATGCTGCTATTTTTACTTCAACATCTCTCATTGTACCTATCATAGGTACTTCCCTGTTATCCATAGCATAGCATTTTCCATATACAGTGGTTACTGACAGTCCTAATTCTTTCATAACACCATAGGGCATTACATTAGCAGCAGCTCCTGAATCTATCATGCAGTTGTTTATCAACCGGTTATTTACTAGCAAAGTAACATAAAAAGGATCTACCTATGAAGGCTCTTGAGTAATAGTGGTTCCAACATAAACCTCTGGGGTTTGAAGTTCCTGATCCTTTCCAATTTTCGCTGAAGCGGTGGGTAGGACCGTGTCACTGTCAGATATATTAGAAAACAAAGACAAAGTTGCATCCCTATGTTCTTTTATTTTCAGTAATTCTACTAGTGGGACAGTAACCTTCATTTGTGTAAGAGCTTGAGCCATGTCAAATGTGGAACTATTGCTTAATTCAGTATTAGCTCTAACTCTTTCTGCCTTAAGCTGACTTCCCCTTTTTGCTGAGGCAACTCCTTGTATATCGTTGGCACTTTTATCATTTGTACTCTTGGGTACATCTTTAACATGTTCCTTCTTTTCTTTACCAATTTTAGGGACAGTAGTAGCACTACTTGTTGCCCCCTTTTGAGTAGCCTCTTTTATGAACATGGAACCAGGTTCACCCTGATCAGTGTCCTTCTTGGTGCTCCTTAAGTTGTAATTGTGTTTTGCTTTAGCAATAGCAGCTTTGGTGAGACTTTTAACTTCTTCCTCACTGGGCCTTCTAAGATGAACTTCTTCATCTTCAATTGTTACCACATTCAAGGTAGGATGCTAGTCCAGTGTTAGTTGTCCTTGAACAAACCTTTCATTATCCAACACATCACTATATTCACTTTGTATAGATTCCTCATCACTTTCTATAATAGTCTCAAACATGTTAATGTCAGGCTCAACTTCTTATCTCATGGACTCTTCAAGGGCTTGAGCTACTGCACACTGACGAGGAGAATGTGGCCCATCACAAGCAATACACCAAGGAGTATTTTCTATATTATGGACATTTTTCCCTTTTAAGGGATCTGGGGTATCCTGATTTTGAGCAATTTTAGGCTTCTCTTTTTGGGGTTTTCCATCTTTCCAGTTGGTATTATAAGGCATGTCATGCAGTCTAAGGGGTCTATCTTGCCAATTATAATGAGGCTTATCGTTTTTGTTCACCTTGGCAGTCAGATCCTTCATAGCAATGACCAACTTTTCTATCTTGTCTTCCTCCTTAGCAGCTTTGCTAGGTTGTTGTTTCGTTTCTTGCCATAACCTACCATCTGTTCTCCTTGCTAACTTCCTAGATGCTTTTCTATTGCTTTCCACATTAATGGCAATCCTAAATGCATCCCTCAAGTTATGTGGATTTTTATCCCTCAAGATATAAGCCATCTTAGAATCAAATGCATTATAATAGGTGTTCAAACACATGTTATCATCTAACCTCATCACCTAATATAATCTATGCATGGCCTTTTGATATCTAGCATTGAAATCGGTGACCATTTCATTATCAGATTTTCTGATGTTATTAAATTCATTGAGCATGAAGCTCACATTTGTTTTGTCACCGTATTGTTCTTAAAAACAATTCTTAAAGTCCTCCCATGACCTAATGCTATTAACTAGAAGACCTCTGTACCGATCTCTTGCATCATCAACCAGGGACTGAACAAACAATTTCATTATAACATCTTCATCCACTATCTCATAATCATTTATTAGGTCGCCAAAAGATTTTAAATGTTCTTCAGCACTAATTGCATTATTTCCAGCAAACTTATGGAGTCTGCCCCTTAACTCAGTAGGAACATGGTTGGGATATCCTGGGATCCCATCAAAGAACAATTGTCTATACTGCTCCAAATTGATAGGTCTCCTTTGAAAAGGGTTAGTAACATTATTGTTTCCCATGTTCATTCTGACTTTTGGAATTGGGGACTGAGATATTTGGCTATGCTGATTGTTCACAGGGATTTGACTTACTGATGTTGTATTAGCAGGCACAGTAGGCTGAATCTTAACCGGGGGAAGGGAAATTTGCTAAGGATCAGGCTTACTAAGATCTCCTGATGGAAAAATGATAGGGGAGATTTTAGGCAACTAATTTTTCTTTTGACTTCCTGATTAGCTGCTTCCAACTCAACTTTCTCTAGCTCCATTTGTAGATCCTCCTTTTCCTTCCTCGTTATTTCCATCTCTCTCTCATGTGTTGAAAGCCTATGAGAAATCTCTTCTGTATTTCTAGATCCAGTTCCATCATCCACCCATTTCTGTTTCCCTTTATCCACATTATTCTTAGGAGGCTGTGAATCACTAAGCATTTCCCTGTTTGGTTGGACTACTGACCTATATGCTGGCTTGGCCTTAGGGATCAGAATTTCTCTAATCACAGGGCCTTCATCATCACTCTTTTCTTTTTCCTTAGCCAATACTTCAAGATCAACTATCTATCTAAGAAGCCTATCTCTCTCCATTAGTTTTGCTTTGACTTCCTTCTCCTTATTTGCTTCCTTTTGGGTTCTTAAAGAGATTAAGTGGTGAACCCTCCTATTTAAATCTTCTATTTCTTGTGACACTTTATCTTCATCAGGGAAATTCTCCTCAGAGTCAGATATATTGACTTGATCTATATCAATCAAGCTAATATTTCCATCAATTGTTCTAGGAACAAAATGTCTGATTGCATTTGAACTAGTCCTATCTCTCGCAGACACACTAACATGAGATATATCTTGATTTAAAGCATGAGCATTATCTATATTTCCAAACAATCCAAAATGGAAACCTAATAAATCATGTTCAGAATCTCTGAAAGAAGAATTAGACTTTGCATAAACAGGTCGATCAGGTATCTTACCGGTATTATTATTCTTTTGCACCCAAGCAACATTTGATGGTTCGTGAAGCACTGATCTCTTCTGACCTCTTCGTGACTGTTCTGGCAAACCTTCTTGCATAGTTTCATGAGGATGATTCTTCATGAATGATCTGGTGTTTTTTCCTCCTTTCGTTACGCTTGTCTTCCCTTTTATAATTTTATGTATTTCATAAGGACTGGTTCCAAGATAACAGATTCACCACCCATAAGACTATGGGAATTATGAAAACAAGCTTAGAATAAAATGTTGCACAACTTCAGACCAAATCAAAAATCAACAGAAAAAAGAGGGAACTTCCAAAATGGATCTCCAGACACCACTGCTATATTCACCGAAGCACCAACTGATTCCACAAACACACGATGATTTTTCATTATAAATCTAGGCACAAATCTACGTCTGGATCCTTATTGTGACTCACCCCAGCAGAGTCGCCACTTTTGTTGTTCTCAAAATCTGATTCACTTTAAAATCCTTGTAATGCTATGATAACTCTATATACAAAAGAGAGATTAAAGAGAAGGAAACCTTCAGGACAACATATGACAAGGTTTGATTAACCTTCTACACTTCGAACTTATTCAAAGTTCAGGCGGGTATACCTTTGTGAACTAAATTCACACTTTTTAAAGATAAATCCACAACAAACCAGTTCAAAAACCAATGGATCTAATCACCTTAAAACTAACTGAAACAAAGGAATGAAAATTGTACTCAAGTTCAGTATTGACCTACAAGATATGTAATAGACAACCTTGATCTACACCAGTGCCTTATCCAAGGACGCAGAGTCATCTAAGTTCAAACAATACTTCTACAATCAAATATCTCTACATATTCCATCAGTTTGGCTTCTGCAGATCCTTGTACATGCCTAACACGCATAAGAATTTATTCATATCAAACTAAACCATGTTCATCAAAATTCAAAGTGTCCCACAAAGAATTTACTGGTAGAAATGATTGTTGCGTATTTAATTCCCCTCTTGAAGAGAAAAGCTAAGAAACATATCTACTGAAAGTTGCCTTACAACCCATATTCAAACGAAATAACCCTAGATTACTCAAGATGAAATAGTAAACACTTGCAAACATACTTGAAGACAACACAAAGTTTAAATTCAAAACCAATGGTCTATATATTGATATTTTCTTCAAAAAGTATTACAAAAACCTTCGAATATTCTCCATTAAACTTGGAAAAGCTCAGATAAATTTCTGCAATGTTTTCTTACAATTCCTTACGATCCCTCTTTTTTAGTCCTGGTATCCATTTATAACAATATGGATGAACACATAGCTTCGGACTTTCCTAGGAGAGTTTCTTACAATCATTACTTCTCAAGAAGAAGTTACAAAACCTTTTACAAATGCAGTTACAAGTCTCTTTCAACATCCACAGCTTCTTCCTCTTGCTGTTCTGTTGCAACATTTTCTAACTGCTCCACATCAAGCATGGCATATATTCTCGTCCATTCCTGATACACCTCATCAACAGGCCATGAGAAGTTAATTACTTTTGCTTTTGTCTTGGCTAATCTTTTCCAAGAATTCCTCATTTTATTGACCTTTGAATTTAAGAAATCATAATGAGATTTGATTTTCTCAATCTCTTCAATTGTTTTAACAAATATGGATGCTTCCTCTGATTTGAAAATTCCTTTTATTCTAAGTGACAATTTGGCTTCCAATTCCTTAAGCCATATTTGTTTGTCCTTTAATTGGGTTGGGCTGACAAAGCCTCCTGGGAGTAATTCAAAAACTTGATCAGTGTACTCTTTCTTGTACAAGTTGATCTTTCTATCTGCATTGTCTACTCCTTCTGCCAACTTTACTAAATCCTTTGTCATATCATTTGTAGATTTAATTATAGGGTTAGCCCCTACCTCATCATAGGATACACAAATCAGTTCTATATCCTGCTCTTTGGGTCTCCATTTATCAAAAATAGGCATAAATACAGCCTTGTCCCCATTTAATTCATTCCACATTTCCAAAATCTTACTCATAATGTTATACATTAATGAAGACCCTATAGTGTCAGCAAAACTTAAAATTGTAGCCTTTACCCTCTCTTCATATTTCTTTGCATATAAGGCTTGAGCCTGTTTTAAATTCTCCAACTCATGGGGAGTGATCTCAATCAACTGAGAACTAGAAGGTGCTGGAGATGGTGGGAACTCAATAATGGGGCTGGTAGGTGGAGGTCTTGTAGGAGAAGAGGAGATCATCAGTGTTGAGGACTCACCTTGATGGTATTGTCCTGCCAACTGGCTTTGTAGCTTGGTGATGATGCTATCTTTACCTCTTACCTCTTCCTTGGCATTGTTATGAGCTTTTAAAACTGTCTCCAACTTAACTTGGAGATCTGCCTTTTCGTTAGCCTCCCTTTCTACTACTTCAACACTAAAATTTGCAGTCTCTAGCATAGTGCTAGTAGCTTCCACTACCCTAGTGCTCTACACTCTTTTTCACTATCATTCCTCCAAGGTAACTTGACCCTGGGGTGTCCTTATTCCTCTTATTTTCATCTCTTTTAAGAGACCACATGACCAGTGCAGCATTATCTTTGCTGAAAGTGACTCCCTCCATAGGTTTGGTCTCTTTTCTCACTACCTCTAAAACCAAGGCATCTGCTATGTCCCAATTGGGGAGAATGAGTACCCCAGCCTATGCTACCATGTCTCTTCCCTGCTCAGGAGTGATGGTCTTAAACTCATCAACCATTTCTTGCTTTATCTCTTCCTCCACCATAGCTGGATCCTTGTGGGGCTGCTCACCTTTCCTCTTTTCACACCTAGCATTAAATTTATCAATTTTCTGCTTCCACACAAATTGCATGAAAGCTCCTGATGTGACAAAATTATTATCAGCCAAGAAATCTTCACTGGCTTGCTTGATCTCAGGATCCCACTCCTAGCCTTTGAACTCATTAGTAGAGATGTTCATTTCAACAGTAGGGGGCTATTCTGGCATTCCCTCTTCCACTTCATCATATGTGTATGCTATCTCTACAAGGCTGCCTAAATGTAATAGTTGCTCAGTTGCTGCCTGTTCATCTCCTATATGAATAAGGGATCGAGATGGAGAGTACGAAGGTTCATCAGATTGTACTTCTTTTCCCACTCTTTGTTTCTTTCGGCTATCTTGAATGTCAATGACATCCTGTATCTTCCTCTTCCCTTTTGAAGTAGAGGGCTCCCCTGTTGTTGGCATCAACACTCTGTAGTTGGACTTCTTATGCAACATGTAATCACCAGGAGGGATTGCTCTGGTAGATGCAGACCTATTTAGAACCAGTCTTTCTTTCTCAGGGTTGTTCTTAATTGCAACCTCTCTCTTTTCTTTCAATGTTTGCATCACATCCTCAAAACAAAGAATTAAGAACTTTATCTTCTCTTCAAAAAGGTGAAAGCTAGACAAAGGGTCATAGGTAGTGTCGAATTGGTGTACAAAGTCTAAAGCGTTTTTGTAGGCGACCCACTTTTCCTTCCTCAGCTCTTGCTCATCTAAATCAAACTCATTCCTAATGAAGTCTTCAGGAAACTGGAATTGGTGGGGTCTACCTCTGCATATTGCCCTCTTTCTGAACATGCCGTTGAAGAAATCTTCAGGGTCAACACATCGGGATACTGCAGTTGACAAATGATACGGTTGAAGGAAATCTTCAAAACACTTCCAACCTCCTTTAATTATCACAAATTGGTGTGCTATGGTAACCGTAGGGAAAATGGTCCCTTTACCTCTGCTTATTAACTCTGCCTCTTGCACACCACCAATCTGCCTAAGGATCTCTGCAATTCCCACTTTAAGAGGGACCTGATAGGGTAACAAAAATGGAGTGCCTTTGAAACCATAGACTCTGAAAACTGTGGAGACAGGGTATAAGTAGATATCACCCCAATTGTGGACAATTTTAACATTCTCAACAAATTCTTTTGGCCTAATGAATTCCAAAAGAACCTTAGGAACTCTTGGCTTTTTTGAATAGATAAGAGCCCTTATCTTAGATGCAAAACATTAATCAAACTTCAAGAAGCTTGCATCTTCTCTCTCCCATGACAGCACTGTACTCCATAACTGCACTGGCATCTTCTCTCCATTTTTCTCTTTCACAATATCCATTCCACTTGCAAAATAGTCACCACCTTTGAATAAGAATAAATGCATGAGGAGGGAGTACCATCCAAAATACCTATCCACTTTCCCATTCTTTATTCCTATCAATCCTTCATGGATGGCATTAGTGATATAGGAAGCATAGTCAAAGGTTACTATCAAAGAAGGGTTCAAAATTTGAGCAATCATTAGCATGTAATGAGTTGGCATATTTGCCTTAGCATCTTCTCCTAGAATTTGGTAGAGTGACCAATATAATCCTTTGGCCCTAAGGGTAAACAGATTTAAAGAAAAAGGCTCCTCAGTATTAGGTCCTACAATTGTTAACCCGCCTATCTTCACAAAGAATTGTTTAAGAGGCCCATTTCTAAGGTGATTCCTCTGCATACTGTAAACCTGAGCTAGTGATTTGAAATTAATAGGTTCTAAAAAATTGGTAAATTCACTAAGCCTGAAAGCATTTATGAACTCCTCATTATTTATTTCAATGAGAGTTTTCCCACTTATATCCTTAACACTTCTTGTGATTGGGTCGTAGTTGTGTGCAATCTGAGTTAGGAGATCCACATCCATGAATACTCCGGGGACCACCAATTTGCCTACATCCAACTCCCAGATACTGTTCATTGGGGCTAGGGAGTTTCTCATGCCAAATCCAACCTTAAATAATCCCAACCCAGACAACCCAATTTGAGGGTCTTTTAGCCAGTTACCCTTATCATATAATCCCTCTCCTATTTTTAGGCGAGGAGCTCTTGGCACTAGTTCTTTTACCCTTTGCTGCCACATTAGTTGATAATGTCAACTGTTCTAGGAAATCATCACAGATAGCCGTCTCTTGATAATTAACCTTTCCTAATAATTCTCTTTTAGGTGCCATCTTAAAACTATGCAAGCAATTTAATTACTAGCCCCAACTGTTCTGTAGTAAATCAAAACCTTAATTAAAACACACTATCAAGTACTTGCCAAACAAGAGTACAAGAGAACCTATTTTTTGCTTGAAGAAATTTTCTGTACAACTGAAGAAATATGCTCTGCAACTGAAGAAATTTGCTCTGCAAGCACTTCTCTGCAACTACTCTTCAAAATGATGCCTTCATTCAATTGATGTGAAATCATATATGGTAGTCGGGCTCTTAACTACGACATTGATACCGCATGCTTCGGCCGTCCCTTCAGAATTGAATTCATAGAAGAATTCAAAAATTTGGCTCCAACAGGTCATAACATGCCTGTGTATTTTCCTTTTCGGTCTTTCGCCGTTTCGCAGAGCATAACATCCTCACAATTTCGCTCAATGAAATCGCACCAATCATCCGATCAGATGAGACTTGGTCGGTCTTTACACTGTTTTAACCTCTTTGCCTTTGCATCGGGCCCTACCTCCTTTTCATCATTTTGCAAGCTTTATCCCGCGAGCACTTTCCTTTCGCGAAGCTACGCCAAGTGTTAGATGGAACTCTAACCGCCTGGCCTTTAAACCCTACCGGGACCGTCAACTTTTTCACTAACCGTGCCTCATCTTGACGGCTAACGATTTTTTTCTATTTCGCAGAGGTTAATCCGCTTACACCTTCGGACCATGAAACAACGAGAGGCGTTGGATCAATCTCGAGATGAGCACCCTTTAAGTGATACCTTTATTACTTACCCCATTTATTTACTGGTTAACAAATGCCACATGGCACTCGACCATTAGCTCTAGGAAACTCTTCAGGTTTAGTTCGGAGTCAACCACGTGTCTTATTTCCTGCATAATTGGTGGTTACACCTAGGCGGGCCTTGAATCACATTTTGAAACTACGTGTCTTACGATACATCACCATCAATCCTTACAAGAAGTAACAACTGTCATTCCACGTCATGCTGGGAAGAAACTCTCTTTCTCTTTTGCGATTTCACAAGCCTTAATCCTCAATTGATTTGCAGCCACGAAACAACAAGAACCCTTGGATCAAAATAGAGTTGATCCTTTTTTACCTTTATGCCTTATCTATTTCTTCGGCCCCACTAGCTCTTTTGCCATTACGTAGACCTTAAAACACAAGCATCTCGCCTTCGCGAACTCATGCGAACCATTAGATCATATCAAACTTGCCCGATGCTTAACAACCTACTTGAATCTGGAAGACGTGGGTTGTCTGACTCAACTTTATCCACCTGGTGTCTAGGCATTCCTGAATTGACATGTCAACTTTTTATTCATTGATAGAAAACATCGGGATCCACTTTATCCTTGCCACCTGTATCTGCCAGGTCATTTCTTATCCTGCAGCATGACTCATCTTCTTGGACCCACCTTTTAATCCTTAAATCCGATTCGCTGACCACATTGATCTTCGACCACGTGTCACTATCTTACTTGCCATCTCAACCAGCTGGACTGCTTTCTTGGAACGCCATGTGATTTCTCTGTTTCACGAAAGCTATCTTTTGAGCATCTGTCTCTCGTGAAACTGCGTTAGCCATTAGATCTTTGGGAACCTGCGCATCTGTTATGCTTCTCATAAACCTCTTTTGCCCGGGCCAAAAAACCTTTTGTTGTTTCACAGGGCATAACATGTGAGCATCAATCAACCACGAAACAACGAGAGCCATCGATTTCTTTTGAACTTGATCACCTTTTAGCCGTGGAAAAGTCTTCATCGCTGGGTCTCGCCAAACCTTTTCACCATTTTGCGAAAGGTAATTTACTCGCTCGTTTTGGCTGCGAATCAATGCCAACCGTTAGATCTTGAGCGAGATGGAGTCTTGTTAAACCAGATCAAATGCACACAGTTGAACATGCTTTTTACTTTCTCTATTTCGCATAGCTTAACACACCCGCAACTTCGCCTGACGAAATGGTGAAAGTCGTAGATTCATCTAGAAGTTGCACAACACTTACTGGACCTGACAACATTAGAAGGCAAAAGACATAAGGCATAGACTTTTTACGATTATTTAACAACCGCCCATGTAGATAACAAGGGGGGACACTTCACACAACCCCAAGACCCATTACTCAAGTGAATAAAGTAATGCAGGAATAGAAACTAGAGGGTTTTGATCAGACATTTGAGCGATTTAAAACTAAAACCCTTAACCCTTAAAGACCTAACACATCTTTGAAGCAGTTAAAAGTATACCTGACTCAAAATTTCAAAAAACCTAGCCAATTATGGGGAAAGAAAACCCATTTCTTAAACACTGATAACATACCCTGTTAAAGGATTTACAGCAAGTCGGTTAAGGCTACCCTGTTAAGGGATTTTCCAACTGTTGAGGTGGTTAGAGATCAACAGGTATTACAATGATTTGGTAACAGCACTCAATGCCAATGTAGATCCGCTTAAGCTCCTCTTCACCTTCTGCACTTACACTCTGCAGGTATCACTTCTCTCCTTTTGGTCTAGCAAGAATTACATATCCCTTCTCTCAGATACACACACACAACTTTTGCCAACAACCTCAGAAAGAGACACAACATCTACCTTATAGGAAAATAGATAGGTCGGTAGAATAAACCCTAAACCCTAAACTTGTTAGGTTAAGGAATTCAAACGGTTCAATCCTGACCATTGAGAATACTCCATTAATTGCAACAGTCTTGATCGAATCTCAAGACATTCTCCATCGACCATTTTCACCGATTTCATTGCGGCTGATAACCCATCACACGTTATCACCATTTTACAGACTTCGCACATTCCCGAGGTAGAGAGGAACAATCTCCTTCAAGCAAGATCCTTCATGTGCACAAGACTGACGTGGCAACATGATCTGTTCTTCATTACAAGGCTAACTCATCACACAATGTCACCAGTTGAGCCACACAGGCTTGAAGCACTTCAACCGAAAACCTTGAAGTTGAGACTACCAACCGGTAGTCATACAACGCTTCCATGTGCCGGTTCCCATAACCATATGCTAGTTCACCTTGAACAAGCACACCGTTTCACTTTGGCACCAATGCCGGTTCATAGTGTTATATCGGTTCTCATCTCTTCAGCATATTGACATCAATGACAACATACAATGTCATTATGTCCTCCTACTGGTTCACATAATGCCAACAGTACCTTTGTTGGATCCACTTCAATACCCTTAGTTGAAACTATGGAGCCTAGTAACTTGCCTGATGTAACCCCAAAGACACACTTCTTAGGGTTGAGCCTGACTTGGAACTTTTCCAATCTGTCAAAAATCTTTTCTAAGATGCTTAAATGTTCTGCCCTGGTGAATGATTTAGCTAGTAAATCATCCACATAGTCCTCCATGAAGGTATGCATCTTGTCATGAAAGATTATTGTCATTGCTCGTTGATAAGTTGCTCCAGCATTCTTTAAGCCAAAAGGCATGACATTCCAACAGTATGTTCCCTAGGTAAATGTTGTTCTATCTTGATCCTCTGGGGCTATCTTGATTTGATTATAGCCAGAAAAACCATCCATTAGTGATAGCATTGCATGGCCTTCTGTGAGGTCTACAATTATGTCCGTACAAAGTAAAGGAAAGTCATCCTTTGGACAGGCTTTGTTGACATCTCTAAAATCAGTGCATATTCTAATACTACCATCTGGTTTTGATACTAGTACAATGTTAGAAATCCATTCAGCATAGTAGATAGGTTGAATGAATCCGACATCTAATAGTTTCTTCAGCTTAGCTTTAACCATGAGTGCCACATGTGGATTCATCTTTCACAGTTTTTTCTTGATTGGCTTAGCTCCTGGAGTAATGGATAAGTGATGCATGATTAATTGTGGATCAATCATGGGCATATCTGCATATGACCAAGAAAAGTTGATTTTCTTTTCTTTAAAAAATTTGATAAACTCTGATCTTTCTTCCTCTGTCAAAGATTTTGTAAGTTGTATATTTTTGGCTTCTTCCGTAGTACCAATGTTGATTAATTGAATGGGCTCAATCAATATGGGTGATCAATCATGATAATACTCAGGAAGAGTGTCAAGTCTCCCATCTTTAGGTGCCTTAAAAAGGTTTTCACCCTCAGAGGCATCCTTTATTTTTACTTTTTTGTGATCTATTGCTGCCATTAACTGGTTTTCAGTAGTAGATCCTTTATGTTGTCCATTTTTGCGACTGGGAGACTTGGTACTCCCCTGATTGCAGATGTCGTTACTTTGTTCATTGGTAGAGTCTATTTCCGGGTTAACGGTACACAAGTAATGGATAATGGATTCGTCATTTGGGAAAATTGGTATATCATGAGTTTCAGGTTTGTCCCAGTCTATGAGGTCAGGAAAGACAAGTGGTAAGGAGTCATTAGGTGGATCAAGCTCAGCTGCTGTAAGGGTCAGGATGGAGGTATCATTGTTGTTGGCCTGGGTGTTAAAGAAGGTAAGGATTTTGTTGAGGTCTTCGATGGTATCATCTTCTGTATAGACTTGCTCGTAATGTCGCTGCTCATTTTCCTTGGCATCATAGATATTTTGTGGACCAAATTCAAGTGGTCTAGATTATGTGTCATGTTCTTCTTGAGATATGGGTGTATGACTGTTATTTGCACCAATATCTTCAGTAACATTATAACAACTACCCCATTCATATTCATTGGAATCAGTCTCACAAGTATTATCCCAGATTCTGGCAGTGTTGTGGATTGGTATGTTGTAGGGTGAGAACAGGTCTTTGATAATTGATACCAGTTTGATAGTTTTCTTTGATTCTATGTCAGATCCTGATTCCACTCTTTGCATTTGTTCGTATACTGTCTCTCCTCAAGGAGGAATGATGTTACTAGGAGGTGATTCCTCTTCGTCGGATATTGGTTCTTGAATATGATGTGTTTCTTCAGTAGATGTTTCCTTCTTTTGTTTGATGGTCTTCTCTTGATGTTGCCTTCATTCTTGATGTTCACGTTCTTTGTGTATAGTCTCTACTAACTCAAATAGTGCCTCCTGCCAGGAGTCCTCCTTGTATTTCTTCTTTGCTTTCCATTGAGGTTTTTGGTATTTGCTTGGTGTCTTCCTTGGTGGTAAAATGTATTCATAGCCCAATCCTTTTTTGTCTTTACTAAATTGTGAAGGAGGATCTAATGGTTCTGTGACGCCTTCTTGACATTTACCAATAGGTCCTTTGCCATTGTATCCCATCTATTGCATGATCAAGTAGCCTTTTCCATACAGGTGGGTTGGTATAGCTACTTCCACAGTAGCTGCTCTGTCTTCTTCCTCATCCTTGTATAGCCAACTAAGGATGTCTTTCTCCTCGGATTCATGTGCTAGAGTGCCTAGTTGGATAAATTTTCCATCAAATTTGGTGATGGGCTGGATTGCTTGATGCGTTGATGCTATAGGTAATCCATGAGATTTAGGTGTTGCTGGTAAGTTGGCCAAATACATGGGTTCCAAAGAATATTTTCCCATGCCTTTCTCTTTGATTATCATTTTCTGTTTGAAATCCATAGATAGTGATGTAGACTTTTCTTGCTGAAGATCTGGTGCTGGGGAACTTTGTTTTTCTCTATTATGTGGAACCAAGCTGTCTTGGGCTGCCCCCATAGCATTACAATGTTGAAATGGATTATGATCTGCTGATATAGAAATATCCTGCCCATTGTAGGGGACCTTAACACATTGATGATAAGTAGAAGGCACTGCTTGCATTTCATGTATCCAAGGTCGACCCAATAAAATATTGTATGTGAGGTCTATGTCTAAGACTTGGCACATAGTGTCCTTTTGTATTGGTCCTACTTGAATTGGCAACATTACTGTTCCTTTGGATAATCTCTCTTCGTCATCATATACTTTGATAGTGATCTTTTTGCATGGATCAATAGATTGCTTAGAGAAGCCTAATGCATGGATAAGTTTCAAGGTACAGATATTGAGTCCAACTCCTCCATCTATTAATACTCTTTTGATTCGATGTTTGTAGACCAAGACTTCAATGTGGAGTGGAGTATTGTGTGGATGGCTCAATGAGATATTATCATGCTAAAAAAAAGTAAGGTTATGAGGCCCTGTCATATGAGCTACCATGGCTTGGAATTTGTCAGCATCCAGATCTGGAGGTACATTTGTTTCCAATAACGCTTGTTCCAAGATGTCTTTGTGTTTGGCGAAAGTTTCAGCAACTCTAGTATAGATATTTGAGCAGGAGTTTTGCATAGTTGACTGACTAGATCATATTTAATTTGATGAATACATGATGAAAAGTTAGTACCAAACCGGTACTGGGAGGGGGGGTGAATCAGTACAGGTAAAAACACTTTTCCTGAACCGGTTTGACTGCAAACAATGCACTTTGACTGGCTAGCGATAACATTGGTTTAAACGAGATTACTACCGATAAAAAATAGTAAGAATGTCAAAGACTTAAATCGGTAACCCTTTACTTTCCATACAATCTAATACCTCATTTCCACTTCACCCTTATGCATAAACAGGTAATCTATCATCAAAATATAATGACTGCTAGTTCAACATATTTTACCAGTTTGACATAAAACACTAAACCATCACATGAAAGGCATCACACATGACACACTAATTTTTCACATGGAAACCCAACTGGGAAAAACCACAGTGGGGATGAATACCCGCAAGCTGTTCTTGAACTCTTTTGAAGTCCACTTTGTTAGGAGCCTAGTCCGGTTAGAGACTTTTACAATAGGTTCTTCTAGGAACCGATCCTGCTAGGGATCACCCAGTTAAGGGATGGCTAAATACCTGGTTAAAGGTTAGAACCCTGTTAAAGGTTACCTCATGAGAGGATTTGAAGAACTCATTGAATTCAGTCACCTTGTTAAAGGATTTACACAAAAGCATGTTAAAGCTACCCGGTTAAGGGATTTCCCAATTGTTGAAATGGTTAGAAGTACTCAATGCCAAGGAAGATCCACTTAAGCTCCTTTTCTTTTGCAATCACACTCTGCAGATATCAACATACTTCTTCGGTCTAGCAAGAATCAAGTATCACTCACTGGGATACACACATACCATTTTCCAACAAATTCAAAATGAAAAACATCATCGACCTTATAGGAAACAGATAGGTTGGTAGCATAAACCCTAAACCCTAAACATTTAGGTTTTACAATCCAGTCGGTTCAATCCTGACCGTTAATCACACTGCATCGAATACAACAGTCTTGAACAGATTTCAAGACGTTCTCCAACATTCATCCATTGCCACTTCAGGAAGCTAATAACTCATCACTTGCTCTCCACCATTTACAGAGACTTCGCACATTCCCAAGGTAGATAGGATCACTCTCCATGCAAGATCCTCAAGGAAAGCCTTAACACGCACAAGGCTGACGTGGCAACACTATCTGGTCCTCATACAATGCTAACTCATCACAAGATGGCATTGGTTGAATCGCACAAGCTTGGAATGCAACAACCAGAAACCGTGAAGCTGAGACTACCAATCGGTAAGCATGAAACCCCATTACAAAACTTCCATTTACCGGTTCTTATTCCAACATACCGGTTCACCTTGAACAAACATACTGCTTCACTTTTTCACAAATACCGGTTTACATTATCATACCGGTTCTCTTGTTAGTTTGCTTAATACACCATACCGGTTCATACTTTAGCATATTGACATCAATGACAACATACAATATCATCATGTCATCATGCTCTGCACATATGCCAACAGAATTTTGGGTATGGTGTTTGTTGTTGACATATGCCCCTTCAAGACATATTTTTGAGCCTTGGTTGTTACGTTGATGGATTCATGTTCACACTTGTCCTTGATTGTGATAACATTGACTTGATTGTCCTTAGCTGATATATGATTGATGGTGTTATTGTATATGTGATTGATACAAGCTCCACGTGTATCATTTGAGGTTGAAGCTCCATCCTTGTTGTAGTTGGGAAGAGGATTCTTAAAGGCTCCATGGTCACCATTTGTCTTGAGACCATCGACTGTTAAATCACCTCTATCAATCATGTCTTGAACAATGTTTTTTAGTCTTATGCAATCATTTGTTTTATGAGCTTTGTTGCGATGAAAATCACAAAAGTGTGAGTCATTCCACCAGAGTGGTTTGATTTGTGGTTCAAAGTTGTTGATTGTTGGTAAGGAGATAATTTTGTTTGCTAAGAGGTCTCTGAATGTTGACTCCAGTGATTTCCCTAGTGGTGTGTAAATGCGTTTTGGAAAGTTGTTTGTATTACCTCATGAGTTTGGATTAGGTCCTCGATTGGCATTATTGTTTTGGGTATTGTTGGTGTTGTTTGTGTTGAGTTGATCTTGATTGGTATTCGGTGCATAAGTGTTAGCACCTTGGTTATCACCTTTTGGATTCTTTGTAGCTTGAGGATTACCTGATAACGCTAGCACGGGTTGCTTGGATTTTGGATCATTTGATTCATTTCCTCCTGTATTTCTAGTTTTTTTGTTTCTGGTCTAGAATCTGGATTTGTCTAAGTTGTTGTTTTGGTTGTTGTAATTGGATGAACTTGTTCCTTCTTTCAGGAATTTTAATGTTCCTTTCTGGACACATGCCTCTTCTACTTGGATGCCATTCTCAATCAATTTGGCAAAAGATGGTATGCATTGAAGTTTGAGTATGTAACTCATCTCACTATTCAAGTTGTCGATGAAAATCTCCATCTTTTCCTTTTCAGGCACATCTCGAGGATATCTCAAAACCATACGTCGCCAACATTGACGGTATACCATGAATGTTTCATTGTTTTTCTGCTTGGTATTACAGACATCTAACATAGTGATAGCATGTTGAATGTTATAGGAATATTGAGTTTTGAATTTGTTGACTAATTCATCGAATGATCTAATAGGAGGTGTGATTTTGGATAACCATTCCATTGTTTGTCCTCCCAAGCTTCTTGGGAATAACCTCATCAAATAGGTGTCATCATGAGCAAATTCAAGACTCATGGTACAAAATTCCCGAACATGATCACGGGGATCGCTTTTCCCATCATATTTCTCAAATTTGGGAATGTCAGAGTTTGGGGGAAAAGGCACCATGTTTAACCGTCTATCAAAAGGATAAGGACAAACTTCAGTTAAGGAGTACCACACTGTTGTCCCCTATTGCATGTCTTGCATTTGTATTTGTAACATTTACATTTGTTGAGTGAGAGTAATCAAAGGTGCATTATTTTTCCAAGGGAAGGGTTCTTCCCTTGTATTTGTTCTAAGCTGAAATGGTGTGTGGAATGGTATGTTTTGCTTGGGGATGTTTTGCCCAGGAATATCTTGCTCGGGCAAGTTCTGTTCTGGTAGATTTTGCTCGTGTATGTTTTGTTCAGGGTCACGGGTTTCTTCCTCTCTTTGTCGTTCTTGATAATCATAATGTCGAGACCTTGTTCTAAAAATGTCGGTGTCAAAGTCCTTAGGAAGTTTAACTCCTTTGCTTGTGCGAATGAGTAGATATTTTTCCTTGTCATTTTCCATGAGTCTTTCCACAAGTTTTTGAAATGAAGCACTATCTTGACATTCTTGGAGGATTTCCTCAGAAATTTTGGTGTCGTCTAGATTTGGACACTCGAAAGGATTTGATAATTTTCAATTCATGCTGGACTCTGGTTGCATTTCACTTTGTTTGTTTTGTTGAGAGCGAGTAAAGTAGGCATCTAATAAAAGATTTTTGTGACAAAAGGAACGAACTCCTCTTCAATGTTTTGTTTAGGGGTTGGTGGTTCAAATCGGGGTATGTTGTAAGTGATGCACTCTTCGGGAGAGAAGGTCGGATTGATCTTTCCTCCTTGATTCAAGCATTGACTAAATGCTCTACTCCTGAATGGTTCCTTGTCAAATACGTTTGTTTTGTCTTGAAGATACAAGCGCATATGACAAAGGAATGTTTGATGAGATTTGAAGAGTTGGTGATTGATGTATAAAAATTTATTCTGTTTGGCGAGTTTCAGAGAGCTGGGTTGTTGTTTCTTCAACTTAGTATTATGATAAATATTCTTTCTTCTCAGAATATGAGGATTAGTCATGCACAAGCGATCAATGGTTTCCTTTGATTTGTTTTGGATTTAGTTTAGCTTGTTTTGGAAACTTAAGTTTTACTTTATCAAAATGAATGTTTAGATGCCCCCTCACGACAAAGCATGTCAAATGATATGGAATACAAGATTTCTCGATATGGAAACTTGATTTGACAACTTGGAGTTTTAAAACAAGTGTGTTTTGGGATAGAAATACGTTTGATTGAAGGGCCTATTTGATACTTGTGATGAGGTTTCCTGATTTTGATAGGAGAGGTGTTATCTTGCGATTAGTTTTCAGATTTTGGACAACTTTGTTCGACGGAAAACTCGTTTTGAGAATAGTTTTGGATACTCTGTTTTGGTTTCTTGTTTGATGAAGTTCAGGTTGAGGAAGGAAAGCTCCTAAAATTGTTTTAAATTTTTTCAAAAATGACCTATGTTTTGCCCCCTATTTTCCTTGTTTTGGCTATGCGCTAAGATAAAGATGCAATATGCTACAGAAAGTCCTTAATGTGCTAGAGAAAAGACCCTATGCGCTACGCTGCCCCCTGCGATGCGCTAACTGGATTGCTTTGATTTTGCCTTGGTTCAAAAGGTTATGCGCTAATATGGGCCACCAACGTGCTAACTCTTGATCTCTACATGCTAAAGTTTGATCTCCACGCGCTAAGCTGATGCTTCAACACGCTATATTGTTTTCAAAAGGCACTACTTAAAACTGCCAGTTTTGGATTTTTACGCAGCGCTAACGTTAAGCCCTAATGCGCTAAGGTAAAGGTAGAATGCGTTAAAAGATGGTTTCCACGGGCTAAGAGGTTGTTCTTACGCGCTAAACTGCCCTGATATTTTGACTTGGTTGCTTTCCTACAATTTTTGGAATTTTGTTTTGGGTTTTCAGTGATGATAGATGATTTTTTGAAGGAACAAATGAAGACATAGCACCAAAGAGACAACCATTTTGCTTAATCTAAACAATGAGTGTATGTTCTGCGAGGATGTGTTCAAATCCTTAATGTTTTGACAGGTTTAGATACAACATGCACTTCAGTCAGACTCTTTATTCAAGGGTCATAAGCAATATCATAGCCCACTAGTTTCGATACTCCGTCAGCTCAAACAACCGTGTCACCCCCTAGGGGGTGCCCATTTTTTTTCCTTTTTCCATAAATTAACCCAAAGTGAATTGCTTCACAATTGAGTAGTTATGTTGGGAGATATATGGTGAGTGATCTTGGGGGCAGATTCTTCCCACCCTTGCACTATGATATTACAAATGTCTAGATACTAACTTAGCTCAAAGTTTCTATGATAAAGTTTGTAATCAGGCTTCCCGTTTGGCCGTCAGTGATAAAATCCCTCAGGAGGCTTCCCAAATTTTAGAACAAAGGCTTTACGTATCTCAAGGATATTGGGGGAAGGCTAATCGCTATGCGCAACCATTGAAAAGGACTTTCGCCATTTTCCACTTTTGATTATAGTGGGTTGGAACACTTGGCTTCAAAGTCGTTCCCCACTTAGGTCGTTCCCTTCACACTGGCCAAAGAATGGCTTTAAGAGTTTTTGAACCCCTCGAGAAGGCAGGCCTGCTAAAGGATTTAATGCAATATAATTGAAAGCATAAGAGTGGTCTAGATTTTTGATCACCCAGTTAAGGGGAGAGCATATTCCTTCCACTTTTGAGATAAGGCAAACAAGGTTCTTTTTATCTTTCAAGGCAATGATTTGCTAAAATCTATATGGAGATGTTGCTCCACGAAAACATGGTGTTTATTTTATCCTTTTAAGGCAATGATTTTCTAATCTATGAAAAGAACTTGGTCAACAAAGTAAATTCGATGTTTGGTCAACAAAATAAATCGATCAAAAGGGGAAGATCTTCCCTCTTTAGTTGTGACTGACTCTGGACATGTGTGATTCTTTTAATTTGCAAAAATTTGAAGTGAATCCTTTTATGCACCAAAGGATGGTGAAGTTCTTTTTAAGCCCCTTTGTTTGCAAAAATGAAAAATATTGCCTTGTTCTTTTTAGAGCCCAAAGTGAAAATTTGTTTTCCTAGGAAAAACAAAAAGGATTGTTTTTGCGGTTCCTTTTATAGCCCAAACAAGGTGAGTTCAATTTTATCCCATTAGAATTAAAAGACTTTAAATTTTAACTAACTTAAATAAGTTAGTAAAAACTTAAACTATTGTAACTCTAAAAGTAGAACTATGCTCCTCCCTACAAGAAAATGTCAAAGATCCTACAAAACACCAACCAAAATAGTTAAAAAAATACAGGCTCTTGTGGACTTCAACAAGTCTAAATTTAGCTTGGTTACAATTTTGGTTTTTGTCTTATGTTTGTAATGCGCTACAGAAAGGACTGTAAGCGCTACAAAACAATCGGGATGTACTATCGGACAGACCTGATGCACTAAATTGTTTTTAGAATGTGTTGCGCTATTATTTTCCCACGCCGAAGCCTACAGGAAAATGTTTAAAAGTTGATGTACTAAGTGATGGTTTTCAAGTGCTAGGGAATGAGTCCCACACGTTGAATAGTGAGTTGGATGTGTTGGATGATTAACAAGATGCACTAAGGGATGTTCCCTACGTGCTGATTCATGTTTCATGCGTACCTACAAAAGTGATTATATTTAAAAACCGATTTGATTAATGGGGTAATGCCCCACGGTGGGTGCCAGAAATGTGTACCGGAAAAGCGGGTCAATGAAACTTAAAATGTGAAAAAATGTGTTCAGAGAGAAATATATGCTGGAAATGTGGTGTCAGCCTGCAATAGGAGGAAACAATTCAAACACACACATGAAATATTGCATTAGAGGTTATAAATCCAAACAAAGCAAGTTAATAGATCTAAACTATTAAAATCGTTCCATGTTCCTCTATCTCCAAGGATCTTCAAGATTCAAGGTGGCTCTCAGCTTAGAAGAGCACTTGATTCTTTAAGATGACAACCTAAAGAACGAGATTTAACTGATTCTAAGATCTAAATGGAATGCAACCAAGATCCTAGTGATGATTTAGATATGAAACTAGATGATGATGGGATGCAAGATATTGATATGAAACTTAAACTAATATGACAATGATACTAAGATGAAGCTAACATGATATGAGATTAACATGATATATCTAAGATTATAATGCTATCAAAATGATCTAACATGCTATTCTATCAAAGAGAGATAATATGCTTAATATTATGAGACTATAAGTTTGATGCACAAAGACTTGATTGTTTTGAAGAAGGAATGGGCTCTATTTATAGGGAAAAAAGGGCAATGGATGGTCAAGATCGAATAATCTTAACAAGGGCCAGGATTGAAAGTTAATCAATCCATGTTTTCAATTCTCATCAATGAAATGGTGACAATTGTGAACAAGAGACTGCTTGAGAGGAGATTTAAGAAGCATTAAATACTTGATAAGACATGAAGGTTACCTTAGGAGGTAAGGGTTAAGGTTAAATTAAGAAAATCCATTGGATAAAGCTTTTACCCAAAAGATAAACTCTTGTACAAGGGTTAAAGGAATAACCATGGTCAAAGCAATGAATGCTTAATGAGACCCTTGGGTTAGATTAAGGTTGAGTTAGGCAAAAAGTCTCTAACCATGTAAGAAGGTTGAGTTAACCATTAATGGTTTGGAAGACTTTCAAGGTTAACTTGTTGAAGACATAAAGCCTTTATTGGTTTTCAAAGACTTCGAGGGTTTGAGAAGTGACTTCCCTTTGCTTAGGGATGTGAAAATATTTAGGAGATGGGTTAGGCTAATTTATAAGTGATTAGAAGAATCTAGAAGGGGGTTTAGAGAGCCAAGTGGGAGATGTAGGATTTTGCAAGTGGGTGGAGGGGAATTTAATTAAAATAAAATTAATTTATTTCAATTATGGTTGCAACTTGCATTTGTATGATTTTGCAAGTGGGGGGACTTAATTAAATGTAAATTTAATTAAATGTGCTAGAAGGGGAATTTAATTAAATGGCTTAGATAGAAGAAAGGTATATTAATTAATAGAAAGAATTAAGAATAATTAAATGAATAAAATCCACTTAATTCATTGTGCAACTTTTAGGTGTCTACATTTTGCCCCTCTTTGAGTTAACGTGTGACCACATGTTGATTCAAAGAAAATTTGTCGGATGTGATGTCAAAATTTGATCGATATGATGTTGTGGATATGAAAAATTGATTTGATATGAAAAGTAGATATGATGCCCCAGATTTGATGAATGATATTGATGATGCCCCAGATATGAAGAATTGATTCGATATGAAATTGATGTCAAGATTTGATATGATAATGCCCCCTCGGGAGATCGTTCGTACACAAAAGACATGAATGATCTCTCGAAAGAAGAAGAATGTTGTTTGAAAGATAGAAGAGTGGATAGTGATGACATGCATGGGTTTGATAAGACTGATTATATTGATTGGATTGAGATCAAGTCCGGTTTCAGGTATGACACCTCCTGTATAAGACATGGAAGATCGAGCGTCTGGTTTTAGGAATGATATCGCTTGTATAAGACATAGATGATCGAGTGTCCAGTTTCAAGAATGAGACCGCTTGTATAAGACGTGGATGCTTGAGCATCTGGTTTTAGGAATGATATATCCTGTATAAGAGCTGATCAAAATGCCTGGTTTCAGGAAAGATACATCCTGTATAAGAGCTGATCAAAACATCTGGTTTTAGGAATGATATATCCTGTATAAGAGCTGATCAAAACATCCAGTTTCAGGAAAGATACATCCTGTATAAGACATGATAGAAGGTAGTTTGGAAGAATGATGAAGATATAAAAGTGAAGAAAGATTCTATGATGATACGATAGATATGCATGTGATGGATGCAATGATGAATGATGAATGATATGAATTGTGTTTCGATATGAGATTCTATGAGGATGATTTCATGCTTAGATAAATGCTCTTGATTTCGATTATGACGTGAATGTATGATTCATGATGAGATGAACAAAAATGTGATGATGCATTGCTTTGATTTATGAGATGTGAGATGTATGATAATGATAATGATGTGCAACTAAATGCAAGATTAAAATGATATGCAACCTAATGCAAGATTAAGATGATAATGATGTGCAACTAATGCAAAGCTTAATATGCATTCTCGTTCTCAATGTTGGCATTTATTATGATCAAAGTGCTAGTGCTTCCTTTGTTTTCATCATCGAGCCTTGATTTGTTGAAAGTTGATACAAGCCTCATGGTATAATTGAACCATAACGACCTGAGTATAACTTACATGGATTTTGATATTGCAAGATGACACAAGCATCGAGGTATAAGTGAACCAAGATGACCTGAGTGTTTTTTGCGTAAATAGACAAGAGTTAACCTTTGTCCCATAAAAATCCAAAATGTCCTTAGCGATATGTCACCTGATTGTTTCGTAGGACAAATTTGCATGATAAAAGACCACTCACAGATAGAAGACAAATAAAACATCACATTCCTTCCTTTCTTCTCTAGTCATTGAGACATCCTTGAGTCACTTAGGAGATATGATAAGCAAAAATTAACAACCATAAGTAAGCATGCATGCTATTTGGAATCTATTATTGTCAAATAAAACATCTTGCAAATAGATCTTTGTTTAGTTCTAATCATTTCAAGTCTGTGATGTCTAGCCTTCTTGCATTGTCATTTGTCATTTGTTGGTTGTTCTGATCGTCATTTGTCTTGCTATGTTTTTGGTCTGATGTTAAAAATGTTGAAGGCAAAATGCCCCCAGCAAGGTCAGAATTTTGCACCTTGTTGCTGATACTACTTCGATATGGATATGTACACTGATCACCAAGCTAGGTGGGATATGATTTGGATAATTGATTTAGATAAACCAAGGACAATGATTGTGCTAAGTATGTCCAGGATTGATAAGCATTTGTGAATTTATGGTGATGTCTCAGACGGGTGAATATGATATGTACAATATGATTTGTGAAACATGTACTGCCATCAATTGATAAAGATAAGGCTAACTAGAATAAAATCCAGCAGTCATATTGATCTATGTCATTGTTTTGATTTGTTCGATGATTGATAAGTATGTTTAGTTTCAAAGAGTGAGTACCCCGTATAAGACCGATATGTTTGGTTTCGAGTGTACCTATCCTTGTACTAGACATGTTGATGTTGATGTTGATAGATGGAATGATTATCAAGACTTGATGATTGATAGGAATGTTTGGTTTCAAAGAGTGAGTACCTCGTATAAGACCGATCTGTCTGGTTTTGAGTGTACCTATCCCTGTATAAGACATGTTTGATGTTGATGTTGATTTCGAGTAATGAATTGATTAACAAGACATGTGATCAGTTTGATTGTAGACTTTGAGAGTTTGCCTATTGTTGATCTGATTTGATGGATGGGCCATGCTTTCATGTTTTTGATTTTTGATTTTGTCGATTTTTTTTTTTTTTAATTATTTTTTTTGGATATTCTGATTTTGGATTAGAAGAAAGATGTATTTGGTTGCCCCAATCTATAGAAAGACAAGAAATATTATGATTGAACTTTTGAGGTGGAAATCGATAAGAGAAAGATGAAGGTAGCTTAAGAGCTTTTTGAAATCATGTTTTTGTCCTTAGTTTTGATCAAGATCAAGGATGGAAAAGGGGATATGGATATAGATAGGATATGGATAGCACTAGATGATGGAAGAAATGAATAGATAGGATAGATGGTATGGATTAGAGGATATGGATAAGGTGAAGAAAGATCATAGATAGCATTGGATGATGGAAGCTATTAATAGATAGGATAGATGGTATGGAGTAGAGGATATCGATGAGGTGAAGCAAGATCATAGATAGCACTGGATGACAGAAGATATGAATAGATAGGATAGCAAAGAAAGATTGTAGAAATAACTAGATGATAGAAGCAATGAATAGATATGATAGATGGTATGGATAAAGTGAAGCAAGATTATAGAAAGAACTGGATGATAAAAGCAATGAATAGATAGGATAGATGGTATGGATTAGAGGACATGGATGAGGTGAAGCAATATCATAGATAACACTGGATAACAAAAGATATGAATAGATAGGATAGCGAAGCAAGATTGTAGAAATAACTGGATGATAGAAGAAATGAATAGATAGGTTAGATGGTATGGATAAATTGAAGCAAGATTGTAGAAAGCATTGGATGACAGAAGATATGAATAGATAGGATAGATGGTATGGATAAGAGGATATGGATGAGGTTAAGAAAGATCATAGATAATGATGAAGTTAGATAGGGTAATGGATATTGGAGGAAGGATAATGGGAGATATGGTAGGAAGAATAGAGTGGATGAAATTTTCCCCCAAGCATAGAGGTTTTCAGTTGCAAAAAGGTGATATATAAGATTGTCATAGTATTTAGCACCACTTGAATAAGTGCTCCTGAACTTTTCAAAGATAGAGGCCCAACCCACACTTAAAACCTCCTGAAAAATTCAACTGAACATTTCTAACAATAGGGAAGCATACTCAAAAGGGAAGAAGAATCTCAAATTGGATCAAGGTACTTAGTCTTTGATCACCCATGTGTGTGCAAGTGGGTTCATTCTAGATCATATGATCATTATAATCTTCAAAATCCGGCATGGCTAGCTACATGAGTTACCTTGACTTCAAAAGCATCCTGGATAGAGCCTCATTGCCAGTGAGCATCCATAGCCCTGATGAGGTTATCGCTGTAATCTCACAAATATTGCTCCATTGCCAGCCAGGCGTCCATAGCCCCAATTGAGTTATTTGCATGTTCCCATAGCCAAGCATTTTGATATTGTATTTCATTGCATTTTTTTCCGTTTCTTTTCTTGCTCATGTTTTTGATCTTTTGATATTTCTTTTTGCTCTTTATTTTTCTTGCATTGGCTTGTAAGTGATGAAACTTACATGGGTCTGATAATTATAGTGGCGCTAAAGCAAGATTTTAGATTTTTCACTAGTCATGTCTTCAATTTAAGAGATCACAATGATTTAAAGCAATCGATTAAGTGTATGAGATATAGTAATCAAAAGATGTCAGTACCAAGATACGATAAGTGGTTCTTTTCTAGATTGAGTGTGTATCCCAACCAAAATAAAATGTTAAAGAGGAACAACCTCGAATTTTGAAGCATTTCATGAATAGATATATAAGAAAAGGAATGAACTTTAGATTCGAGCATGGGAAAGTATGTGACAAAATGACACAAACACCTATCTCATAGATGAAATATTTATGCAAAGGATTGAATGATAGGGATTGAAGGATAGAAAAGAGGTGTTGGATAATAGATAGAATGTTTGAAGATTTGTGTGAGGATAGATGGAAATGTATTCAAGATGAGTGTTGGTACACAACTTGAGAAGTGATGAAGAGATGGAGGAAAATTGAATTTTAGGACATAAGGACCCAAAATAGATAGAGGAAATGATGGAAGAATAGTTTTAGAAAGATGTTTAGATAGAGGGTTGAAAGAAGTTCAAAGATATGTGCCTTTGTTGATCTTTCTTATGGATCATTTGAAGTGATGGATTGGTGGATGGATGGAGGTAAGGACCCAAGATGGATTTTAAGGAAGAAGAGTTTGATTTTGGAATGAAAGGACCTAAGATAGATTTAGAAGAAGAGTTTGACTTTGTAATGAAAGGACCTAAGATAGATTTGGAAGATGAAGAGTTTGAATTTGGAATGAAAGGACCTAAGATAGATTTGGAAGATGAAGAGATTCTTTGATCTTGATTTTGACTTGGTATAGGATCATTTGAGTTTGTGCTTTCCTCTTGATTTGGAATTAGATTAGTGGAGGATATGGAAGGGATATCATGCTCTTTCTTAGGAGGTGGATGTTGAATGGGACTCTGCTCTTAAGATAAAATGGGATCATCGTGGATGGAATACCACAAGATTAGGCGATCATCATAAGATTCTTGACAGGTGGGATCTTGATCGAAGATGGGATTAGATTGGGAAGTCATGATATTGTGATCTTGATTTAGGTTAGGACTCATTTCCTTTGACCGAGTTTCCTTTTTCATAGTTTGATGATGAATGGTCATATGAATGATCAAATTTGATGTTTTTGGTAGGTTGATGTAGAGAAATTTACTCCTTTTGATAAGGGCCTTAGGACTAGGTTGTCTCGTCTTTAACTTAGTTTTGTGATGAAGACTTGTTGTTCTCAAAATATGAGGAGTGGTCATACATGAATGATCAATGGTTTCCTTCGATGTTTAGATTGAGATACTTTGTTTGAAAACTAAAGCCTACTTTATCAAGTAAAGGTTTAGTTAGATTCGCCTCCATGACAAAGTGTGTCAAATGATATGCATAAAGTCTCCCGATATGGAAACTTGATTTGATGACTTAAGTCTAAACTAGGTATGATTGTTTGATAGAATCCTTTAGATGATGGACCTTTTGATCAAGGCGATGATAATACCTGAATTTGATAGGATAAAGTCTTACCTCTAGCTAGTTGAAGATTCGAAAAACTTGTTCTAAGAACGCCTTGTTGATTTGGAATTGTTTTCTCTGATTATTGGATTTGGATTATGACTATTGAGTTTGACAGAAGAGCAAAAAGGGTACTCAAGACTATTGATGAAAATATCCTTAAAGACCTGACTTGCTATTTGTTTTTATTGGTTTTTACCTTGCACTAAAACAAAGACTGGATATGCTAACGAATGTTTTAGATGCGCCATAGAAGGCTCTCTATGCGTTGACTTAGATTGTTTGAAAATGACTGCTCTGGATGGGTTATGCACTAATATGTCTTGATTACATGCTTTTGTTTGGACTGAAAGTGCTATGATATGTCTCGAATGCGCTACACTAATGTCTAAATGCGCTAGACTAATGCTGACAAGCGCTACCTAAAATTTCACCAGTATGATACTGGTTATGCACTATTTTAACTGATGAAAGCGCTAAGATTCGGCTTGTATGCACTAGAGAATGTTCTAGATGCGCTAGGAAGTTGCTCCTATGCGCTAAACTGCCATGATTGCTCTGTTTTTGCTATTTTTGAATTTTAACACTTGTGATTTTGATGGATGATTTCATTTTGGATACTCAAGCTTACTAAGTCAAATAGATAAACTCTTGATCACTTGGTTTGATATTCCTCTAATCTTGTTGGATGAAATTCTTTCCTAAAGATAGTTAAATGTTAATAACCACCTCAAAATATGCTTTGTTGGATTTGGAAATCTTCTTCACTTTATGATTTTTCCTTGTTTGAACTGACTTTTGAGTTTGATTGTTGGATACTTTGCAAGATATTTTAAAATTTGTGATAAGAATACATAGCACACATGAAGACAATGGTCATCCTAATGCTAAACATTGAGTGTATGTTCTTTTGAGGATGTGTTCAAATCTCTGATGTTATCACTGGTCTGATTTACAACAAAAGACACATCAGATGGACTCATTATTCAAAGGTCATTGACAATATCATAGCCCACTAGTCTCGATACTTCGTCAACTCAAACAACCTTGTCACCCCTAGGGGGCACTCATTTTTTTGCCTTTTGCCAAAAACTAACCCAAAGTGAATCGCTTCACAATTGGGTAGTTATATTGGGAGATATATGGTGAGTAATCTTGGGGGAAGATTCTTCCCCACCCTTGCACTATGATATTGCCAATGTTTGGCAACTGACTCAGCTCAAAGTTTCTAATGCTAAGGTTCGTAATCAAAATTTCATTCAGTCTTTAGTGATAAACTCCCTCGGGAGGCTTCCCAACCTTTAAAACAAAGGCTTTATGCATCGTAAAGATACTGGGGGAAGGCTAATCACTGAGAAAAACCGTTGAAAGGGACTTTCTTCACCCTCCACTTTTGAGTATAGTGGGTTGGAACACTTGGCGATAAAGTCGTTTCCCACTTAGGTCATTCCCCTCACACCGGTCAAAAATGACTTTAAGATTTTTTAGCTCCTCGGGAGGGCAGGCCTACTAAAGGATTTAAAATGCTTGAAGTACAGAAATCATAAGAGTGGTTTAGCTTTTTGATCACCCAATTAAGGGGAGAGCATATACCTTCCACTTTCAAGACAAGGCAAACAAGGTTCTTTTTAGCCTTCAAGGCAATGATTTTCTAACTTCTACTTTGAGATGTTGCTCCAACAAACATGGTTTTCCTTTTAACCCTTCATAGCAAAGTGCGTATTTCCAAAACCTTTGAAAAATAAGCCTGGTCAACAAAGTAAATCGTGATTTTGGTCAACAAAATTAAAGTCGATAGGGGAAAACTTTTCCTCTTTGCCTTGCACAAAATAAAATGAGGTTCTTTTACTTTGTAATGAATTGAAATTGATCCTTTTAGGCACCAAAGGAAGGTGAAGTTCATTTTAACCTTGCTGAAAGTAAAATTGCTTGTTCTTTTTAGAGCTCCAAACGAAATGTTTTCCCTAACTTGTAGGAATGAAAGGTTTGTTTAGTTGTTCTTTTTACCATGCAATAAGGAAAAGATGAAGTTTCTTTTAAGCACCAAAAATAAGTCTGAGGTTCATTTTATGCACTCCAAAATAAAATGTGAGGTTTATTTTACCTTGTACAAGAAGGGAGAGTGGATTTTTTTTAACCAACTTTTTTTGAAAGAAAGTAAAAAAAGAAACTTAAAGCCTCTAAACTAACTCCCTCCCCTACACAAAAAAAAGATTAGAACTTGCACACCATCAGTGATCAAATGTTAGTGTGGGCTTACAAAAGCCTAAATTCTGATCTTGGTTACAAATTTTACAATCCTGATCCTGAAATGCCCTGAAATTTGACTAAGTCTGAAATTTGGAGGATCTTCCAAAAACTAGATTTTGCATTTCTCCTAGAGGTCCGAAACCCCTCTCAAACATCCTGACAATATATATGGAATATAACTTAAAATATAAGAAAGAGAAAAGAGAAGAGAAAATGTCACTTATACTTAAATGTTATATTCCATATATATTATGTCTCCCACAAGCCTATTTTTTTGACTCTGTTACAAATTTTTGCCTCTGTCAGATCTATGCGCTAAAGTTCGGCCTGAGTAAGCTACAGAAAGGAATGCATGCGCTGACAAACAGACCGGATGTGCTATGCTATTGCTTTGATGCGCTAAAATAGTGCTTCTATGTGTTTGACAAGCAGAAAAGGGGATGCGCTAAAAAGAAGATCAGATGCGTTGACAGATGGTTTCTATGGGCTAATATGTGTCATGGATGTGCTAAAGTTTAGCACAGAAGCGCTACAAAAAGTTTTGAATGTGCTATTTTGGTATTTTGGCATGATTGTTGTCTTCTACCTGCATGAAAAATGATGTTATTTTTGGGGACATGCCCCATGGTGGGCGCCATAAATGTATGTTGGAAATGTGGTGTCACCCTGGAATAGGAGAAAATAATTCAAACACACACATGAAACATTTCATTAGAGGTTAGAAATCTAAACAAAGCAAGTTAATAGATCTAAACTCTTAAAATCATTCCATGTTCCTCTATCTCCAAGGATCTTCAAGATTCAAGGTGGTTCTCAGCTTGGAAGAGCACTTGATTCTTTAAGATGACAACCTAAAGAACGAGATTTAAATGATTCTAAGATCTAAATGGAATGCAACCAAGATCCTAGTGATGATTTAGATATGAAACTAGATGATGATAGGATGCAAGATATTGATATGAAGCTTAAACTAGTATGAAAATGATACTAAGATGAAGCTAACATGATATGAGATTAACATGATATATCTAAGATTATAATGCTATCAAAATAATCTGACATGCTATTCTATCAAAGAGAGATAATATGCTTAATGTTATGAGACTATAAGTTTGATGCACAAAGACTTGATTGTTTTGAAGAAGGAATGGGCTCTATTTATAGGGAAAATAGGGCAATGGATGGTCAAGATCGAATAATCTTAACAAGGGTGAGGATTGAAAGTTAATCAATCCATGTTTTCAATTCTTACCAATGAAATGGTGACAATTTTCAACAAGAGACTACTTGAGAGGAGATGTAAGAAGCATTAAATGCTTGAGAAGACATGAAGGTTACCTTAGGAGGTAAGGGTTATGGTTAGATTAAGAAAACCCATTGGATAAAGCTTTTACCCAAAGGATAAACTCTTGTGCAAGGGTTAAAGGAATAACCATGGTCAAAGCAATCAATGCTTTATGAGACCCTTGGGTTAGATGAAGGTTGAGTTAGGCAAAAAGTCTCTAACCATGTAATAAGGTTGAGTTAACCATTAATGGTTTGGAATACTTTCAAGGTTAACTTGTTGAAGACATAAAGCTTTAACGGTTTTCAAAGACTTTGAGGGTTTGAGAAGTGACTTTCCTTTGCTTAGAGATGTGACAATATTTAGGAGATGGATTAGGCTAATTTAAAAGTGATTAGAAGAATCTAGAAGGGGGTTTAGAGAGGCAAGTGGGAGATGTAGGATTTTGCAAGTGGGTGGAGGGGAATTTAATTAAAATAAAATTAACTTATTTCAATTGTGGTTGCAACTTTCATTTGTAGGATTTTGCAAGTGGGGGGATTTAATTAAATGTAAATTTAATTAAATGGGCTAGAAGGGGGATTTAATTAAATGTGAATTTAATTAAATGGCTTAGATAGAAGAAAGGTATATTAATTAATAGGAAGAATTAAGAATAATTAAATGAATAAAATTCACTTAATTAATTGTGCAACTTTCAGGTGTCTACATTTTTCACAAACCATTTTTCTCTCTGACTTATACGTCTACACCTTCCTTTTAGCAAATGATTTTATCAGTCTTTCTTTCATTTGAACAATTATTTCATTAGCTTCATCAATCTACTTCTGATACCGGTATTCTTCCATGAAATTTTTCCTCAAGCTGTCAAACTTTTATTCAGAGGACCTAGGATCTAATACCAATTGTTTGTATTAACTGGTGACTGATAGGGGGGGGTGAATCAGTCAATACAGTTTATTCACGATTCAAACTGACCGGTCTGCAACTATCCTTCCAAATTAACTTAAACATGACATTAATCATGAAAGAAGATAACATAAAAGAAAAGAGATTTGCATGCACAAATAAGTATCACATAACACTAGAAATTATACATGGAAACCCTCAGTTAGAGGGAGAAAACCATGGTGGGGATAACCCACAATCTCTTTTACTGCAGTGAAAAAGAGTGCCTTGTTAAGAGATTACAATAAGTTATTTTTGAGAACATCACCCTGTTCAAAGTGACTGGTATCCGGTTAAGAATACCTTAGAACCTGTTAAAGTTCACCTTGCTAGAGGATTTTACAACTTCATATCTAAAGTGACCCGGTTAAGAGATTTTAATTAAAGAACCGGTTAAGGTTCACCCTGTTAAGGGATTTATAATGTTGCAATTGTTAGAAGGCAACAAAGATTATTGATATGTCTGATGACACTAACTCTATCTCATAGATCCACTTTTCATGATCTATTCTTCTGATCGGTGTCGGCTTCACCAATCCATACCTCTATCTACTGCACTCTATTTTTTTTGCCTTGTTAACATTCACACAGACATTTTTCTCATACTCCCCAATCATAATAATCAGAATGAAGGATGTGAATATATTAGCCTTTGGTTCTAGTGCCAACTTTCCCTCCAAAAATCAAATTCAAAAATCTATTATCACGCCTCAAATTTCTCTCCAAAAATCATTATGGGAATATCGGTCAAGACAACCGTTCATGTTGAAAAGCTCATTGATTGAAATAGGGAAGACTGCCTATTCAATTGGATGTTTCTAAGTCTGTCAGTTGAGACTCTTGTATTGTCGGTTGTCACCTATGTACCGGTCCAATTCTGCCTAACCGGTTACCTCCTCTATACCGGTCTACTTTCTACTTGGTCGGTTAACCCTTGTATATTGATCTACTTACTGCTTAGCTGGGTAACCCTTGTATACTGGTCTACTCATTGCCAATAGGAATAAGGACTATTGTTCTTCATCGGTTACCCTTTACTCCTTTACTGATGGACTGTAGAGACTTAGAAGCTGATGTTGCCAACAGTGATAACCATTTCACTGGTCATACAAAATGTATCATAATGCCAACAGTAAGAAACAAAGCTAGATTGGTTTGCAAAGGTTACTCACAAGAAGAAGGAATTGATTATGATGAAACTTATGCTCTGGTTGCAAGAATTGAAGCAGTAAGACTGTTTCTTGCCTATGTTGCACACAAGAACTACAAGGTATATCAGATGGATGTCAAATGTGCATTTATAAATGAAGATCTTGAAGAAGAAGTCTACATTGAGCAACCTGATGGATTTTCTTTATCAGAGGACAAGGACATGGTTTGCAGATTGAAGAAAGCCTTATATAGATTGAAATAAATCCCTAGAACCTGGTATGCTAGATTAGATAAATATCTTTCAAAGCTCAATTTTAGAAAAGGTAATACTAATAATAACTTATATTATAAGATTGAGCATGATGATATACTAATCATTGAGGTCTTTGTTGATGATATCATTTTTTGAGGAGAAGAAAGTCTATGCATGAGATTTGTTGATGACACAAAGAATGAATTTGAAATGTCTATGATTTGTGAGATGAAATTTTTATTCGGTTTGTAGATTACTTATACTAATAAAGGTATTTTCATTTGTCAAACTAAATATGTGAAGGAATTTATTAGAAAATTTGGACTTGAAAACTCAAAACTTGTTGGAACCCCTATGATAACTGGTTACAAACTATCAAAAGAAGATGAATCTCCTATAGTGAACCCAAGTAGATACAAATCAATGATTGGTGGATTACTGTACTTAACTCAGACCAGACTGGATATAATGAATGTTGTCTACATTGCTTCTAGATTTCAGTCAGATCCAAGAGAAAGTCATGATATTGTTGTTAAAAGGATATTCAAATATTTGGAAGGAACAATAGATTATGGGTTATGGTATCCAAAGGATGATGATTTCAGATTATGTGCCTATATAGACTCTGATTGGGTAGGAGATGTGGATGACTAGAAGAGCACTACAGGTGGTGCATTCTTTCTTGGGAAGAAATTGGCCTCATGGCTTAGCAAGAAACAATCATGCACTTCATTATCTACTATTGAAGTTGAATATGTAGCCGTTACAACTAACTGCACTAGGATCTTATGGATGAAGTAGATGTTGAAGGATATAAGGGTAAGTTATGATGATCCTATTGTTATTCACTATGATAATACTGTCGCGAGTGTGAAGTGGGGTACCTGCAACACAAACACAAACACTCAATAGATCATTATAAGCATGGTTAGCAAATTGAAATCAAATGAAAGATAAACCATGGCAAAGCGACCTATCGCCTCCTAAGAGATGCGAGTGTGAATTTTCTCTCAGATCTAGATGAGAAATCCCAGTGACTTGACTACACCAAGACGAAGGATTTAAAATGATATGATGTACAAGCTAGATGAATGCATGATTAAACTAGATTTATCCAAGAAGCTAATTGTGCTAATGATATGCATTGATTTTACTAAATGATGATGCAATTAAGCTAGATGGGAGATTGATTATGCTATATGATTAAGCAATTATGATAGAAAATGATCAAATTAAGCTAGATCTAAGATGTAATAAAAGATAACAATGTTAAACTAGAATGCTAGAAATGATATGCCTATAATAATAATGCTTGAGATGGGATCCTAGAGATGATATACCTGAAAAAAATGCTTGATATGGTATCCTTTGTGCTCCAAAATGGGGGATATCTATAGGATTTCCAAGGCCAGGGATGAGGTGGCAGGAAACAACGGTCAAGATTGAGTCTGAAGATATCAAGAGTCAAATTGGAGGAGGTTGGAGAAGAGGCTGGAGGGAGGGACACTTGTCATATCTTTGGTGACAAGTGGAAAGGAATCTTGCTCATAAGAGGGCAAGTGTCCAAGGGAAGAGACATGTGGCAAAAGTGCCATGTGTCTCAAGGGGAGAATATCCAACCTATAGGAGGTTAGGATAAGGAGGTTAGGATGTGCAAGATAGGATAGGGTTAGGTAAACCCAAGATTAGGTGGAATGGGTTAGGTTAGGGGGTGGTTAGAAGTTAGGAGGCATGTGGGAAATTTGAATTTAAAATTTAAAATAATAGGAAAAGGCTAATTAACTTTCAACAACTCATAAATTGATTTGTTTTAATTAATTAGGGGATTAGAAGAATGAATTTAAATGGGGGGAGGATTAATTAATTTAGATTATTTAATCAAAGGGGATATGAAATAAACTATATAAATCAATCATGTAGATTTATTTACTAGTAGATGAATAGGGAAATTAATCAAATTGCTTGTGAATTCAATTAATTGGGAAGGGGGATTAATTAAATAACTCCGTATTTAATTAACTATCTTTAGACCATTTTTAGGTGTATACATTTTGTCCTTCTTTGAAGAAATGTGTGATGACGCGTTGATTCAAAGAATAATTTCAATTTGATGATGTTGATGCGATATTGGTTTGATGCGATGCCCCAACCATTGATTACTAAATTGTGATACGATGATGCCCCTTGGGAGATCAATTTAGAGAATTGACCTTTGGAGTGTTTGGATCTTGCGAAATTGATTTCTTGATTAGAAATTATTTGATTTCAGAAATGTTGATTGATGAAAGTGTGATTTCTTCGATCACTGTGATGTGATAATTGATAGAGTTTGATTGAATTGATAAGATTGATTAGATTGATGAGATTGAGATCAAGTCTGGTTTTAGGAATGAAACCTCCTGTATAAGACAAAGATGATCAAAGCGTCTAGTTTCAGGAAAAATATATTTTGTATAAGACTTGATCAAAACGTCTGGTTCCAAGAAAGATACATCATGTATAAGACATGATAGAATGGATCAGATGAGATGGATTGATAGAATTGATAAGATTGATTGGATAAAGAACGAACATTCTATTGATATCCTATTGTAGGAAGATTTAGATGTGCTGATGTTGGCACATTCAAGGGAGGCTCATAAGATTCACTTTGGGTCGACAACATTTGGAGAGAGATGAGTCATCATTCTGATTGTGTATACACCTATGATGATATATTGATGATTCCTACGATAGATTTGGCCTTGGATAAGATGAGATTTTTTGATCCTATGCAAGAATGAAATGCAAGTTACTTGAAATGCATATGCAAATGCAAATGAAATGTAATGTTGCAATCGGACCAATCACTAGGTTATTGCTTTGTGTCATCATTGAGCTTTTTAAAATGTGGGAAGTGAGTGCAAACATTGATAATATAATTGAACCATGATGACCTGAGCACTACTTTCCTGGATTTTGATATTGCAAGTTAGCACAAGTATTGAGGTATATTTGAACCAAGATGACCTGAGTGTTGCTTGCATAAAACAGGAAGTATTAACCATTTCTATATACAAATCGGAAATGTCTTCGATGATACTCCAATGATCATGTCCTGAGACAAATTGGCACATATTAATGATTAATTTATAGACAACGGACAAGAAAAATATCATGTTCCTTCCTTGTTCCTCTAGTCAAAGACATCCTGGAGTCACTCTGAAATCATGATAGAGAAAATAAAGATAGAAAAGTTGAACAATCATTGATTAAAGTGCTAAAATTATTAGTCAAAAGATATCATCCATTGAAAAGTGTGTGTCGTGCTTAGACTGACATGTGATAGTTTGATGGTTGGTCATTTGATCTCGTGTTCAACGTTGGATGTGTTTCAGTTTTCACTTGACAAGAGTTGTCTAACTATTGTTCTACCTGTTTGATGAAGCTCAAAACGATGGAAAAGTTTGCCCCCAGCTAGGTGCAGGATTTTGCCCCAAGCCTAGAAAGAAATTTATTATGATATACCTAATAATCCAAACCAGGGTGAGAAATCACCCGCGATGCTTGTGCATGTATTTATTATGGATATGAACAACACTGATGGAAAATAAAATGCAAGAGGAAGTATGCATGAACTAATAGATGGAAGAGCTAGCTGACAGATAACACCTGTTGATAGGTTTTCACCACCTATTTTTATTGCACTTTTTTCTCATATTTGATTTTTTTTTCGTTGTTTTTGCATTTTTTTATTCTCTACTATTTTTGGAATTTTTTTTTTCTTTTTCACTGTTTTTTATTTTTTTCGCTTTTCCACTGTTTTTGATTTTTCTTTTTTTCCATTGTTTTTGGATTTTCTTCTTTTTCACTGTTTTTTATTTTTTTGCTTTTTCACTTTTTTTTTTTCACTATTTTTTATTTTCCTATTTTTTTAGACATAAAACTTCTTCAGATGCATGCTATTGATGGGTACTTCAAGCTGATCCCCATTGGGCATTGATAGTTGATAGGTTCCAGACCCAAATGCTATTGTGACCACAAACAGACCCAACCAGTTTGGTTCAAACTTCCCTTTCTTTTCTCGATCTTCCTGGTTTCATGGATTTTCCTTTAGTACTAGTTCTCCAGCTTGGAAAGCTATTGGTTTGACCTTGTGATTATAACTTTGGTATATTATTTGTTGATACACCTTTACATGATCAAAGGCATTTTGTCTTTGTTCATGGATCAATTCTAGCTCTTATAGTCTAGATACTCATTGTTCTTCATCTGGGATAAGGCCTTTTAATGATACTCGTAGAGAAGGTATTTATATTTCTATTGGTAGTATTTCTTCTGATCCATAGACAAGAGAGAAAGGTGTGGCACCTGTTGGTGTGTGGATACTGGTATGATAGGCCCATAAAGCATGGTTCAATTGAACATGCCAATCTCTTCTAACATCATTCACTGTCTTTTTGATGATTTTAGAAATTATTTTGTTTGATGCTTCTGCTAGTCCATTCCCTTGTGGATAGCAGGGTGTAGAGAATCAGTGTTGGATCTTGAATTTCTCATATAGTTCTTGTACATCCTAATTATTGAACGGTCGCCCATTATCAGTGATAATATTCATGGGTATACCATAGCGACATATGATGTAGTTCAAGATAAATGCAACAATTTGTTTCCCTGTGATATTTGTGAGAGGTAATGCCTCAATCCATTTTGTGAAATATTTTGTAGCTACAAGGATGAATTTGTGACCATTGGATGAAGGAGGATTTATCTTTCCTACTGGATCAAGACCCCATTGGAAGAAAGGCCACGGTGATCTAATTCATTTCTTCGATCTTACAAACAAGATTTATCAAATGAATAACTGTACAAAATATTTCATTGGTTAGATTGATCTCAAAATCATAGACAATCTTCTAGTGCAATTTCCAATGTAATAACGGTTAGATGTGCCTCAATCTTGTAACACGTTTTCATATGCATGTCTAGGTTCAATGTATTTGGTAACACATTACACTCGGTGTATGTCAACTCGGTGTGTCATCTTTGCTGCTCGGTAGACATAAAAAGATACTTGGTAGACAACTCAGTGTATACTGCATTCTGTGACTGCTTTCCTCTATAACCAACTAGACTGTGCATACCGACTTCTCTGTGTATACCGACTGAATGATTCGGTAGTGTTAATCGACTAGAATATAGTATGACTTTGAATATAAAAACTAATGGCAATTTGATAAGTAGTAACACCTTCTGCATGTTGCAGCAGTGTGACCATGACCATGACAGATCATACAATTTTCTCTCCATCCGTTGCCACTTGATGGCCACCGCTTCTTGGCTGATGATTGAAGACATTAAACCGGTTGTGGTTCTAGTTCACAAAAGGTTCAGGACCAACTCCTTGGGTCCTTTGAGGATATCTTCCAGTGTTATTCATCACATACTTGCATTCAAATGCTCTATGCCCAAACTTGTTGCATGCATAACAATGACCGTTGAACTTATTGGATCTAGGTACATTGTTAATAAAGTAAGGAAAATTATTGTAGGCTTTGCTCCTACATACATTTGCAGTGTGTCCTTCTTTAAGACAGTTAAAGCAAACAGGTTTGAATTTTTGCTTACCTTTTCCTTTGAATGTCAGTTGCTTCTTTGATGCTTCAACATTTGTTCCTGAGGATTCTCCTTCCTCATGTCCAGAGAAACCAAGTCCATTGGTATTCTTTACTGGTCTAGATGACTCAAGCTTTTGCTCTAGCTTGATAGTACTTTTGCTGAACTTAGCAAGTATTTCCTTTGACTCAGAGAGTTCTTTGGAAATAGAAATATTTGTCTCCATTAGGCTTGCATTTTCAGAGATGGCTATGTTCACTTCATCTTGTACTCCTTCTTTTTCCATTTTTCTCTCATGAAGGCGAGTAGTCAGTGCACTAATCTCTTGTTTCAACTTGGAGATCTCATGATCTCTGTCCTTCACCAGATCTTCAGATTTCCTCCGGTTCTCAAGCTCTTGACTAAACCGGATAGTCAGTCCTTCCAACTCCTTTCTCAGGTTGGAGTTTGATTCATTCAACTTATTTACTTCTGCTATCATGGCCTCCATATCTGCTTCATCTGCGGAACTATTTTCAGATAGCTCCATCAGATTTTCTGCATGTTCTCTCCTTTTTGCTTGAGATGACTTGTATTTGACCATAAGATCATCATAGGCTTGCTCAGACTGAGTGAGTCATTGAGTAAGTTCCCTCAAGGTGTATTCCCCCATATCTCTTTCCAAGTGGTTAAACTTATAGAAAGGTTGGCTCTGACACCAATTGATGAATACTAAGAGCGGGGGGTGAATTAGTATGCCAAAAACCTCTGATCTAAAACACTTAAATAGTCTAAAGATAAACTGGTAAAATAGTTTAACAGAGAGACCGGTTATCACACATGCAAATCAAAATGCAAATAAAACATTCACCCACAAAAGCAATACAACCATAACACAAGATATTTGACGTGGAAACCCAAATGGGAAAAACCATGGTGAGATGGAACTCGCAAGTCACTATCTACAGATAGAAACCAGACCGATTAAGCTCATACCAATTAAGGTCTTACAATGTTCTTCACCAGAACAAATCTTGTTAGGAATCTCAATCTCTGTTAGGAGATAAGTCCGATTAAAGACTACCTTGCTAGAGGATTTTAGATTCACAAAGGTGAACCACCTTGTTAGAGGATTTTACAAAAGGCTTTTGGGCCTACCTGGTTAAGGGCTATAAACTTGTCAAAGATGTGAGTAATCAACAAGTGTTTGATCTATCTAATAGCACAGACTGCTTGGTTAGATCCAGTATAGCTCATAGCTAATGCATTCTAGCATTACTTCAGTCTTCTCTATCTCTCACTCAGTTACAACCTCATCTTCTCAGATAAGATCACTCTTATAGCAACTCATCAACCACCTTAAACCCTAGCACAACATAAACCCTTTTAGCAACAACCTAAAACCCTAGACATGATGTCCTTTTAAAGGAATCTGATTTCATGTCGATCTAATAGGATTACATTACAATTTCCTAGGTTCAATGAATCTAGACATACTTAGTAACACGACACAAGAAGCACCGCCAGTGTGTCGGCACCGTCAAAAAATTGGTGGATTGGTAACTCATCACAAAATGTCAGTTGGTAACTCATCTCAGAGTATTACCGGTTCATACAAAATACTGGTTGTCGGTTTGACAAAAATGAAGACTGGTAAGAATGTGTTATGCCGCTTTTCTCCCTCGTACCGCTTGAGATCTACAAATTGCTTGGGGTCGACATACCGCTTCAGATCGGGAAACACATTTTGCAAAGTCACCAATAGTCTAAAGACTAGAATACAATATACCGGTTGGAACACATACCAGTTGAGCTCTAGCTCATACATATAAAGGGGATCTTAATGCAAGTGTGTGTCCATCAATGAAAATCACAACATAAACATAAAAAATGCCAACAAAACACGTCCTAATAGATGGGGGAGTTGGCTTAAACATTTGCTCTTTGAGTCTTGTCCATGCTCTAGATTATTCAGAAGATGTAGTTGATCCCCCAAAAAGGATAAAATTCAAAGCATATGGTGAAGAAGAACATTCCTCTAAAGGAATTGTGATGTTACCCATCAGAGTGGGACCTCTGCAAAAAGACACAGCATGCCAAGTTCTAGACTTGGAATTACCATACAATATACTCTTAGGAAGACCATGGATACATGATATACATGCTATTGCATTAACATGCCATCAGTGCCTAGAATTTCCATACAATGGGCAGGAAATCACAATATCAGTAGACTCAAATCCATTGGAGTGTTGTAGTAATCTGAAACCAACTCAAGAGGTCATAGTTTCACATTTGCATCAATTTTGTCAAACATGGAGAAACAAATGCAGCTAAGAGATCGAGGGAACGAAGAATATTTGGTATCATGGCAAAACAAACAAGAGCAACTTGAACTTGAAAGGGAAGAAGCAAATGTAGAAGTCAATATAGTTCACACATATGCAGGACAAACGTTAGGAACTAGCCTATTTGAATCAAAATCACATTCATCTGACATAGACTTAACCAAGGATGATCAGGAGCTACTTGCACGAGGTCATTCTGATGAGAGTACCATTCTAGACATCGACATACATATTGAAAACTTTGATACATCTATCATGACCCTCGACACCCTTGAAACATCCCAACCTGAAGATCCCCTACCTCTAATCCACCCCGAGCTTATTGATTGGGAGAATGGAAGACATACTGCCATTGATACCTTTCCAAATGACCATGCCATATCGTTATATCTTAATGAAATCAAACCCGCAACAACTTTCACCAAGGATTCTGCTAACATATCTTCAAGTCAAATGGATGTCAAATCTCCTAGTCGCAAAAGTGAACATAAAGAAAACAATATCAGGTCTAATGCTGAAAACCATTTCTTGGCAACATTAGATCGAGAAAAAGTAAAAATAAAGGACGTATCTAACGGTGAAAACCTCCTCAAGGCGCGGGAGGATGGGAGATTTGACACATTACCTAAATTTTATAAAGAGAAGTTATCTATCCTAATAGAACCAGCAAAGACAGTTATCATTGGCACAACTGATATATATCCAACAACTTCTCTATCAGAACCAACAAGGAAAAAATATTTGGAACCCTTTAAAAGATGTCAAATAAACTTTACCTATTCATATGCAGACATTCTAGGGTTCGATCCATATCTTACAATACATCATCCAAATATCAGTCCAGGAGCAGGCATCAATAATGAAACACAACATGGATCAAGAGCAGGTATTGTATTTATCACACCACAAGGTCATTCAATCCCAAAAGTATACAAATTAAGCTTTCCATGCACCAACAGCACCGCAGAATATGAAGCTTTGGTTACAGGTATCAAAATGGCTATAGAATGGAACGTTACACAACTTCAAGTCTTTGGAGACTCTCAGCTCGTCATTAAACAAATTAATGATGACTATCAAAAAAAGGATGAAAAATTAATGCCTTATAAAAAATATGGTTGATGATATCAAGAAATACTTTGTAGAAATAACTTTCTAGCAGATTCCAAGAAATGACAACAAAGCAACATACACCATGGCTACACTTTCTTCTCTCCTTTAGACATAGGAAAATCAACAACGTTATGAATTCCTAGTGGAAGGGTTGTTTTACCCTGCTCATAATTGTCCTAATTCCCAAACTATCTATCACCTTGTGGGGCATGATTCCTCCTGCTACGAACAAACTTACACATACCTGAAAGATAACACCTTACCTCCCAACTTTTCAAAAAATCAAAAGAGTAACTTTATTTGCCAATCCTCCCATTATACTCTCATCGCGGATACTCTATTTAAACGAGGTCTAGATAGTACTCTTTTAAGATGTCTCGAACAAGAAGAATCTGAGAAGGCCTTACGTGAAGTCCATAACGACAGTTGTGGCACTCATTCAAGTGGTCTTACCCTTTCTAAAAAACTCATACACTTGGGCTATTATTGGCCAACTATGCAACGAGATTCTTTTCAGATAGCTAGAACATGCAAACAATGTCATATCTATGGGAATTTAATTCATGCACCAGCACAAGAAGTTCATGCTTTGGCAACATCTTGGTGTTTTTGTCAATGGGGTCTTGATCTCATAGGAAAGATAAATCCTTCTTCATCTAATGGTCACAAACTCATCCTTGTAGCTACAAAATATTTCATAGAATGGATTGTGGCAGTTGCTCTCATAAATATCATAGGAAAACAAATTGTTGCATTTATCTTGAACTACATCATTTGTCGCTATGGAATACCAATGACCATTATCATTGATAATGGGCGACTGTTCAATAATCAGGATGTACAAGAGCTATGTGAGAAATTCAAGATCTAACACAGATTCTCCACACCCTACTATCCGCAAGGGAATGGGCAAGCATAAGCATCAAACAAAACTATTCTGAAAATCCTCAAAAAGATAGTGAATGATGCTGGAAAAGATTGGCATATTCAATTGAACCCTGCTTTATGGGCTTACCGTACTAGTATCCGCACACCAATAAGTGCCACACCTTTCTCTCTTGTTTATGGATCAAAAGAAATATTGCCAATAGAAGTAGAGATACCTTCTCTACGAGTATCATTAAAAGGTCTCATCCCAGATGAAGAACAATGAGTATCTAGACTGCAAGAGTTAGAATTGATCCATGAATGAAGACAAAATGCCTTTGATCATTTAAAGGTATATCAACAAAGAATGTGCTGGAGATATAATCACAGGGTCAAACCATGAATTTTTCAAGTAGGGGAAGTAGTACTAAAAGAAAATCCACGCAACCAGGCAGATCAAGAAAATAAAGGAAAGTTTGAACCAAACTGGTTAGGTCCATTTGTGATCACAACATTATTCAGATCAGGAGCATATCAGCTATCAATAGAGGATGGAAATCAGCTCGAAGAACCCATCAGTAACATGCATCTAAAGAAGTTTTATGTTTGAAAAAAGAAAAAAAATCAAAAAACAGTGAAAAAGCAAAAAAATTAAAAAATTGTGAAAAAGCAAAAAATCAAAAATAGTGAACAAGCAGAAAATCCAAAAAAAATCAAATATGAGAAAAAGTGCAATAAAAAACAGACGGTGAAAACCTGGCAAACAGGTGGTATCTATTTGCTAGCTCTTCCATCTATTAGTTCATTTTCATTAGCGTTGTTCATATGCATCATAAAGCTTTGTACATATATAGGCATCCGAGGTGGCTTCTCACCATGGTTTGGATCATTGGGTATATCATAACGAATTTGTTTCTAGGCTTGGGGCAAAATCCTGCACTTAGCTGGGGGAAAATCTTTTGATCACTTCTGAGCTTAATAAAATAGGTAGAACAAATGGTTAGACAACTCTTATCAAGCAAAAACTATGACATACCCAACATTGAACACGAGATCAAATTATCAACCATCAAAATATTACAAAGTCAGTCTAAGCACAAAATCACACACTTTTCAAGGGATGATATCTTTTGGATAATGATTTTAACATGATTGTTCAACTTTTCTATATTGATTTTCGCTCTCATGATTTCTGAGTGACTCCAGGATGTCTTTGACTAGAGGAATAAGGAAGAAACATGATATTTTTCTTGTCTACTATCTGAAAATTAATCATTAATGTGTGCAAATTTATGTCAGTACATGATCATCAGAGTATCATCGAAGATATTTTTGATTTGTGTATTGAAATGGTTAATATTGCCTATTTTACGCAAGCAACACTCAGGTCATCTTGGTTTAATTATACCTTGATGCTTGTGCTAACTTGCCATATCAAAATCCAGGAAAGTAGTGCTCAGGTCATCATGGTTAATTATACCATCGATGTTTGTACTCACTTCCCACATTTAAAAAAAGCTCAATGATGACAAAAATGCAATAATCCAGTGACTGGTCCACTCGTAGCTTTGCATTTCATTTGTATTTAGCTTGCATTTCATTATTACATGGGATCCTGCATGCTTCTTTTGTCCAAGGTTCAGTCTATCGCAGGAATCATCAAGGTATTATCACAAGTGTATACGCAATCAGACTGATGAATCATATCTCTCTAGATATTGTCGACCTAGTGAAAATCTTATGCTACCCTCTCATCAGAACCAACATCAACATATCCAAATCTTTCAGCAACTTGATATCAATAAACTGTGATTTTTTTATCCAATCAATCTTATCAATTCTATCAATCAATCACATCTAAATCAATTTTCTCATGTCTTATACAGGATGTATCTTTCCTAAAACCAAACGTTCCGATCATGTCTTATATAGGATATATCATTCCTGAAACCAGAATAAATCTAGATCTTATCAATCTAACCAATCAAACTTTATCAATCATCAAGAACCACATCATCTTTGTCTTATACAGGAGGTGTCATTCCTGAAACCAGAATAAATCTAGATCTTATCAATCTAACCAATCAAACTTTATCAATCATCAAGAACCACATCACCGTGATTGTAGAACTCGCATTTTCATCAACCACAGTTGCAGACATCAAATCATTTCTAATCGAGATATCAATTTTGCAAAAAATCCAAAAACTCCAAAGATTAATTATCTCAATTGATCTCCCAAGGGGGCATCATCGTATCGCAATCTATCAACCAAGAGCTAGGGAATCCTATCGAAACAATATCATCATCAAAATGAGATTATTCTTTGAATCAACGTGTCATCACACCTCACTTCAAAGAGTGGCAAAATGTATACACCTAAAAAATGGTCTGAAGATAATTAATTAAATAAGCAATTATTTAATTAATCCCCCTTCCTAATTTAATTGAATTCACTAAGTAATTTGATTAAATTCCCCCTTTCATCTACTTATTAATAAATCTAAGGATTTATTTAATAGGTTCATTTTCATAATTCTCTTTGATTAATTAATTTAAATTAATTAACTCCCCCTATCAAATTCATTTCTTCTAAATCCCCTAATTAATTAAAACAAATCAATAATGAGTTGTTGGAATTAATTATCCTTTTCCTATTATTTGAATTTTTAAATTCAAATTCTCCTAACTTATAACCACCTAACCTAACCATCCCTCTAACCTAACCCATTCCATCTAACCTTGGGTTTAATTAACCCCATGTCTTAGCTTGCACATCCTAACTACCATGTCTCCTTTCCTTGGACACTTTGCCCTCTCATGAGAAAATATTCTTGACACTTGTCACCGTGGAGATGACATTGTCCCCTTTCATCCAATCCCTTCTCCTACCAACCTCCAATTGTCCCCTTTCATCCAACCTCTTCTTCAACCACCTCCAATCTCACCCTTGATATCTTCAGACTTAATCTTGACCATTTATTCCTGCCACCTCACCCCTGGCCTTGGAAATCCTATAAATAGATCCCATTTTGAAGCAATAATCATCCCATCACATTTTCATTTCAAGCATTGTTACTATAGGCATAGGCAAGTTTAGTTTATCATTTGAGCATTGTTATCATAGCTTAATTGCATCATTTTAGCATATTTTCTCGCATAATCATGGAATCATGTAGTTTAATCATTATCATTGCTAGCTTAAATGCATAATTTATCATTTAAATCCTTCATCTAGGTGTAGTCAAGTCACTGGAATTTTCCTAACCAGATCTGAGAGCAAAATTCATACTCGCATTTACTAGGAGATGATAGATCGCTTAGCTATGGTTTTATCTTTCCTTGCTTTAAATTAATTAACCATGCTTGTAATGATCTATTGAGTGTTTTGTGTTGCAGCTATAGGTATACACTTCACAGGCACGACAGTTAGTAGCAACAACAACATACTCAACTTCAACACTAGATAAAGAAGTACATGACTATTTCTTGTTGATCCATGAAACCAACTTCTTTCCAAGAAAGAAAGCTCCATCGGAAGTAATTTTTTGGTCATCAACATCTTCAACCTAGTCAGCATCTGTATATGGACATAAAGTAAATTTATCATCCTTAGGGTACCACAAACCATATTTTGATGTACCTTGCAAGTATCTAAAAATCATTTTCACTGCCATCTCATGATTCTCTCTAGGATCACTCTGAAGTCTTGAAACAAAATAAACAACATTCATAATGTCAGGCTTGGTCTGAGTTAAATAAAGAAGACCTCCAATCATAGATTTGTATCTTATAGGATTTCCCAATGCAGAAACATCTTTTCTTTTTAATTTCTCACTTGTAACCATAGGATTACTTACCGGTTTAGAGTCTCCCATACCAAATTTCTTCAGCAATTACTTAGAATATTTAGTTTGATAGATAAAAATACCTTTGTCAGTCTGAGTAATCTATAAACCTAAAAAACATTTCATCTCACCAATCATAGACATCGCAAATTCTTTCTTCATATTCTTAGAAATCTTTATGCATAACTTTTCTTCACCTCCAAAAATAATGTCATCAACAAATACTTCAATAATCAGTATATCATCATTAGTGATTTTATAATATAAATTACTATCAGTACTACCCTTAGTAAAACCAAGCTTCAAAATATATTTATCCAACCTTGTATACCAAGCTCTAGGTGCTTGTTTCAGTCCATATAAAGCTTTCCTTAACCTGCAAACCATATCTGTATCATCTGATAGTGAAAAACCATCAGGTTTCTCAACATAAACTTCCTCATCAAGATCCCCATTCAGAAATGCACATTTAACATCCATTTGATAAACCTTGTAGTTTTTATAAGCAACATATGCAAGAAATAATCTTACAACTTCAATCCTAGCTATAGGTGCAAAAGTTTCTCCATAGTCAATTCCTTCCTTCTGAGAATATCCTTTACAAACCAATCTAGCTTTATTCCTTATAACTTGACCATCCTCATTCAATTTATTCCTAAAAACCCATTTAGTTCCAATAACATTTTAATTTTTAGGCCGGGGAAACAAGGTCCATGTGTTATTTTTCCCAATTTGATCTAATTCTTCTTCCATAGCTTTCAACCAATATTCATCTTTACATGCCTCAATTACTGATATCGGTTGAACTTGTGAAATTAAACATACCTCATTAGTTTCCAGTCTTCTTGTTGTCATCACTCCATTGCTCTTATCCCCAATGATTTGATCTTATGAATGATTCAATCTCACATACCTAGGATTCTTCTAACTTTCTGTTCCTCTTCCCTATTCTTCTGTTACTGTATAATTCTCTGATGTTGCCGGAGTAACTGGTTCAACTCTCTATTCTGGTAAAGGTGCTACTAGTTCAGATATAATCATTTCCACTACCAGTTCCTTCTCATAAACTCTAATTTGACTTATGTTCAACTCATCTACTTTGAAATTAGCACTCTCCACAATTCTCTGCAATCTCTTGTTATAACATCTATATGTTTTTCTTTCATTAGAATAACCAAGAAATATGCCTTCATCACATCTAGGTTCAAATTTCCCAATAATGTCATCTCTCTTGATATAACATTTACTACCAAATTTTTTGAAATACTTAACTGTAGGTGTATTGCCAAACCATAATTCATAAGGTGTCTTACCGGTTTCTCCTTTGATATGTACTCTATTGAATGTATAAACTGTTGTACTCACTACTTCTCTCCAGTAGATATGAGGTAGACTAGCTTCCATCATCATTGTTCTAGCAGCATCCAAGATAGTTTTTTTCTCCATTTCCACAACTCCATTCTGCTGAGGTGTCTGGGGAGCAAAAAATTATCTTCTTATACCATGCTTGTCACAAAATTTATTAAACTCACTGGATATGAATTATCCACCATGATCTGATCTAAAATATTTAATCTTCAATCCTATCTTGGTTTCCACTTTAACCTTAAAGATTTAGAACTTTTCAAATGCTTTAGGTTTTTCTCTTAGAAAAGTAACCTACATCATTCTAGAATAATCATCAATGATTAGCATAAAAAATCTATCACCTTGAAAAATTTAGCAAGGCTACACAAATCAGTATGAATAAGATCAAGGAAATCATTTAATTTATCTTGTATACTCCTAAAATATGTTTTGACTTGTTTATCCATTTGACATTCTTTACATACCGAATTATAGGGCTTCATAATCTTAGGTATATCCCTAACAACCTTAGTTGAACTGATCTTCACAATACAATCAAAATTCATATGACACGGCCTTTTATGCCATAGCCAACTCTCATCAATCTATATAATCAAATATGCCTTCTCACTAAAGTTTAAGTGAGATACATTACCTTTTGTCTATGTACCGGTTGCAATCTCCATGCCAGATATGTTAATGATTTCACATTTGCCATCCTTGAACTATAATTGAAATCCCTTGTCTACCAATTGTCCTACACTCAAAAGATTATGCCTCAAACCTTCAACATAATAAATATTATCAGTACTGTTCTTACCATCCAATGATATAATTCCTTTTCCTTTGATCATACATGCCTTGTCATCTCCAAATCTAACTAGAACACCATCATTTTTTTGCAAAGACAAAAACTTCCCTTTATCTCTAGTCATATGATGTGGACAACCACTGTCAATTACCAACTCATCCTTATCTTCAATTTAAGTAGCAAGTGCCTTCTCTTCAGGTACATTCTCTTCCAGTGCCGGATCATCTTCCTTGATAGCCAGGAACACCCATTCCTTCCCATTGCCAGATCCACTAGCAGAGTATTATGCCGGTTCATCATCTGAATTAGTAATGCCTTCCTCATCTGCTATGTAACATGATTTGTCTCTATTTTTCTCATATTTATACTTGTTTTGATATCTAGGGTTAGGCTTAAATGATCTTCTAACTCTTTCTTCAAATCTTGAATTCCTTTCAAGACATCTAGATACAAAATGACCAATCTTATTACATGCAAAATATTTAAAAGGTGTTTTTACTTCATACTTACTTCCTATCGGTCTTTTAGGTACTCTTCTAGAAAATAGTGCTTCAAGTTGCTCAAACTCATCATCTTATCTCTTCATATCTTCCAATTCCTTTGCATATAAATCTTTCCAATCTTGCTTACCAATTGTATATGTAGATGCATGAAAAGAGGGTTCAGTCTTCACACCTCCAGAAGGTCCAAATTTCTCAAGCTCAAAAGAAAATAGTTTCCCAACCAAAGTATCTCTGTTGACAGATGTATTAGCCATTTTTCTCAACTCATTAATAGTAGTAGCCTTCATTTTGTAAGCCAGTGGTAGGGCTCTCAAGACTTTAGAAACAATTTCATCTTCACTCAGAGTTCCACCACAACATTGAATTCCCATAACAATCTCATTTACCCTTTCTATGAATGCAGTAATCATTTCATCTTATTCCATCTTCAGGTTTTCATATCTCACTTGGTAACCATCAAGTTTAGCAATATTCATTGTAGGGTCACCTTCATTAAGAGTCTCCAACTTATCTCATATAGCTTTTCCAGATGATTTGCCAGTTAATCCCATTATTTGCTAGTCAGAAAGTGCACATGAAAGGGCTTCTCTTGCTCCTCAAGCTCCTTGTCTAGGTTTGCTAAAGGAGGATTTCCTGATCCCAGATTATAGGGTGTGACACCATTCTATGTGACCTCCCAAATCTCCTTGCCAAGACATTTCATATGAGTCTCCATCTGAATCTTCCATACTATGTAATTTGGTCCATCAAGCCTTGGAATATCCCTTCGAAAGATAGCTCCTAAAGAATTGGATGAACTTGAACTTTTAGTCACCATAGGATCTTTGTCAAGTGGTTAAGATATCTACAGAGAGGACCAAATCTCTGATACCAATTGTTAGACAATTCAGATAACCGGAAGACAACTGAGAGGGGGGTGAATCAATTATCACAGATTACAAGAACCATTAGCAATTTAAACTTTAATATCAGAACCTTAAACATTAATACCGGAATAGAAGTTAAACCAATTAAGCATAAATAATAATCACAGAATAAAAGGCATCCACATAACACCAAGATTTGTATGTGGAAAACCCACTAAAGGGAAAAACCACGGCAGGAAGCCTACCCATAGTTAGATAATACTTATGTAGTAAATATGTGAACTTATAATGAAGGGGCTTGCACTTGCATGATGGCCAATAACCTATAATGCACCACTCATCATAAAAGGAGCCTCATTGCTTACATATAAATCCAGACTACAATCCAAAGAAGTGTTGAACTACAAAAGATAGCATCTCCTATGCCTAAGTACATTTCTGGTTAAGCTCAATACCGAAGGACTAAATCCTCTTACATAAAACCAATTCGATCTTCAATGATCAACCAAATCCTCTTCCTAAATGATATTACATTATTTGCACATTACATTCCTTGACCATGACCTCTTACATTAACCATGATGATCTATAATAAGATCTTACATCTATATATACAAACACTCGACCATAATCAATCAGGTCAGCCACCAGATAATAAACTGATTACATAATTACAAACCATATCGACCTTAGACCAAACAAATAATATCAACACATAAGACATCCTAGAAATACATCAATAGGTCTTATCCATACATTACATTAAAGTCGGTCCATAACCTAGATCAACTAGAACCCAGTATAGGTCCACACGCTTTAGCAATGATCTCCAACCACCAAGTATCGAACATGATCACCAACAGCATCCTGAAACTCCACCAAAAGCTGCAACAACACCACTTATGCAATTCATCAAAGAAATCTATCAGAGTTGGTGTTTGGTGCAGGGGTTGATGCTCCTTGGGTTGGTTCCCTAAATCATTGCAATTTTTTGTTTCATTCTAAGGCTAGATTGGAGTAGTAGACTCCAGTAACATTTCTCACTAAGGTTTTTCCCATATTGGGTTTTTCTTGTACATCTGTTGTTGTGGGTTATGCATTTGTGTATTTGTCTCTTTTTATATCCACTCTTATCTTACTGGTTTGATTGTTTAGTGTTTAGGTTTATAACCGGTATTCCAAGCTTTGTTTAAAAACAAAAGTTTTCAAGAACCACTAATTCAACCCTCTTTCAGTGGTAAATTGTGCTCAACAATTAGTAACAAAGCCTAGGTTCTTGATTGAATAAAGCTTTCTCTAGCTCGGGTAGATTCTAGTCAAAGAACATAATGGCAAGAAATAAGTCTGCATCCTCAAAAGCCCTCATGTTTGATGGATCTAACTATGCCTTCTCGAGCAGAAGAATAGAGACCTATATGTCTTCTCTTGGTTTTGATGTGTGGATGTCTGTCAAGAATGGGTATACTATAACTAGTGATCCTCCCACTGATCTAGATGATAATAAGGAGTATGAGAATAGTGCAAAGGCTAAACATGCTATTCTAAGCGGACTGTCAGATAATGAGTTTGTCAAGGTCATGCATTGTGCATCCACCAAAGAGACTTGGGATAAATTATAGAGGTTATTTGAAGGAGATGCCAAAGTCAAAGAGGCCAAGCTACAATCACTAAGAGGTCAACTTGAAGGCATCAAGATGAAATATGAAGAAAAGATTATAGACTACCTTCACAAAGTAGATGAAACTGTGAACACCATCAAAGGACTTGGAGAAGAAATTGTTGATGAGATTATTGTCAAGAAGGTACTTAGATCTCTCACATCTAAGTGTGATACTAAGGTTTCTGCCATAGAGGAAGCCAAGGATCTGAATACCTTCATAATCGATGAGCTATTTGGCTCTCTAGTAGCCTATGAAATGAGAACAACCGATGAAGCATCTTCAAGGAAAGAGGCAGCATTCAACTCCATCAAAAAGGGAAAGGAAGAGGTTGATCATAAAGGATCGAGTGAAGACATGAATGCAGAGGTAGAAAAAATTGTCATAAAGCTCAAGAGAGGATCCAATAAGTATAAAGGAAAGTTACCACTCAAATGCTTCAACTATGGTAAAGTTGGACACTTTACTGTAAAATGTCCTTATAATGAAACCGATGGAGATGAGCAAAGAAGTTTTGGTAGATTTACCGATAAAGACAAAGAAAGGAATATCTATCGGCAAAGAAGAAGAGGCTACCAGAAGCAAAAAAACCTATATACTATTGAGGATTATGCCACAGATAAAGAAAGTGCATCAGAAGATGACTGCCATGAGAATGAAAGAGAAGTTTATCTCTTTATGACACTAGATAAACCGGTTGGTGAAGATGAGGAAGAATAAGATGTTGAAGTTGAAGTGGGTCTAGAAGGTGAGCTCATAAGTACCCTTGAGGAGTTAAGTAAGACTAGAAGAGAACCCAAGAAGGTCAAGCTTGCTGCAGCAAAAGAACAAGATCTCTTGAAGCAATGTCTGGATGAGTCCAATCAAGTTATCTCCGACTTAAAACTATTGTTGGAAGAAGCTAAGAGGATATGTGAAGTTACATCCTTTGATTTGATGAAGAAGAAAAAGGAGCATCAAGACTTGGAAGAAGAAATAGTGAAGCTCATAAAAGAGCTTGAAAAGAGTAAGGATGAACTGAAAGCGAGAAGCAAATATGAGGGTAGCAGAGAAGCCTTGGACAAGATGTTGAGAAAATAGAAGCAATCTAAAGATACCGGTGGCTTAGGATTCGAAGAAGGAAAAAGTTCAAACAAAAAAGATACATCCAGTAAGGAGATCCTGTTCACTTATTCAAGTGAAGGTGTAGAGAAGAAGACATTCACAGTAAGCAAGGATACCGGTAAGAATACTTACACAGAAGTTGTTCGAAACCATCACACAAACCAATATACACAATCAATGAATCAGAGGCCACACTCAATTTACCAGAATGCATATCTAAGGAGAAATGAAAGGGTTGATCATGAAGGATTCACTAGAGTTAGTAGCATGAAAGGAAGACCCCCGGTGAGATAGACGTTTGCAGGACCAAGGCAACCTAATCGGTATGTTCCAAACTCTCATGGTTATTGTTATCAGTGTAACAAATTGGACACAATTTAACGGATTGTAGATTAACAAATAAGCCCACTATGAGTTATGAAAGTAGGAATCCATTTAATGCACTCTGGGATATCAATGTTGTTTGTTATCAGTGCAATGGATTTGGTCATAGGAGTTTTGAATGTAGGAAGAGTAAATTGATGTCCTATAATAGTTTTAAAGACTCATCTTTCAATGTAATTGTGAAATGCTATAACTATCAAGAGTTTGGACATATAGAAAATCTTTGTAAGAATAGGAAAATCAAGCAAAAGAGGATAGATCCTGATAAAAAACCAGTAGCCAAACCGGAGCACAAAATTGCAGCTGATAAAAAGAAGGAAACTCAACCAGTTTGGGTTGAGAAAGAAAAGGACAAAGCAGAATCATGTTTGATAGTGCACACTGCCCTACATGATGAAAGAAGAAATCTATGAGTTGTAGACAGTGGTTGTTCCAACCACATGACCGATGATAAAAATAAATTTATCAATCTTGAAGACTGGAATGGTGGCTCAGTAATATTTGGAGACAACCCATCGACCAAGATAAAGGGAAAAGGTACTCTAAACATTGATTGTGAACTGAAAGCACGTGATGTGTATTATGTGGAAGGCCTAAAGCACAATTTGCTGAGTGTGAGTTAGATGTGTGATAAAGGTTATAAAATCACCTTTAATTCTACCAACTGCTAGATAAAGAGGATGAGTATCGGTCGGATTGTAGCTGAAGGTAAGAGGATAGATGGTAATGTATAAAATCTGAAAGAATGTTTTGAATCCCAATGCATGTTGGGATAAGTGGATGAAAGTTGGTTGTGGCACAAAATATTAGGCCACATAAATTTTGATAACCTAGTTGCAGTAACTAAAAAGGGCTGTGTGAGAAACATTCTACCCATCATCAAACCGGTAAGCACATTTTGTGATGAATGTGTGAAAGGAAAGTAGACTAAGGTGAGCTTCAGTACAAAAGAACACAACACTTCAAGACCACTTGAACTTGTGCATATAGATCTATGTGATCTGACTAGAACAAGATCTCTTATCGGTGAAATATATTTAATGTTCTTCATTGATGATTATTCAAGAATGACATGGGTCACTTTCCTACAAGATAAATCACAACCATTTGACAGATTCAAGATCTTTCAGAAGATGGTAGAGAAGGAAAGTGGGTGCAAGCTAAAATGCCTAAGATCAGACCGGGGTGGAGAGTTCACATTAAATGAGTTTGGAGATTACTATGAAAGACATGGAATCAAAAGGCAATACTCAGCCCCTAGGACACGACAACAAAATGGCGTGGTAGAAAGAAAGAACAGGACAATCAAGGAGATGTCCAGAACCATGTTAAATGAGGCAAAGTTTTTAGACATGTATTGGAAGGAAGCAGTTCATACTACTGCATATACCTTGAACTGGGTTCAACTAAGAATAAACAACAGATTGACACCCTATGAGTTGTGCTATGACCGGAAACCATCAGTCAAGTACTTAAAGGTATTTGGAAGAAAGTGTTTTATCAAGAGAGATATGGATGGTTCAGGTAGTTTTGATTCCAGGAGTGATGAAGGATTCTTTCTTGGTTACTCAACCAACAGAAAGGCCTATAAATACTACAACAAAAGACTAACAAGAGTCATTAAGAGTGTACATGTAAGAGTTGATGATGATATGCACAAAGGAAGACAAGCACAAGTGAAGAAGCTTGGTTAGACAATCAACCCGAAGAAGCACCCAAAAATGTCCCTAACCGATATGTATAGATAAACCACCCAGAAGAGCATATTTTAGGTAATAAGAGTGATGGTGTGCAGACTAGGAGAAGACTTGCTCGAAATGATGAACAAGTCAATTTTCTAGCTTATGAATGAAATAGAACCTAAAACATTCAGTGAGGCGAACAAAAGTTATAAATGGATGGATGCCATGGAAGAAGAATTGCAGCAGATTAAGAAGAACAAGACCTGGGAATTAGTCCCTAGACCGAAAGACAAGAACATCATTAGCACCAAATCGGTCTACTAGAATAAGATGAATGAAGAAGGTAAAATTGTTAGGCATAAAGCTATACTTGTGTGCAAGGGTTATCTCAAGTAGAGGGCATTGATTTTGAAGAAACATTTGCACCGGTAGCTAGAATAGAAGCAATTAGGATGTTTCTAGCTTTTTCAGCCTACATGGGTTATAAAGTATATCAAATGGATGTAAAATCTGCCTTCCTCAATGGAAATTTGGAAGAAGAAGTGTACATGGAGCAACTGGAAGGGTTTCTGTTACATGATGATGAAACCTTTATGTGTTGGTTCAAGAAAGCCCTGTATGGTTTAAAGAAGGCTCCTAGAGCATGGTATTCAAGGCTAGATCAGTAACTGAAGGAGAAAGGATTAAAAAAGGGGAGTGTTGACATCAATCTATACATCAAGGCAGATGGAAATCACATGATCATTGTGGTTGTGTATGTAGATGACATCTTTTTTGGAGGCAACAAGGACACTCTTTGCAAAGATTTTGTTGATCAGACGCAGTTAGAGTTTGAGATGTCAATGCCTAGAGAATTGACATACTTTCTTGGTTTACAGATATCATAGCTAGATAAGGGAATCTTTATGTCACAAACCAAGTGTACAAAGGACATGCTAAAGAAGTTTCAAATGGAGGACTGCAAACCGGCGAGCACCCCCATGGTGACCGGAAGCAAATTAAGAAAGAATGATGAATCACCGATGGTGGATCAGATATTGTATAGATCCATGATAGGCACCTTATTGTATCTTACTTCTTTGAGAATAGATATAGTGTAGGTAGTGTGTATGGTGGCTATATTTAAAGCAACACCTAAGCAGTCACATATGAATGCAGTGAGTAGAATTTTTAGATACCTACAAGGGACACTCAATTATGGATTATGGTACCCTACACAAGGGGAATTCATCTTGGAAGCATATACTAATGTTGATTGGGCAGGTTGCATTGATGATAGGAAGAGCACAAGTGGTGGTGCATTCTTCCTAGGTGTTTGGTTGGTCTCATGGCATAGAAAGAAGCAGGATTCAATCTCCCTATCAACTGTTGAAGCAAAATACATTGTTTCTGCTACATGCTGCTCTCAGGTGCTTTGGATGAAGCAAACCCTCAAGGACATATAGGTGGACATCTTTGATCATATTCCCATTTGATGTGATAATTCAAGTGCCATAAACATATCAAAGAACCTGGTGATACATTCAAGGAAAAAGCATATAGCCATCAAGTATAATTTTCTCGGAGAGAAGGTTGAAGGAAATGAAGTAAAGATGGAATATGTCCCTACAGGAGAGCAAGTGGCAAACATCTTCACCAAACCATTATCGGTAAGCAATTTTGAGTACTTAAGACACAAGTTGGGAGTTGTGTCACTTGCCTCATGCACTTAAGTTTTTAAGGAGTTATATGGTTCAAGGGGAGTTCATACTAGTATCTATATCTCTTGAACCACATGTTGATCATAGGGAAAGTTCAGGGTTGTATGTCTTAGTACCGGTTGTAATCACTAAGAGAAGATTTGACTAAGGAGGAGATAGGTATGAATCAAAGAGGGAGAATGAAGTACCTTGGCCTTTTGACATTATGTCAAAGGGGGAGAAATCTATCGGTGTGAAGACTTGTAGTGAGTTGACATCAATGAAAAAGGGGGAGATTATGGGCATTGTTGGCATTAGGTTGTCATTGATGTCAACTGGTATATCATGGTCATAGATGAGTAAGTAGTGGTGACTGGTATGGGTGAAGGAAGACATAATGATGTCAACCAATATGTGTGTAAGCACACAGAAAGGTATGTTACAGGTACACATGAAATACATCATCTGCCGGTAAAGAAGGACTACCCACAAGGCAAAGAAAGCAAGCAAAGAAGAAAAAAAGGATGTGAACTGATATACATAGAGAAGTCTAATGCTACCAATAAATGGACTTAGTAGATGGACCATCATGTTTGATGGAAGTCCAAATTGATCCACTGACGGAGAAGAGGTCAGCAGGCATGAAGGTCCATCAGTGAAGTTAGGTTATACCGGTAAGGTGAGTTGAACCGATAGTTAGTCTTGGTCGGTGAAGGATGTCAAACTAACATAGAAAGCCGAGCATAGGTGGATGTCGACAAGGATGATAGGTGGAAACTAGGTGGCAAGCATGCAGAGGTCGATGAAGTATGCATCGACGTAGTAGTCAACAAGCAGGTCAGCATTAATGAAGAACTCAAAAATCATGGGAGGATGGAAAAATGTTGCAGCTCAAGGAAGACAAGGTGGCAAGATGATTGAACTGACCATGCAAGAAGATATGATCTTTGTACCCATTTTTCAAAGGAAACAACTAAGCTATTAATGATGAATGACAGAGAAATGCAGAAAAGCATGGCATAGACATCCCAAAATAGAAAACACACATTGAAAAGCAAGGAGATAGTGATGTTATTTGGTGTCATGCAGATCACCATTCCTGAAAAGAAAATTAGATCAAATCTAATATGGATCGAGTTGGTGAAGTTAAAACCTAACACGATGTCGTTTGAATGTTGCTTTTGGTGGGAACCCTCACAGATAAATAGGTGAACTTGAGTCTGAAATTAATTGATGCTAGATGTGAGGTGTGAGAAAAAAGAGAGCCTAAGCAAGAAGAAAGACTATCTTCCTAAGAGTTATTTCTCAAGTTATAGTGTGTGTTAGCAAGTTGAACCAGTGAGAGCGTCTAACCAGTAGAGACAGTGATGCAGAGCCAGACAACAAACTAGATGAAAACCTTCTCTCACCCAACTACTATGTCCAAAACAAGTTCTTTTGTTTGTTCAAGGTGTAAACAAAACACCTACCCAGTACTCAACTCACACAAGAATTTGTGTGACCGGATCCATACCGGTTTAGTATCTTCTGATACCGGTAGGATGAAAACACTCTACCCTTGTGTGAATGGAAGATGATCTTCCAGTACCAGTGGGATGAAAACCTATTGGATATTGTCTAATGGTGGTCCAACCAACACAAAACACCCATAAGATCTAACTATCAAATGTGTTAGGGGATACTTGTCTCACAACTGTCCTATTTGTCTAGTAGCCCTACCAGTTGAGTTCTCCACACACAACTTAAAAAAATTACAAATGACAAGACAAAATAAGGGCATATTCAAATACCCTTTATCAAGTTACACGATTCCCAAAATCCTTAGACCCTAACCCCAATTTTGAAAGGTCTATATCCTTACTGTCCTTCCAAACCTAATTAAGTCAATTAGGCCTAATTTACAAAGAAAGTACCCCTTGTATTAGTCCCCTGACTAAACAAACACTTTTTCAAGGTAGTGTAAGGAGTCAAACCACCAGATACAAGGTTTAAAGACTTGATCCAAAATTCTTTGTCTACTAAAAGTGATTTTCACTTCTTCAGTTTAGGCAATCACACAGAGATGCCCACCTAGGGTCATTTCAATATCTTTGGTCTTGGAGCCTCCCTAAAAACCAAAACTAAAATATTATGGTACAAATGAATTTCTCATAGGTTGTTTGGTCCTCTAGTGAAACTTTCAAATTAAGGGCATCTTTCCGGTAAAACCCTAGTTGTCGGTAGGGTTTGTGACTAATCCGGTTAGATTTTGATGGATCTCTACAACCTGATTGTTAAAATTACTCAAACTTGATTAAAATGAAAGGTAAGATACTTCCATAACTCATCCAATTGGTTTCATACATCCACCAATCCGTACTGGTTAGAAATGAACATCAAACACGCAGAATTTCAGAAACTCCAAGTATATTGTATTGCTCCAAACTCCAAAACATCATCAATTTCAACAACTTCAACAACAACACCAACAAGAGACTTGGAATAAATCCAAGTGGGCATAATATATCCTCCCTAATTATTTCCAGCCACCTTTCAAACTTTGGAACCGTTGGAGGATTAGTTACCCTTTTTACAATATTTTGCAATGACAACAAAAGTTGACAACTTGTACGTTTCAAATTTAGCAACTCCAAGGTGTATTAGAACTATTCCAAGGATTGTTCTGGTGTTTCTAAGACAAATATTTATTTTCTTGACTCATGCCTAAACTCCTACTGACCCACATGGTCATTTTTCCATGGTGGCCTATAAAATGTAACCATGACAATGCCTTACATCAATTGGGTCTTATTGACTCACAAACCTATCAACCTATTACATATGATCATTTTTTCCTCATGGGTGATATTAGACTCTTTTTAGGCTTTATTTTTGTCTTTAGGTGCTCATGCACCATAACCCCTGGGTGGTTGAATCTCAAGTCCACTTGAGATGAGTTCCTGCAATGTAGTCCCATGTTTCTTCATCTGGTCTTCATCCATCCATACTGCATCTACCTCATGGAGTCCTTGCCACTTGACAAGGTATTGTTTGTAGACCTTATTCCTAATTTTCTTCACAATCTTGGTGTCCAATATCCTTTCAAGTTTGGGTATCCCTTGAATTTGAAATTCCTTCAGTATGTCGGCAACATCTTCCATCGGGAATGTACCATCTTCCTCAATTGTATCTTTAAATGGTGTCAGACCCGCAACATTAAATATTTGGGATATACCTATCTCTAAAGGTAATTGGATTTTATATATATTGTTCCCAAACTTCTTGAGTATTTGACAAGGTCCAACCTTCCTCGTCATGAGCTTTGTGTGTTTCCCTTTTGGCAATATCTCCTTTTTCAAATTTGCCCATACCATGTCTCCAACTTGGAACTGCATATCTCTCTTTCTTCTATCAACCTGCTCCCTGTACTTCTCTATACTTCTCTACAATTTCATCCTAAATTGGTCATGAATCTCCTTTATCCCTTCTACAAATTCTTCTACATAAGCACTTATACGTTCAGTTGAGGGTAAGGGATTTTTCTAGCACTCCTATTGGTAGAATCATTATAGGCATATTCTTCTTGGGAGATGATGGAATCCCACTTTTCACCATGCTACTTGGTGAGGCACCTTAACAAATTTTTGAGAGACCTATTGACCACTTTGTTTGACCATCTGTTTGGGGATGATAAGCTAAACTAAAAGACAAGTTTGTGCCTAACTTCCTCCATAAAGTCTCCAAAAATGTCCTACAAATTTCACATCTGTCTGACACAATGTTCAAGGGTAAACCATGTATTCTCACAACTTCATTAAAGAAAAGGTTTGCAACATATGTAGCATCACTTGTGCTCCTGCATGGCAAGAAATGTGCCATCTTGCTAAACTTGTCAACAACCACAAAAACACTTTCAAAACCTTTCTGAGTTCTTGGAAAACCCATCACAAAGTCCATGCTCACACTTTCCCAAGGTATTGAAGAAATGGACAATGGCTGGTATAATCATATGTTTTTTGTTGTCCCCTTGGCCTTTTGACACACCACACATGGATCCATAATTTTTTTGACATCTATCTGCAATTTAGGCCAATGATAAAATCTTCTCACCAACTCAAGAGTTTTGTCTAGTCCAAAATGTCCCCCCATGCAACCACTATGCTTCTCCTTAATTATGTTATCCCTCATTGAAAATTTAGGAATGCATAACTATCATCCTTTAAAAAGAAGACCATATTGAATCAAATAATCAGAATACTCTAAATGATACCCGCTACCAAACTCAGTGCATACCTTGTAGATGTCTTTGAAATCTTCATCTGCAACATAGATACCCTTGAGGGAACCAACTCCTGCACTCTCCAAATAGATTTTGAAAACTCTTAGTTCCCTCTTGCTAAGAGCATCTGCAACTTTGTTTGAGACACCTTTCTTGTGTTTGATTGTAAAGGTGTAAGCCTGAATGGACTCAACCCACTTCATATGTTTATGGCTCAATTTCTCCTGACTATTTAGGAAGCTTAATGGCTAATTGTCTGTAAACACAACAAACTCTTTGGGAAGCAAATAGTTCATCCATTTATTTAGTGCTTGAACTAATGCATACATCTCCAATTCACATGAAGAATATTTCTTTTTAGCATCATTCAACTTTTTACTAAAAAATGCAATTGGTCTACCTTTCTGGCTGAGTACTGCACCTATTGACAAATGACTTACATCACATTCAATCTGAAAGATTTTGTCAAAATTGGGTAAGGTAAGAACCGGTTGGTGGGATACCTTTTTCTTCAACATTTCAAATGCTTCATCTATCTCTTTAGTCCATGAAAATTTGCACTTTTGTCCACACCTGATGGTCTCTAAAATGGGAGCACAAATCTGGCTAAAATTGTTGGCATTTGCATGAAGATTGCATTAATGATATGTTATGTTGTCATTGATGTCAATTAAACCGGTAATGATATTGTTGATATTGTTGTAATATTCTTACTATAACTGGTAGGAAGAATTTGGGAGGAGAACTGGTAACTGGTGTAAAGGTGTAAACCTTATCTATTGTTGTAACCGATAAACCCTACCTGTTGTTTTTGATAAACCCTAACTGATTAAGTTTAGTGAATTGGTTATATTGGTTTATGACCTGATGATGAGCGGTGATGATGATGACACACATGATTATTGTATGAAGACAATTCAAAGAGATTTTGGCGAGTTGTTGTAACGGTTTTGGTCTGAGGAATGAGAAAATATATTGCATCTAATGCAAAGCATGTGATGAGTTACTAAGTTCAATGAAGTGGTGATTAAGGAGCGATCAAGGTTTTCTTGATTGATGCGCAGAGATTGCTATGTAATCCAACAGTCATACTTGAACTGAATTTTTTAGTAATCTTGATGAGAGTTAGGTTTTTGTTGTGTTACTGACCTGATTGATTTTTATTTAAGGTCGATGAAGTTTTTTAGTTTTAAGAGAGTTGGCAAATAGATAGACACAATTCAGTTGAGTGTGTGTTTATCGAACCAGATGATGTATCTACAGTTTTAGTAAAGGTAGATAGGAGCATGAAATGGATCTAATCAAGCAAGTGTAGTGCTATTCAGACAGATTAGCAAACTCTTCTAACAATTATAGCAGAATTGAAATCCCCTAACCGGGTAATCTCTAACAAGCTTAGTGTTATTCAAATCCTCTAACAAGGTGGTCCATTAGTTTGGATTTTCAAATCCTCTGCCAACATTACTCCTTACAGGGTATTGCTTCTAACAAGGCATTTGTATTCAATCCCTTAACCGAGTGATTCCTAATAGGATCTCTTAGTTCCTTTTTACACTAAACAACAAAATCAACAACCAGTATAATCAACAACCAGATTTTGAAAGGTAGCCAACCTTAACTATGATTTCTAGGGATTAACTGGACCAACTAACAAGGATCAGAATCCTTATACTCTTTAGGCTTTGCAAAACCTAGGCGGGTGTACCTTTGATGCATTGAATCAGACTCATTTACCCATAAAATAAGAGCATATATAAGACAAAATAAGGCACCCTCGCACCTTGCATCAAAAGTATTGAGGCTTTGACATATTACTAGAGTGGGGATTTGCTTATAAACATAAAAAAGTACACCTCCCAGTCAATGTGGGATAAATGACTTTGCCCAGAAATGCACTTCCTGAAGGTTTTCTCAGACTTTTCATGGCGTTTTCTTCTACTGAAACTTGCAAGTTCCCACTTCTTAGTCCACATCATTTTCCATCACCACGTAGGGAGGCATTTGGGTCTGCAACTATTAATTCATTGTTTGGAAGATTTCACTACACTTTGCAAACACTAGTCATGCAATAGATAAGGAGGAGCTACCAATGTATTTGGTTGGAGGCTTCATAGCCCATGTGATCTGCTAGTTTGTACTTGTTTGAAAGTTTCAGCTGCTGCAAACACCACATCCAGATTGCTTTCTGTTCGCAGCCCCTTCAAACACACCATGTAGGGAGGAGATGGGTTTACACCAGCTAATTATATTTACTTTGAAAGTTTTCTACTGCTAACTTCAACGCCATCTGCCATCTGGTTTACATTTCTCAATGCAAATGTGTGCCTTTGCAATTGCATACGAATAACTACTAGCATACCTAGTAGCCAGAAGACTATGCATAATGTACTTATTAAATAATGTAAATGAAATAGAGCATGAACATATACATTGTGCCTCTAAAGGGTAACATTTGTATTAGAATTTCAACCTGGAAATGTGACATGAGCTCCGTCCAACTTTCGGTTCTTTCCTTTGTCTATTAGATACATTTCTGCATCTTCTGCAAAATATTTATTCTCATTCACTCTAGACAGTGAAGTGAAGGCAAGAGACTGGATAGGAGAGAAAGGAAAATAAGTTTGCATACTTGTCATTCCTTATCCCGCACGTCCATGAGCAGAATATCCTCCATGCATCCTCTGGCTCACTTTTCCACTGAATCAAAAACTAATTTCATTGGGGCAATTCCCTCCTCATTATGAATGATGGGAGTTTTAAAATTTGAAAAGACTTCCTTTGCATCATATAATACGCTCATCTTTCCCATGCTAATGTCTTTCAACATGACAGTTCCATCCTAATCTCCATGTAGCTCATAAAGTACATCTTGAGATACTTTCATAGATTCTAGTGTTGGATCCCTTGAGACCAAAGAAGGTGTTGTCTTCAAAATCTAATTCACTTCAACATCCTTATAATGATATGATAACTCTGTATGCAGAAGAGATATTAAAGAGAAGGAAACTTCCAGGACAACATATGACAAGGTTTTATTTAACCTTCTACACTTCGGACCTACTCAAAGTCTAGGCGGGTATACCTTTGTGAACTAAATTCACACTTTTAAAAGATAAATCCACAGCAAACTAGTCCAGAAAACCAGTGGATCTAATCACCTTAAAACTAACTGAAACAAAGGAATGAAAATTGTACTCATATTCAGTATTGACCTGCAAAATATGTAATAGACAACCTTGATCTATACCAGTGCCTTATCCAAGGTCACAGAGTCATCTAAGTCCAAACAATACTCCCACAATCATATATCTCTACATATACCATTAGTTTGGCTTTTGTAGATCCTTATATATGCCTGACACACACAAGAATTTATTCATACCAAATTAAACTATGTTCATCAAGATTCAAAATATCTCACAAGGAATTTACTAGTAGAAGTGATTCCTGCATATTTAATTCCCCTCCTGAAGAGAAGAGCTAAGAAACATATCTACTGAAAGTTGCCTTACAACCCCTATTCGAACGAAATAACCTTGGATTATTTCGAATGAAATAGTAAACACTTGCAAACACATTCGAAGAAAACACAAAGTTTTAACTCAAAACCAATGGTCTGTATATTGATATTTTCTTCAAAAAAGTATTACAAGGAACCTTCGAATATTCTCCATTAAAACTTGGAAAAGCTCAGATAAATTTCTGCAGTGTTTTCTTACAATTCTTTGCAATCATTTTTCTACTAGTCCTGGTATCCATTTATAACAATATGGATGCATACAAAGCTTCAGACTTTCCTAGGAGAGTTTGTTACAATCATTTCTTCTCAAGAAGAAGTTACAAAATCTTTTACAAATGCGGTTACAAGTCCTTTTCAACCTCCGCAACTTCTTCTACTTGTTGTCCAGTTGCAACCTCTTCTAATGGCTCCACATACTGTATGGCATATTATCTTGTCCACTCATTGTATACATCATTAGCTGGCCATGTGAAGTTAATCACTTTTGCTTTTGTCTTGGCTAACCTTTTCCAATAATTTCTCATTTTGTTAACCTCTAAATTGAGAAAACCATAATGAGATTTGATTCTCTATATCTCCTCAATTGTTATGACAAAAAAGGAAGCATCTTTTGAGTTAATAATTCCTTTTATTCTAACTGACAATTTGGCTTCTAATTCCTTAAGCCATACTTGTTTGTCCTTCAATTGAACTGGGCTAGCAAAACCCCATGGAATTAATTCAAACACTTGATTAGTGTACTCTTTCTTGTACAAATTGATCTTCCTATCTGCATTATCTATTCCTTCTGTTAATTTTACTATGTCCTTTGTGGTATCACAAGTGGATTTGATAATAGGATCAGCCCTTTCTTCATCATATAATACACAAATAAGCTCCAAATCTTGTTCTCTAGGCTTCCACTTGTCAAAAATAGGCATTAAAATGACCTTGTCTCCATTAAGTTCATTCCACATATCTAGGATCTTTCTCATGTTGTTATACAATAATGAGGCCCCCATGGTGTCGGAAAAACTTGAAATTGTAGCCCTCACTCTTTCCTCATATTTCTTTGCATACAAGGCTTGAGCCTATTTTAAATCCTCCAACTCCTGAGGAGTGATCTCGACCAATTGAGAGCCAGAAGGTGCTGGAGATGGTGGGAACTCAATAATGGGGCTAGTAGGTGGAGGTCATGCAAGAGAAGAGGAGATCATCAGTGTTGAAGACTCACCTTGATGATACTAACCTGCTAACTGGCTTTGTAGCTTGGCAATGATGCTGTCTTTACCCCTTACCTTTTCCTTGGCACTATTATAGGCTTTTAAAACTATCTCCAGCTTAACCCGGAGATCTACCTTTTCCTTGGTCTCCCTTTCTGCCACTATAACACTAAACTTTGTAGTTTCTAGCACAGTGCTAGCAGCTTCCACTACCCCAGTACTCTGAACTCTTTTTACTATCATTCCACCAAGGTAACTTGACCCTGGGGTGTTCTTATTTCTCTTATTTTCATCTCTTTTAAGAGACCACATGACCAGTGCAATATTGTCTTTGCTGAAAGTGACCCCCTCCATAGGTTTGGTCTCTTTTCTTACTGCCTCTAATACCAAGGCATCTGCTATGTCCCATTCGGTGAGAATGAGTACCCCAACCTGTGCTACCATGTCTCTTCCCTGCTCAGGAGTGATGGTTTTAAACTCATCAGCCATTTCTTGCTTTATCTCTTCTTCCACCACAGCTGGATCTCCGTGAGGCTGCTCACTTTTCCTCTTTTCACACCTAGCATTAAACTTATCAATGTTCTGCTTCCACACAAACTGCATGAATGCTCCTGATGTGACAAAGTTATTGTCAGCCAATAAATCTTCACTGGCTTATTCCCTCTTCCACTTCATCATATGTATATGCTATCTCTCTAAGGCTGCCTAACTGTAACAGTTGCTTAGCTACTGCTTGTTCATCTCCTATATGGATACAAGATTGAGATGGAGAGTACAAAGGTTCATCAGATTGTATTTCTTTTCCCACTCCTTGTTTCTTTGGGCTATCTTGAATGTCAATGACATCCTGTATCTTCCTCTTCCCCTTTGAAGTAGAGGGCTCCCCTATTGTAGGCATCAAAACACTGTAATTGGACTTCTTATGCAACATGTAGTCACCAGGAGGGATTTCTCTAGTGGATGCAGATCTACTTAGAACTAGTCTTTCTTTCTCAGGGTTGTTTTTAATTACAACCTCCCTCTTTTCTTTTAGAGTCTGCATCACATCCTCAAAATAAAGAATTAGGAACTTTATCTTCTTCTCAAAAGTGTGGAAGCTAGACAATGGGTCATAGCTGGTATCAAATTGGTGTACAAAGTCTAAGGGTTTTTTATAAGCCACCCACTTTTCCTTCCTCAGCTCTTGCTCATCTAGATCAAACTCATTCCTAATGAGGTCTTCAGGAAACTAGAATTCGTGGGGTTTACCTCTGCATATTACCCTCTTTCTAAACATGCCATTGAAGAAGTCTTCAGGGTTAGCACACTGGGATACTGCAGTTGACAAATGATACGGTTGAAGGAAATCTTCAAAACACTTCCAACCTCCTTTAATTATCACAAATTGGTGTGCTATGGTAACTATAGGGAAAATGGTCCCTTTACCTCTGCTTGTTAACTCTGCCTCCTGCACACCACCAATCTGCGTGAGGATCTCTGCAATTCCCACTTTAAGAGGGACTTGATAGGGTAACAAAAATGGTGTGCCTGTGAAACCATATAATCTGAAAACTGTGGAGATAGGGTATAAGTAAATATCACCCCAATTGTGAACAATTTTCATATTCTCTGAAAACTCTTTTGGCCTAATAAATTCCAAAAGAACCTTGGGGACTCTTGGATTCTCTGAACAAAGGAGGGTCCTAATCTTAGATGCAAAAAAATTATCAAACTTTAAGAAGCTTGCATCTTCTTTTTCCCATGATAGCACTGTACTCCATAACTGCACTAGCATCTTCTCTCCATTCCTCTCTTTCACAATATCCATCCCACTTGCAAAATAATCACCACCCTTGAATAAAAATAAATGCATGAGGAGGGAATACCATCCAAAAGGCCTATCTACCTTCCCATTCTTTATTCCTATCAATCCTTCATGGATAGAATCAGCGATAAAGGAAGCATAATCAAAGGTCACTGCAAGAGAAGGATTCAAAATCTGAGCAACTATCAGCATGTAATGGGTTGGAATATTTTCTTCAACATCTTCTCCTAGAATTTGGTAGAGTGACCAATATAATCCCTTGGCCCTAAGGGTGAATAGATTTAATGAGAAGGGCTCTTCAGTATTGGGTCCTACAACTGTCAACCCACCTATCTTCACAAAGAATTCTTTAAGAGGCCCATTTCTAAGGTGGTTCCTCTGCACACTATATACCTAAGCTAGTGATTTAAAATTAATAGGCTCTAGAAAATTAGTGAATTCGCTAAGCCCAAAAGCACTTCTAAATTCCTCATTATTTATTTCAATGAGGGTTTTCCCACTGATATCCTTGACACTTCTTGTAATTGGGTCATAGTTGTGTGCAATATGGGTTAGGAGTTCCACATCCATGAATACTCTAGGGACCACTAATTTTCCTACATCCAGCTCCTAGATACTGTTCTGCGGGGCTAAGGAGTTTCTCATGCCAAATCCAAATTTAAACAATCCCATCCCAGACAACCCAATTCGAGGGTCTCTTAGCTAGTTACCCTTATCATATAATCCCTCTCCTATTTTTAGGCGAGGAGCTCTTGGCACAAGTTCTTTTATCTTTGCGGCCACATTAGTTGACAATGTCAACTACTCAAGGAAGTCATCACAGATAGCCCTCTCCTGGTAATTAACCTTTCCTGAGAATTCTCTCTTAGGTGCCATCTTTAAAAAATTATGCAAGCAATCTAACTATTACCCCCAACTGTTCTGTGACAAATCAAGACCTTAATTTAAACACACTATTAAGTGATTGCCAAACAAGAGTATAAGAGAACTTGTTTTTTGCTCGAAGAAATTAGCTCTGCAACTATTGTTTAGAATGATACCTTCATTAAATTGATATGAGATCATATACAGTAGTCGGGCTCTTAACTACGACATTGATACCACATGCTTCGGTCGTCCCTTCAGAATTGAATTCATAGAAGAATTCAAAATTTTTGCTCCAATGGATCACAACATGCCTATGCATTTTCCTTTTCGCTCTTTCACCATTTCGCAGAGCATAACATCTTAACAATTTCGCTTAATGAAATCATGCTAGCCGTCCGATCAAATGGAACTTGATCGGTCTTTACACTATCTTAACATCTCTGCCTTTGCATTGGGCCCTACTTCCTTTTCGCTACTTCACAAGCTTTATCCTGTGAACACTTTTCTTTCGTGAAGCTATGCCAAACATTAGATGGAACTCTAACCACTCGGCCTTTAACCCTTACCGGGACCATCAACTTTTCCAGTAACTGCACCTCATTCTGACGGCTAACGGTTTTTCGCTATTTCACATAGCTTAACCCACTTTCAACTTTGGGTCACAAAACAACGCGAGGCATTAGATCAATCCTGAGATGACCATCCTTTAAGCGAGACCTTTATGCTTGCTTTGCTTACCCCACTCTTCCACTGGTTACCAAATACCACGTGGCGCTCAGCCATTAGCCTTGGAAAACTCTTCGAGTTTAGTTCAGAGTCAGCCACGTGTCGTATTTCCCTTATAACTGCCAGTTACACCTTGGCAGCCTTAATCCATTTTGAAACCACATGTCAATCGACACGTCACCATCGAGCTTTATGTCGGGAAGAACTTTCTTTTCTCTTTCACCATTTCATAGGCCTTAACGTTCAGTTAATTCGCAGCCACGAAACAACGCGAGCCCTTGGATCTTTTCGGAGTTGATCCCCTTTTACCTTCATGCTTTACCTGTTCTTCGGGCCCCAAAAACCTTTCGCTATTTCGTAGGATTTAAAGCACAAGCACTTTACCTTCATGAACTCATGCAGACCACTAGATTAGAGCTGACTTGCTCGATGCTTAACAACCTACTAAGGTTCGGTAGATGTGGGACCTCTAACTCAGCTCTATCCACCTAGTGTCTAATCATTCCCAAACTGATATGTCATCCTTTTATTCACGGAGAGAAAACACCGGATTCCACTTCATCCTTGCCACGTGGATCTGCCAAGTCATTTCACACCTCGCGACATGACTCATCCTCTTGGACCCACCTTTCAATCCTTAGATCCGACTTGCTGACTACTTTGACTTTCTACCACGTGGATCCATCTTACTCGCAATCTCAACCAACTGGACTACTTGCCTGGAACGCCATGTCATTTTGCTGTTTCGCAAAAGCTATCCTTCGAGCATCTCTCTTATGCGAAACTACGCTAATTGTTAGATCTTCGGGAACCTGCGCCTCTATTATGCTCTTTAAAAACCTCTTTTGCCCAGGCCAAAAACCTTTCGTTGTTTCACAAGGTATAACATGTGAGCATCTATCAGCCACGAAACAACGCGAACCGTCGATTTCTCTTGAACTTGATCACCTTTTAGCTATTTGAAAAGTCTTCACCGCCGGGTCGCGCCAAGCCTTTTTGCCATTTCATGAAAGGTAACTTGCTTGCTGGTTTGGCTGCAAATTAACGCCAGCCATTAGATCTTGAGTGAGATGGAATCTCGTTAAACTAGACCAAATGAGCACCATTGAACATGCTTTTCCTTTCGCCATTCTGCAAGACTTAAAACACTTGCAATTTTGCCTAACAAAATGGTGAAAGTCGTAGATCCATCTAAGAACTACATGACACTTATTGGGCCCGACAACATTAGAAAGAAAAGACATAAGGCATAAATTTTTACGATTATTTAACGACCACCTAGGTAAATGACAAGGGGGAACACTTCATACGACCCCAAGACCCATTACTTAAGTGAATTAAAGTAACACAACAATAGAAACCAGAGGGTTTTAATCAGACATTTGAGTGATTTAAAACCAAAAACCCTAAACCCTTAAAGACTTAACACAAATTTGAAGCAGTTAATAATGTGTTTGATTCAAAATTTCAAAAACTTAGCCAATTATGGGAAAAGCAAACCCATTTCTTAAATAGTGATAACAGAAGGATTTTCCTTTGTAAGATAAGTTTTCCTTCAATCCAGTTTGCTTGCACTGGATTTCTACATTACCAATCCATTCAATTACAGGCTGGACCAAGTGAGCATACATCTTCTTCGCTGTAGGATTTTATCCACTTGATGCTTAGATTCCTAGAAAAAACCCTTTGAAATATTGCAGTATGGTCACCAAGACTAGCGATAAAAAATCCTGTTTCATATGGAATTACACTTCACTTACCAATGAACAACCATTTCAAAATTACGAAATTCTCTCAGTGAACCAAGTCGCCAGTAAAATCAATGCACAAGCATGAGCCAGGTTGTGCCCCAAAGTGGGTCCGACTAAATTTTTTTTTGTTTTCATGCAATTGACCTCTGGAATATCTCAGCCACCATTTTCGGATCATCAAATTGAGTTTTACAACTTTCAAGCACTTATGCCACATTTTTGAATTTAATCGCGAAGATGTAATTTTCAAAGTGGTCAAAACACCTTTCTGGACCTTGCCATGTGACAGGCAGGTACTTTGATATACAAGCATGAATTATACCAAACGGTTTCTCAAGATGAGTCCCGAGCGAAGAGATATTAATCATCAAAAATGACCAACTGGCTTTGTCGACACTGCAGACCTGATGAAGTCAATGTTCTGGCAACACATGATGCCTTTCTTAAAAATATCAAACGACCTCTGTAGACCCTCAGATTTGAAACACAGGTACCTTGAAGTAAATATTAAATCTTTGAATTCTCAATTCGACCAAAACTCTGACTGGGTACAAATGGCGTGCTCATGAAAATGGCTACTTTAACTGATGCGGCAACAAAAGTATGGATAACTGAAAAAGATGGCTCAATAGACCCTTTTGAAAACCGATCAAACAGATTGGTAGAGGCTTGAAATTTGAAACATGACTCATCATTTATACCAACAATAGCCCAGAATAAACATTTTGGCATAAGACTCACTGAGGCAAATTTTATACTTATGTGAAACAGGGCTCCGACTAGGCGCTGAAACAGGGACTTGCCAGAACATACAAACTGCAAACGGATTGATCTTTGAAAATTGAGCAAATGGATTCATAAAGACTTGAAATTTTGTGTACTGACTCACATTTATGCATAGAATTGAATCCATTTTGAATTTTACCATGAGGATCAACAAGGCAAAACATATAAGCACTCAAAGTAGGCTAATTAGTAAAATCTGCATTTGTGCCTAAAATGCACTTTCAGCTCACCCCTCAAAATGGGTACCTGGTAAACTTATCCAAATTGAATTCTGAAAGTTGCACATCACTAAATAGGCCAAATGAAAGGTGTAGAACATGTTTCCTGAACCTTACCCTCTAAAAATCAACTGGCTCCATTTTGCCCTCTCTTTAATTAGGCCATTCAAACTGACTCATTTGGAAATGCAAAGCAAAAATTTGAATTGGGCCTCAAAACTTGACTCAAATTTAATGAGTCCCAATAGTGGCTCTGATTGGGGATGGTTGATTTCAACATCAACACAAGAATATAGAATCTATGGTTAAGCAGACCACCCAAAAATGAATCATATCTTCTCTTCCTTTCTATTCTCAAAAACTTAGGGCTCCTTATTCTACCAAAATAGAAGGGAACTTTATTGAAAACCACACAACTGAAAGCAAAGCGACTGTACAAAATATACAAACATACTTACGACTGATTATAACTGCTCCACTTTCCTCAACATTTACCTCTGTCAAAAATCTAATTTTCATCTTTTGATATCATGATCCAAACAAAGGCACCTTCCAACAACAACTGAGCATAATCATTATAATCAAACCTTACCATCATACTGCTGAAACAGCTGGTGTACATGCCTTTTGTCCAATTTTGAACTTTATAGTCACACATTACTTCAACAAAAGCAAAATCATGAGACAAGGCACAATAGAGGCCTTCCCACAAGATACCATACCTTTCACTATCCCAATCAATTCTATCATTTGCAAGGGAATCATCATGTTGAACTTCAAAAATAAAGCATTCAATCTCACTATTGTAGTTCTTATTAGCACATGCCTTATTACCATTTAAATTCATAGAATGAGGGGCATTACTTACTGATTGATACAAACAAGGAACATAAATATTACAATCCAGATGTGGTACTTCACTATGTTGATCACACTCCTTACTATCCTTGTTCATCAAGCTCAAAACCTCTGCATTCTCAATATCCCATTCATGGAAAAGGAGGCATACCTCTGGCTAAAGCAAATCCTCAGCTAAGTCTTTCTCATTCAGACTTATATCCACTTGAAAAACTTCCATTTGTGGTCTGAAGTAATCATCACACAACCCATGCCTCTTATCTTCATTATGAAACATGTCACTGCTACATGGAATGGTATCAGCATTGTGGACTAGTTCATCATTCACAACATCTGGCTGATCAATTATTTCTTCATACAAAGGGTTAGAAATCAAATGGAAAATCCCCTTATGAACATTATGACAATGAAGTGGTTGGTCCGTGTCCATGTCAACATTGAATAGAATATTAGAAAAATTGCTAAAAATACCATCTGCCATATCATCATAATCATCTTCATCAGACAAAGAAGAAATTGAAACTAGGCTAGAACTATCCTCAGTGTTCCATGTTTCACAACCACAAATTTTCATCCTATGACCATCATTCTAAAAATCAAGATAATCATACTTATCTTGCCACAATTGATCTTCTTTACCAATAGAACACTCATCATCAGCCAAAGAACAAAGATGAATATCACTGCCATTTACTTCATCTGATGAACTTTCAGCATATTCACTAAAATTTTCTATCATAAAACCATTTGTTAGATCAGTATGTTGTTCATTAAGTGTACAAGCATTCAGTTCACAATCCCTTTCTGAAGAATCCTCTTCGTCATATTGTAGAAGGTCTTCATTAATAACTCTAAGGCTCTCCAAAATTTGAACCTTCTTGTCCACAACTTCAAGAGCTTGCCTAAGTTCTGCAATCTTCTAGAGTTGCATTGCACTTTGTTGTTCCATGTGACATTCTTTAAAAATTTGCTCATCAATGTGTGCTACATTTTCATTGCAATCATACATACCATTACACTTTTTTGAATTAACTATGTGCATAACTTTCAAATTAGAATGATCATCAACATGATTATAAGAAGTGAAATCTGAAGATACTTTAACCTCATCTTCAACACAATTGACATTATCAATATTTAAGTGAGGATCAACCATTGTTTGCATGAAACAACTCTGATTTTCATTGGGAATGAAATTGTCATGGTTGCCAGCACAAGTATGAACACCAAAACTCTAAGAATTACTTCTCACTTCACACTTAGTTTCAACATTACATACACTATGACAGCAGACACTGGTGGATACAAGTCTTTTAGGAATGCCATATTTCAATTTTTTCTCTATGTCCATGGCTGTCGCAAATACCTGATGTAATGTCTTTGGCTCTTTATCCCTCAACCTGTAACTCATCTTACTTCCAAAGGCATCCAAATAAATCACTAAAGACACTTCATCCTTTATTTTATACCCTTGTGAGATCTCAGCCAATGCTTTGGAGAATCTGACATTGAAGGCTGGCACTAATTTACCTTCCTCAATTCTGATCTCCATCAATTTCCTCAGTGCATTATTAAAGTTTATTCTCTCAGAAAATTGCTCAAGAAAAGATGCAACTAATTCTTCCCATGAGGGAATAGAATCTACTGGCAAAAAGGAAAACCAATCCCTTGCATCCTCTTTCAATGATTGAACAAGTAACTTCATACACACATCTTCTTTACAGATTTCAAATTCTCCCATCAAATCTAAAAATATTTTCAAATGTTGACATACTGATTCAAATCTCTTCCCACTAAATACTAGCAAATACTTTCTAATTTCCGTGGGTATGGGATTTGGGTAACCCGGAATACCTTCAAAGCTCAGAGCAAGATAATGGTTCATGACGAAACTTTGCCTATTATACGGCTGCGACACTTCACTAGGCATGGCTCTATGTGAAAATACACAAGGCTAAAAAACTTCACTACTCATTTCTTCTTGCTTCTACAAATAATTATACAACCTTGCATTGAATAATAAAACACTTCAAGCACATATCCTTATTTAAATCTTTTCATAACATTGCTTGACACAAAGCTTTTCAAATTTACATACTACGGAAGAATATATATGTTGTAACTTCAGCCAAAATAGATATGCAAATAAGTTTGTAAATCCTCTTTCCCTCTTTACTAGTGTTGTTCACTAAATGGGAAAACTATTTTACTAATTCAAAATTTCAGAACAAATTGTTTTGCATTTGAAACCTCTGAAAATACCTGGAGATTTGCAGCTATATAAAACTTGTAGATCTGAAGATTAACTTCCACTTTTAGCACGGTCTTTTATCACAGAGTCGCCACCTCTTGCACAAAGGATATTTTGAACACTAGAATACCATTTAACACAAATTTAAATCTCTATTTCCTCCTTCAATCTCGTTGCAACCAATTCACTCCAAGCTGCTTAACACATAAATCTGGAAAATACATCAGACTTATGTATGAACTGAAATCTTTACTGCACTTTTTATAAAACTTTTATGATGAAAGCACCATGTCTGAGCATCTGCTAATTAAATCATCTGCATCTTAATATGATTCATAAGATTATCTACTAATCTTGTGAAAATATTGGAATAAAATCTTCCTACAAGAACTGGTACAGAGACTAGAGTCGCCACCCAATTATGACATTGGGGAGAATTCATAAACAGCTGTAAGAACTTCTTACAACTCTCAACAATGTATATTTTCTCTAATTCTTCACAAGAAAGTTTCTCTGATAGCAGACAATACCATTACAACTTCAGAACATAATACTAAATCCCTCAACCATAAAAGACATTTTCAACTCTGTGCATTCTCAATGGACTGACTAACTGGATGAAATTATGCAATTTCTATTTAGGTCCCCAGTAGAGTCACCATTTTGTTGGTTCCTTTTTACGCTGAACAACAAAATCAACAACCAGTATAATCAGCAACCAGATTTTGAAAGGTAGCCAACCTCAACTATGATTTCTGAGGATTAACCGGACCAACTAACAAGGATTAGCATAACAACAAAATCAACAACCAGTATAATCAACAACCAGATTTTGAAAGGTAGCCAACCTCAACTATGATTTCTAAGGATTAACTGGACCAACTAACAAGGATCGAAATCCTTCTACTCTTCAGGCTCTACAAAACCTAGGCGGGTGTACCTTTGATGCATTGAATCAGACTCATTTACCCACATATGACGACATCAATAAAAGTAGACAAACCATTCCACAAGCTCACCAAATTAGGTAACACGTACAGATGGGCTGGATCTTATACAACTAATAGGTGATATAGAGCTTTGGAAGGATAGAACATTAACCCCTAAACATAAAGGGAAATAGATTTATCTTTTAATATGTTTGATTTGAAAACGTCCCCAAACTTGTAAGACCAATGCCTTATCCAAGGGCAACAGAGTCATATATCAAACTGTAAATGAAAGCATGTACTGCAAATCCACCTTCATCATTAAATATCCCTGCATTAATGCCTTACAAAAATGCATTTCTCAGCTCACTCAAGAAATCATCAGATCCGAAATTATATATCCCATTATCTATGATCTATTACAGAATTTAAATTCTTCCTTGAAGAATGCCTACAACCAACCACAACAATCTCCTTGAAATTGATAGACTTCAGCCTCCTTGAGGCTTCGTTTTATAACAAAGAGATACATTCAGAGATAAATTCTATGTGAATTTGTGCATGCCTTACATACACAAGAACCTGCAACAAAACATCTACAACAAGAAAGTACTTTATTACTCAAAAGAGAAATCCTTCCCTATACAATATTGAAGAGAACTTAGAAATGGAAACCATGAAAATATGGAGCCCCTCCCCCAAATTTCTAGAACCCTTACAAAATGAGAAGAATTGGGAATAAGAAGGAAGAGGGAAATGATTAGGTCTGCAACCAAAATTGGCAAGTGTCTCTATTGTCCCTAACTACAAAAATATATTCTTCATTCCCATGGAAACTTCTCTCGAAATATCCCATATCTATTAAAATTAACTCCATAACTACATTCCTCATCTCAAGAGCTTTCCGGCGATATATAATACTTCATATTTTGGCCAAAAATAGACCTCTGGGCGAATTAATTCATTTTTATGCCTCCATCATTTAAATTTTTGAATTTTTAATATAGTTGAATCTATATATTAAATCTGATTTTAACTTTGATTTTTGGCTCTTTTTATGCCCTAGAGCCCTGCCACGTGGCAACCTCTGATTGGTCGATGGGGTCCACTAGGTGCCACCTGGGATGACACTTCATCACTCCGCCACGTGTTGGCCACCTGATTGCCTCGTCACCACCACCTCATCACCACTGGACTGCCCTCTGTGCGCCATTGGAACGGGACCCGCCTGCTGGACCGCCAATTGGACCTGCCACCTGGCTTTCACCATTTTGTAATGGCTAACCTTCAAACATCTTTGGGTCACGAAGCCATGTGAGCCATCGATCTCCATCAAACTTGCATGCTCTTTAACCCCTTCGCGATTCACCTGGGTTTTTTGTTGTTTCACAGACCTTAACTCACGAGCATCTCTCCTTTGCGAAGTCATGCAAGCCGTCTAATCTTCTGAACCTGCAGGGTCTTTAACTTTTGCCATTTGAGCATGTGCTTTTCGCTATTTCACAGACCTTAACTGGCGAGCATCTTTCCTTCACAAAGTCGCTTCGACCGTCGATCTGCTGCAACTTGCTCGTTGGTTAAGTCGACCTTTCTCTGCAAAATTCTACCACTCAGTCAGCCTCCTTGGTCGCCTTGGAATCCACACCCGCACGCGTGGGGTCTACCTTGGGCACCCTAGCACCTTGCATCAAAATCCTTGAGGCTTTGACATATTACTAGAGTGGGGATTTGCTTATAAACATCAAAAAAGTACACCTCCCAGTCAATGTGGGATAAATGACTTTGCCTAGAAATGCACTTCCTGAAGGTTTTCTTAGACTTTTCATGGCATTTTCTTCTACTGAAACTTGCAAGTGCCTACTTCTTAGTCCACGTCATCTTCCATCACCACGTAGGGAGGCATTTGGGTCTGCAGTTGTTAATTCATTGTTTGGAAGATTTCACTACACTTTGCAAACACTAGTCACGCCACAGCCAAGGAGGAGCTGCCAATGCATTTGGTTAGAGGCTTCATAGCCCACGTGATCTGCTAGTTTGCACTTGTTTGAAAGTTTTAACTGCTGCCAACACCACCTCCAGATTTCTTTCTATTTGCAGCCCCTTCAAACACACCACATAGGGAGGAGATGGGTTTACACCAGCCAATTGCATTTCCTTTGAAAGTTTTTTGCTGCTAACTTCAATGCCATCTACCATTTGGTTTACATTTCTCAATGCAAATGTGTGCCTCTGCAATTGTATACGAATAGCTACCAGCATACCTAGTAGCTAGAAGACTATGCATAATATGCTTATTAAATAATGTAAATGAAATAGAGAACAAACATATACATTGTGCCTCTAAAGGGTAACATTTGTATTAGAATTTCAACTTGGAAATGTGACATGAGCTCCGTCCAACTTTCGGTTCTTTCCTTTGTCTATTAGATACATTTCTGCATCTTCTGCAAAATATTTATTCTCATTCACTCTGGACAGTGAAGTGAAGGCAAGAGAATGGAGAGGAGAGAAAGGCAAATAGGTTTGCATACTTGTCATTCCTTATCCCGCACGCCCATGAGCAAAATATCCTCCATGCATCCTCTGGCTCACTTTTCCACCGAATCAAAAACTGATTTTGTTGGGGCAATTCCCTCCTCATTATGAATGATGGGAGTTTTAAAATTTGAAAAGACTTCCTTTTCATCGTATAATACGCTCATCTTTCCCGTGCTAATATCTTTCAATGTGATAGTTCCATCCCAATCTCCATGTAGCTCATAAAGTACATCTTGAGATACTTCCATAGATTCTAGTGTTGGATCCCTTGAGACCAAAGAAGGATTTTCCTTTGTAAGATAAGTTTTCCTTCAATCCAGTTTGCTTGCACTGGATTTCTACATTACCAATCCATTCAATTACAGGCTGCACCAAGTGAGCATACATCTTCTTTTCATTGTAGGATTTTATCCACTTGATGCTTAGATTCCTAGAAAAAACCCTTTGAAATATTGCAGTATAGTCACCAAGACTAGCGATCAAAAATCCTGTTACATATGGAATTACACTTCACTTACCAATGAACAACCATTTAAAAATTACGAAATTCTCTCAATGAACCAAGTCGCCAGTAAAATCAATGCACGGCCATGAGCCAGGTCGGGCCCCAAAGTGGGTCCAACTAATTTTTTTTTTGTTTTCATGCAATTGACCTCTGGAATATCTCAGACACCATTTTCGGATCATCAAACTGAGTTTTACAACTTTCAAGCACTTACACCACACTTTTCGCATTTAATCGCGAAGATGTAATTTTCAAAGTGGTCAAAACACCTTTTTGGACCTCGCCATCTGACAGGCATGTACTCTGATATACAAGCATGAATTCTACCAAACGGTTTCTCAAGATGAGTTCTGAGCGAAGAGATATTAATCGTCAAAAATGGCCAACTGGCTTTGTTGACACTGTGGACCTGATGAAGTCAATGTTCTGGCAACACATGATGCATTTCTTAAAAATATCAAACAACCTCCGTAGACCCTCAAATTTGAAACACAGGTACCTTGAAGTACATATTAAATCTTTGAATTCTCAATTTGATGAAAAATATGACTAGGTACAAATGGCATGCTCATGAAAATGACTACTTTAACTGATGCGGCAACAAAAGTATGGATAACTGAAAAAGATGGCTCAATAGACCCTTTTGAAAATCGATCAAACGGATTGGCAGAGGCTTGAAATTTGAAACATGACTCATCATTTATACCAACAATAGCCTGAAACAAAATTTCTGGCATAACACTCATTGAGGAAACTTTTACACTTATGTGAAACAGGGACTTGCCAAAACATACAAACTGTAAATGGATTGATCTTTGAAAACTGAGAAAATGGATTCATAAAGACTTGAAATTTTGCATGATGACTCACATTTATGTATAGAATTGAATCCATTTTTAATTTTACCATGACGATCAACAGGGCAAAATATATAAGCACTCAAAGTAGGCTAATTAGTAAAATCTGCATTTGTGCCTAAAATGCACTTTCAGCTCACCCCTCGAAATGGGTACCTAGTAAACTTATCCAAACTGAATTCTAAAAGTTTCACATCACTGAATAGGCCAAATTAAAGGTTTATAATATGTTTCCTGAACCTTACCCTCTGAAAATCAACTGGCTCCATTTTGCCCTCTCTCTAACTAAGCCATTCAAACTGACTCATTTGGAAATGCAAAGCAAAAATTTGAATTTGGCCTCAAAATTTGAACAGGACTTTTTGTAAAGCTTTAACAAGCTAGGCTCCTAACAGGGCGAACTTCAGAAGAGTTCGGATATTATCTTGTGAGTCTCATCTCATCGTGGTTTTTACCTATTTGGGTTTCCATGTAAAAAATATTTGTGTCAAGTGGTGAATGTTTTTGTGGTTATATTTTTCATGGTTGATTTACTTAACTACTTAACTATTTTGGATAAGTCATGATAACCGAAAGTTTTAAGATATGAAGAAGTTATTTACTGTTAATCTGTTGTAACAGACAACTAGTTTATCTTATGAGTTTTTATCTTGACAGAGTTATTATTCTAGGTTCACTTTGAGAGATTGATTGGTGAAGTTTAATATTAGTTTTTATATCTACTAATTCACCCCCCTTCTTAGTAGTTGATTGGATACTTATTCTTTCATCATACCATCAATTAGTATTAGATAATTTTAGGTCCTCTAAGGTCTAAGCCTAACAACTTGAGGTAAAGATCTAATGATCATGATGAAGAAGGAAGGTCCAAAGTTTAATAGAGAGAATTGCAGGATATGGAGTGACAGAATGAAAATTTATATCAAGAGTCTGGGAAGTTAGTATTGGGAACATGTCGGTACTAAGTATGTTGCACCTACTGGGATTTTGATTGATGATTAGAAGAAAGAGAAATAAGAAAATCATCAAGCATTGGAGGCTATTATTAGTTCTTTGTCTGAAGAAGAGTATGTAGATGTTCATGGTCTTGAAACTGCATATGAGGTATGGAAAAAACTTGAAGATATTTGTAGCGGTGATGAACATGTTAAGATTGCTAAAGAGGAGAGTCTAAGAGAAAATTTTGATGACATGTGGATGGCTGAAGGTGAGAATATCTAACAATATGGTCAAAGGATAAAAGAGATAATCGGTGAAATTAAGAGTGCAGGAGGTAAAGTGGAAGATTCCATAGTGATCAGTAAGGTACTGAGAACCCTGCTACTGGTCTACCCTATTAGAGTTGTAGCTATTCAAGAGTTGAAGTACATTGGAAAAACTAAGGTAACTCTTGAGTCCATCATTGGCAAGCTTACTTCTTTTGAATTAAATGGTTATGATGGTAGTGTACAGAAATCTGAGTCTGCATTTAGAGCTTCTATTTCTAACCCATCTATGAGGAAAAGTAGAGATGCCAGTCACAGTTATGAATCCATATCCAACATAGAAGCTGATGATGAAGCAACTTAGTTGATGTTGAAGCATTGTTGGCCAAGCGGTTGCCTAGAGGTAGAGGTAAATATAGAGGCAAATTACCTTTGAAATGTTTTGCATTCAACAAGATTAGACACATTGCCGCTAATTGTCCTAATGGTGATAATGAGCACAAATGAGAGAAATTCAAGAAGTAAAAGGGTAAAGGAAAAAAGAGATTGTCTTATTGTTGTTGATGGTGGTATCACTGATGAGGAATCTAATGGTGATGCTAATGAAGACATTGTGTTTGTAGCCATTAAAGAAGAGATGTTAGAACATAAGGCATTAGTATCCAGGATGGATATCTCTGATGATTGGATCATTGATAGTGGTTGTTCACATCACATGACCGGTGATCAAAGCAAATTTCTTTCTCTGAAGGAATTTGATAGCAGAGTTGTAAGATTTGGTAATGAATCACCCTGCATGGTTAAAGGTAAGGGAACTATTTCTCTTAATGGAAAGAGTAGTGCAGATGATATCTACTGGGTTGAAGGTCTAAAGCACAATCTTTTGAGAGTGGCACAACTCAATGACAGAGGATACCCATTATAATTTAAAAATGGTATGTGCAAGATCTATGACAATAAAGGTAAACTGATTACAACCAGGAAGAAAACTAAAGGTAACTTGTTTCATCTTAATCCTAAAGTCGGCAACTGTTTAATTGCAAAGATAGATGATAGTTGGATTTGGCATAGGAGATTTTATCATATAAAATTTGATAACATTGTTAAACTGAGTAATTCCAAGACAATGAGAGGTTTGCCTTAGTTAGACAAACCAGTTAATGCTCTATGCAAATAATGTCAGTTGGTAAAGATGACATCCTCAACTTTCAAGAGAAAATCTTTTTCAGCAGAACATTTGTTAGATTTGGTTCATACAGATCTTTGTGCACCAATAAGAGAAAAAGTATTCAAGGTGATAGATATTTCATGATCTTCACTGATGATTGCTTAAGAATGATGTGGGTCACATTCTTAAAGGATAAGACTGAAGCTTTTGGTAAGTTCAAGGCATTCAGGGCCTTAGCTGAGAAAGAGATCGGTAAGAAGATAAAGTGTCTGAGGAATTCACTAGGTATTGTGAAGAAAATGGTATCAAACAACAACTTTCTGCACCAAGGACACCAGAGCAAAATGGTATCACAGAGAGAAACAACCGGTCAGTTGTTGAAGCTGCTAGGATGATGTTGATACAAGGAGGTGTAGCGAAAACTTTCTAGAGAGAAGCTGTTAGCACAACTGTCTACACTATAAACCGGATTCTGGTAAAGAGAGTTAAGGACAAGACTCCTTATGAATTTGTTATGGTAGATCACCTAATGTTAGTTATTTCAGAATATTTGGAAGCAAATGTTTTATTAAGAGAGGTGACTATATTAGCAAATTTGAGGCTGAAATTTATGAAGGTATATTTCTTAGCTATTCCACCAAGAGTAAGGCCTGCAAGTATTTTAACAACCGGACACAGAGAATTGCTAAGAGTGCTAATGTTCGAGTGGATGAATTTCTTGAAGTCTCAGAGGAAACCAGTTCAAAGAAAAAGGATGAAGATCCTTGCATTTTGTTTTTGGAACTAGAAACTGTGAAATCTGAAACCGAAAAAGCAAATATTGATGAACCAGTCCAACCAGAATAGATAAATTCAGAAGAAGATGACGATAATGAAGAAGTTGAACCTGAAGATAATGATCATGTTATTCCAAGATATGTGAGATTGAATCACAATACTGAACATATTATTGGGGATAAGGATGCTGGAGTACTAACCAGGAGAAGAATCAGAGAAAATTCTTTCATGATCTCCAGTATTAAACCAAGAACTGCTAACGAAGCATTTGGTGATGATCATTGGGTTAAAGCTATGGAGGAGGAATTAGATCAAATTGAGAAGAACAACACATGGACCCTCGTACCCCAACCGGTAAATAAAAATGTGATAGGAACTAAGTGGGTTTTCAGGTTCAAGTTGAATGAAGATGGTGTTGTGGTTTGCAATAAAGCTAGGTTGGTTTGCAAAGGTTATATATAAGAGGAAGGAGAAGACTATGGTGAGACTTTTGCACCAGTGGCAAGACTGGAAGGTGTTAGAACTTTACTTACATTTGCAGCACACAAGAAATTCAAGGTATACCAGATGGATGTTAAGTTAGTGTTTTTGAATGGGATACTTGAAGAAAAAGTATACATTGAGTAGCCAGATGGCTATGCTCTAACTGATAAGGAAGACATGGTATGCATATTGTATAAAGCTTTGTATGGATTAAAGCAGACACCTAGAGCATGGTATGAAAGGCTTCATACACATCTGATGAAGATTGGCTTTCTAAGAACCACTGATGATAGTAACATATATCTCAAATCTATAGGAGATAAAATACTAGTCACCGAAGCATTTGTTGATGATATCATGTTTGGAGGTAATGATGATATGAGCAATAGTTTTGCACATGAAATGAAAAATGAGTTTGAAATGTCTTTAGCGGGGGAAATAAAAAAATTCATAGGCTTGCAAATACAGCAAATGAAGAATAGTTTTTTTATCACATAGTCTAAGTATGTGAAAGAGGTCTTGAAGACATTTGGCATGAGTGACTGTAAGCTAGTTGGGACACCTATGGTTACATGTTGTAAGTTGTCTAAGGAAGATGAGTCCAAATCTATTGATAAGAAGGAATACAGATCAATGATTGGAAAATTGCACTATGTTGTTCACAATAGACCGAACATAGCTCATGCAGTTGGTATAATTGCTAGATTTTAGAAGAATCCTAAGGAAACACATCTGATAGCAACCAAAAGAATTTTTAGATACTTGAAAGGTACAGTTTATTATGGGTTATGGTATCCATATGGAGGAAATTTTGACTTGATGGTGTACATAGATGCAGATTGGGCAAGAAATGTTGATGACCAGAAAAGCACAATCGGTGGAGCATTTTTTCTTGGTGGAAGGCTTGTTTCATGGAGTAGTAAGAAGTAGAGTTGTACTTCACAATCTACTATTGAAGCTGAGTATGTTGCAACTTACATGAATTGCACACAAACTATATGGATGAGGCACATTTTGGAAGGTTTTAAGATGAGGATTGCAGATTCTATAAAGATTTTATGTGATAATACAAGTGCCATAAATATTTCCAAGAACCCTACTTTGCATGCACGAACCAAGCATATTGAATTCAAGTATCATTTCTTGAGGGAAAAAGTTCAGTGTAAAGATGCTATCTTGGAGCATGTTTCTACCAAGGAGCATCTTGTAGATATTTTTACTAAACCTCTTCCTAAGACTACTTTTGAATATCTTAGAAGTCATTTAGGGGTTGTCTCTCTTTATGAAGTCAGTTAAGTATGATGTAGATTACATCAGTCCTGGAGCTACTTGTAAAATTTTACAGGAGGATTGGTGTACAAGTGGATGTATTCCACAAGGGGGGCATCAAGTTGTGGATTGTTGATGATGCACAGTGAAATTTGATATTACATGTTTTACTTTCAATTTGGCATTGTTGTCAAAGGGGAGAAGAATTATGTGATTATGGGAAGGAGAACCAGTGACAAGCTGAAGACATAGTGAGCATGGTGAATACTTGGTAATGTAAACTAGGATTCCTATTCACAGTCATGCAACAATCAATGGTATTGATATTTGTATTGTCATTAATGCCAAAGGAGGAGATTGTTGACATTTGCATGAAGATTGCATTAATGATATGTTATGTTGTCATTCATGTCAATTAAACCGGTAATGATATTATTGATATTGTTGTAATATTGTTACTATAACTGGTAGGAAGAATTTGTGAGGAGAACCAGTAATTGGTGTAAAGGTGTAAACCTTATCTATTGTTGTAACTGGTAAAGCCTACCTGTTGTTTTTGAAAAACCCTACCCGATTAAGTTTGTTGAATTAGTTATATTGGTTTATGATCTGATGATGAGTGGTAATGATGATAACATGCATGATTATTGTATAAAGACAATTCCAAGAGATTTTGGTGAGTTGTTGTAATAGTTTTTGTCTAGGGAATGAGAAAATGTATTGCATCTAATGCAAAGCGTGTGATGAGTTACTAAGTTCAATGAAGCGGTGATCAAGGAGCGATCAAGGTTTTCTTTATTCATGTGCAGATATTGCTATGTAATCCAATGGTCATACTTAAACTAGATTTGTTTGTAATCTCGATGAGAGTTAGGTTTTTGTTGTGTTACCGACTAGATTGATTTGTATTTAAGGTCGATGAAGTTGTTTAGTTTTAAGAGAGTTGGCATGAGATTTTGCCAAGATCAAGAGGAAATGGAAAGCACAAATAAGAGAGAACAAAATAGATGATAGAAATAAATTGTATTCTATCAAGATGAAAAATATGATCAACTGGATCATTAAGCATTACATACAATGAATATAAGCCTGCTTATATAGGCAAGGCTATATGGATATGTGAGCACACAAACATGACATGTGGCTCAATAAGAAATAAGGGTAGGTAGGAAGTAGGTGTGGGTAGGTAGGAGAAATAATATAATAGTCCACATGAGGTGGATCACCTACTGAATGTGGAGTGTAACAACCAGATCAACACCATAAAAGGTGGAAATTCTCCTACACACACTATCCCAATGTGGCACAAACACCCAAGTGTCTCATACCCAAACTACTATGAAATGTATTTCCTAAGTAAACTTAAGTAAGTGTAATAATATCCAAGAAGAATAATTATTTACACCAACACCCCCCTTAAGTGCAACTTAGGGGAATGCACTTAAGTCTACAATGCAACTAAGCAATACAAGATGAGTCCCAGCTACTAGGCCATGTTAGGCACCCATGTACAAATGCAAATGCATGCAAACCAATGCAATGAAATCTCTCACAAAGTGGGGAAAGAGAGAAAAACCCAATGGGAAAAAAACCTCCCCCAAAAGAGAGATGAAAGCTATACAAGAGAACTCCCATAGAAGAATTTGAGGAACAAAACCCCATGTGAGGAAAAAGTCCCCCCCATATGAGAGAAGAAGAAGAAGAAGAGAGACTAGGAAGCCCCCCCTCAATGTGGAATATGCACCAATGATAGAAGCTTGATGTATGAAGAAACTGCTCCACGATTGTCGAACAACATTCCTCCTCTTAGGAAGAAACAAAACCAAAGGTGTATCCATGAAGTCTCCCCAATCATGAAGGGAAGATGTATGAAGAAAACTCATGATGAAAGGAATCTCTAAAAACTGCTCAAGTATCCCCATGTCGATGTTGAAAGATACCCCCTCCAAAGGTGGTAAATTGTGCCACACTACTGAAAAAGGCACTCCAAGATCTAGTGGAGATAGATGTAGAACATGTCCCAAAGACTCACATGTCTCCTCAAAAAATAAAGAGACCTCCTCCAACTGATGTACATAAGTATCCACAATCATGTCAACCTTGAAAGAATAATCATGTAGAGAATGAACAAGAGGGTCAGAGTGTTCCCTCACAACAATAGAAGAAGGATCACCTTCATCAAAGAGAAGATGAATGTCATCAATGATGTCTCTCAAATCTGCAATGTATGATTCCACAAACAAACCTGCAATGTCTATCAAGTAATCATCCCATGAATTTGAAGCTAGAAGACAATGAATATCCTGCTGCATTGAATCACATGAAGGCAAAACTGTCGCACTATCTGTATCATCAGGTGCAATAGGTGATGTGATATGAATATGAGGAGATGAAATACAAGACTCAAGAATGGGGTCACATGTGAGAATCCCCATGTTCAAGTGCCCAAAGTTCTCCTCAAAATCTGAACCATCACAAGAAGTGTGATCAACATGTGTAGAATCATCAAATGTGAAATCGTCATCATCAACAAAATCTGAAAAGGAGTATAACCGAGATGCATGATCAACCACCCCAGTCGCAATGATAGCTCTAGTCTCCAAGTCTCTAATGAAAACTGACTCAGGTGTGAACTCCACAACTCTCTTAGTTGCGCCATGTGTGATTTGATAGATAGAATGGAGATTGTTTGTCAAGTGGGGTACACACAACACATTATTGAAGGAGTTATCCCCAATGTCAATAGATCCTTTCCCAATCACATCCATGTATGTATGATTGCCCATCAATATCTGTGGCATGGTGCAAGGCTCAAATGTAGAGAACATAGACTGTGAAGATGCCATATGGTGAGAAGCCCCTGAATCTAGAAGCCATCTCTCTGAATCATGACTGATAGTGTAGATAGGAATTTGGAAATCATCAAAGCAAGTAGCAAATTAGACTAGTTCAATCACGAAAACTAGATTGCAATGACAAATCCTAAAAACATTCAATAGAGATATGAAAACAAGACATTCAAATCAAATGCAAACCATCCCAAATGTGAATGTCTTCTCCAGAATTCTCCATTGTCCTTCTTTCTCCTTCAAATTGCTTTGTTTGTGGATCTCACCTACAAATGCAAAGGTATAGCATGAAAGCAAGATTGACAAGATGAGATGACAGCGTAAGGATACTAGAAGTGTGATTGATTGATCAGGGGCCATGATTGAAGAAATTCATCCAATTTATAGATAAATTGGAGAAAAGACAAGATTAGCATGAAGAGATTTGAAAGGAAATTTCAAATCAAGAATGACAAATATGACAAATTATGACAAAATTGACACTTTCTATGCAAAATTGATTGATTGACAAATTATGACAAAATTGACAAGGTTGCTATGCAAAATTGATTGATTGACAAATTATGACAAATTATGACAAGATTGCTATGTCATTCCCATGAAATTAGGAGAAATATTAGAAAAATAGGAGAAAATAGAAAATTAGATGAATTGGAAATTAGGAAATTAGAAATTGATGAAAATTAGGTAAATTAATTAATAATTTTTCATTCATTAATTAATTCACAAAAAGAGGAAAGAATTAATTAGCCAATTAAATAAATATTTAATTGTGACAAGAAGACTTAGGATAGATAAATAAATAATTTAACCTAGAAGGAAAATGACAAACAAGATTTTATGAATAAATCATAAAACCTTAGAAGATGAATTAGAAATGCAAGGATGACAATTAGGTCTTGACAAAAGATAATTGATGTAGGGTCGATTTGATCATGATTCTGATTAACAAAGGACCAATGCTGACAAATGATTGAGATTGGTTGACAAACTGACCAAGATTGATAAAGAGACCAAATTGATAGGCACCAATTTATGAGGAAAAATGACTAATTGATCCAAATTGACATGATTGAAAAGGACAACGATTGATGACAAATCGATCGCAAAATTGATGAGATTGACAAGAACAACGATCGATGACAAATCGATCGCAAAATGACGAGATTGAAAAGGATGAGGATCGATGATGAATCGATCGCAAGATCACAAGATTGACAAGAGGACAAAACCCTAATTCCATCATCGATTAGGATTGACGATGTCCAAAATGAAATCGAATTGACGATGTCAAAATATGCCAAATGAGCACGCACATTGATGCGATAGGATAATATCGACCAAAATCATGACTGAAGATTATTATCAACAAGACCAAATTCGAAAGCGAGACAAATGAAGAATGCAGAAGAAGGACTCGATGCTTGCAAATGATAAAGACCAAGTGCCCAACATAGAAGAAATGTTAATGCGAAGCAAAAACCCTAAAATAAGGAAATGCGCAAATGTTAAAGTATGACTCCGCAAGCGTTGACCATTTTTAGATGTCTACATTTTGCCCCTCTTTGAGACAATGCAATTCTCAGCGTTGTTTCAAAGAACAATAATGAAAATGCCCTAGACAATAACAATGACATATGCATGCCCCCTCGAGGAATTGGCCGGAAAAATCTAGAAAAGAGGCCAAGTGATCGATAAGAATGACAGAAGACGATAGGTTCGAACGGACTGCCAAGACTGACAGAAGAAATGTTAGTAAGAAGAAATTAGACAGAGGACAGTTAGAGATGAAGAAAAACTTGCTTTCACCAATGCACAGAAGTAGGTGAGAACCTTTAATTAATGTAGCAAACTGGATGCAAAGCATCATGGCATTGAAGGCCAGAGCTGAAACGCAACCCCTTTTGCAAAAGACAGACACATCGCACACAAGGAATGAGTGAAGCATCCTAGGGTGCATACATTAAGGGTCGAGGTATGTGCGGTGTTCACAAAGCAAACGTACTTATCACAGACACCCAATGATATAGTTGCCCCAGTTTGTGACAAACATTCCACAAACAGCAAACACAACAAAAAGAAATGGACCATGAACCATCCTGCTCACTCTAAATCACTCAGTGACATCATCGAGCAACATAGGAACATGATCGAAGCCATAGATAAATCAGTAAAAAGATAAGATGCACAAATTCAACCAAGTCAAACAAACAGTCTGATCATCATTGTCAAAAGTGGAAAACAAGAATGATCATGCTGTCTGGTTTCAGGGAATGCGGTACCCCATCTAAGACAGGACATAGTCTGGTTTCGAGTATACCACACCCTATATAAGACCCATGATAATAGTGACAAGGACAAATGATAATGATGTTGATTGATTGATATGACAATTTTGATCAGTTTGAATGTCTGGTTTGATCGAAAAGTTCATCTGTTAACGCATGATTTCAGGAAAGCACAGTGTTGTAACATGTTATTAATTTGTTGTCTACACAAATGTTTGATCGATTGTTGTTGGATGTATGCTCAGCGATCTATCTATGCACAAAGGGGATATTTTTGTTTTATTTTTTTTGAGTTTTTACAATTTTTTTGTTCGTTTTTTTGAAGACTTTATATGACTTTTTAGGGATTTTTTCAGGACATTATTCAATGTTTTTGAATTATTTCAAGACATTTTTTGATTTTTAGGGATTTTTTTTTAGGACATTATTTGATTTTTTTGGATTTTGACATTTTAGCTGAAAATGAACACATGATTTTTTTGATGTTTTGAATGTTTTCAGGATTTTTTCAATTTTTTTTTATTATTTCAGGACATTTTTTAATTTTTATGATTTTGCCCCAAGTGTCTAGCAAGGCAAGGAATATGATAGTTGAATAAATAGGTTTTCTGAAATGTTGGTGGATAGAAGGAAGACAAAGGCCTTTTATTATGGAGACAATGGGATAAGAGACTGGATATGACTATGTAAAGCAGTGGTATGGCATGAGGGACATGTTAAGAGGTTTTTTGAAACCATGTTTTGCATTTCACGTCCTTATGTTAGATCAAGATCAAGGGATAGAAAGAGTGTATGGATAGTGATAAGATATGGATAGGGTAAGCAAGACCAAGAATGGATAAGGGACATGGATTGAAGGTCGAGATAGGATACGGGATAGTGGTAGAAAGTTGCAATAAGCTAGGGAATATGGATGAAAGGTTATAATAAGCAAATGGATAAAGACCAAAAGCTATGATGGACTAAAAGTTGCAAGCAAGATGCATGATTCTCATGAAGATCCTCAGCTTTGTCAAGATCAAAGGTGGAAAGAGGAAATGGACATGAGGGACAATAGGATATGAAGGTTAATGACAGGGGTTCGATAGGATAATGGAACAATGAAGGACAAAAGGATATGATAGGATAAAACCTGTCCCCAAGTACGGTGTGCAAGAAGTTCATAGATTACGCATGATGCTTGTTTGCTAGGTTTTCATCACGGTACTTTCCCAAGGCACTTGTTTGCCAGGTTTTCACCAGTGGACGAATTATTTTTGCTTTTACTTTTTTCTTTTGTCTTTTTTTTTTTCACTTTTTTTTTTTTTTGGATTTTGACATTTTAGAGAAGATGGACACATGATAGGGGATGGAAGAAGGACTCAAGCATCTTTTTGTTTGGATAGTAGCCTTGAAAAAAAAATGGACCATGACCTTTAAAAGTATGCTCAAAGAAGTTGGTAGGATAAGGACATGGAAAATGAGATGAAACTAAGGCAAGGATTTATGCAAAGGATGGGATCAAAGGGATTGAAGGATGGAAAATATGCATTGGACAATGGATAGGGTATTGGAAGAATTGTGCTTGAGTGGATGGAAATGTTGGCAAGATTGACATTGGCACACACCTTGAGGGGTGATGAACTGATGGAGGAAAAATGGATCTCAGATTGTGAGATTTGGATGGAGGAATAGCTTGGGATTTTGGGACATAAGGGCCCAAAATGGATGAAGAAGGTGATGGAGGAACAAATTTGAGAGGGTTGGATGGAGGAATAGCAACTTTGGATGCCAAGTTGGATGTTTCTTTAGGCTTTTGTTCTTCAAGGAGTTGCTTAGGGATCCACATGGTTTTTGATTTTTCATGCTTTTGTGGTTCCTTGGAGTAAATTGCTTGCACAAGGGATTTAGGAACCCATATATATTTTGACTTTGCTTTATTTTGCTCAATGGGCCTTTGTGGCCTTTTGGATATTTCTTTTTCTTTATAGATCATATTGTTCTTTGTTTTGACATGTTGATTATATTGGACATGTTGATCCTTGAATACATGTGGATTTATTGACTTATGACTTTTATACTTGGCATCCAAATTGCTTGGAGGGGGAAATGAATGCATGGATGGATATGAAGGCAATGGAGTTCTTTTGGATGGATGAAATTTACTCAAGGATGTGTGCCTTTGTTGACCTTGCATAGAGGATGAAGGGATATAAGGACCTAAGATGGATGGAAGGTATGATAGGGAAGGTGTATGTTTTGATTTTGATGGAATGTTAGATTTAGTAGGGGTACCAACGTCTTGAGGAATTACACTGAGGCCATGACCCTTAATATTTTATTTAACATGAAGGGATTCTTGCTTATGGATAGCTACTGCTTTGCGTTTATGAATATCTTGACTTGTAGGATACTCTTTTCTTTGGGAAGAAGACGCGAGTCCATTATGAGGTGGATATGATATGAGAGAAATAATGAGATCTTGAAGTGGATCGGATTGCACCAAAGTGGAAGAACCCATTATGCATGTCGAGGGTTCATGAACATCTTGCACTGACACGTTAGAATCATGAGGGGGACTAGGATCATGAGGGGAACTAGGATTGTGTAGTGGACATGGTTCAATGATAGGCTCTTCAAGAGATGGAATGGGAGAAATAATGGGATCGTCAAAAGAAATGAGCTCTTGGAGTGTATATGGAGCATTAAGACAAGGAGATGGAGGAACAAAAGGATCTTGTGGAGGATTTAAAGGAATAATTTGATCTTGACAAGGAGGAAGATTATTGGAATCCTCTTTAAAGGTGCTTTGCTCTTGAATTTTAATGGGATCATCGGAAAGGATGGAAAGGATATCCGGAATGTCAATGGGATTTGAAAGGACATTTTTTTCATGAAATGGAATGGGATATCTTGATCTCTCTCAGGGAATGGAGTGTCAATAGGACTTTGGATAGGATGGACAAGAATAGGGGAATCATCATGAGTGTCTGGGAAGATGGGATCCTAGTCAATAATTGGATGGGATGATAAGGTTTCAGGATCTTGATCTTGATTTTCTTTAGGACTTATTTCTTCGTGCTCTAAATTATCCTCTTGACATGAGGTTGGACTTTGGATATGCATGGGGGATTCTGACAAGGGATCAATGTTTTGGCATGAAGGAAATACACTTTGAACATTTGTGATGGATTCTAGCAAGGAATCAATGCTTGAACATGAGGAAGAGGGACTTTGAATGGGGTCCTCTAAAACAGGTAATGGCAATAAAGTGCATGGTGGCATTGGGTCTTGTATTTCTGAAACATGACAAGGATGTGCATCATGAATTGGATTATCTTGGCAATCAATTATGGATAGCCCTTGGATAATTTCATCCTTGGATGTATTGTTTGATGAGGACAATATGGAAGGTTCTTGTGAAACTTCTAAAGGTGTAGGGATAGATGCCACTGGAGAGTCAATTTGTTTGTGGGGGGATGAGGCATTGCTAGACATAAGTGTATTATCTTTATCTTCTTCAAAGAACTCACTTGGTAGGTTCCTTAAGAGCCTTGCAATAAAGCCACCTTTCTTTCGAGGTTTTGACATGGTTGTATCTAGAATTTGAACTTGTTTTTGGTTTGATGTCATGTTTTTATATTGGAATTGGTTCAATTGTTCTGACATGTTTGAAACTTGGCTTGGTGTGGGCTGCAACCTTTGTTTTTGAATGTTTGGTTGTTGTTGTTGACATTGATATGTTGGTTGAACTTGTTGATATTGGACCATTGGTTGTATATGTTGGACCATTGGTTGTGTCAATTGGAAATGTTCGAACTATTGAACAATTGGTTGTGATGGTTGAAAATCTGATTGATAGTAAACACCTTCTTGTTCTTGTTGTGAAGGCACATAATGTTGTTGTCTCTTTTCTTGAAATTGTTTCATCATCTCTACTTGTGAGAGGAGAGCAAGTATGTTTGATCATTCAATAAGAGATCTTACATCAATTGGCTCAATCTTTGGATTTCGACCTGGAAATTTTTGAAACATTTTGGACGTTTGTGATCTATTCTTCTCAATGTTTTTCACTTTTTGTTCCAAAATCTCCTTTTCTTGAGCTAGTTTCTCCTCTAGTTTTTGTATTTGGACATTTACATCATCATGATGAGTTTGATCCAAGTTCTGAGACATGTAGAGATTGGATTGACATGATTGATTTCTCAATTGTGATGACATGGCTCCATAAGAAGGTTGAGACCTCATTTCAACAAACATGTCACTATGCAATGCAACTAATGGGATTGACAAATGCAACCTAAAAGGATGACAATGCAATCTATGGCAAGAATGCAACCTATTTTTTTGTTGTTTTTCAAGATTTGGACAAACCTTTTGGAATGCAAACCTAAAGACTCAACCTTAGGAAGTTGAAATGAAGCCAAGACCTTAAAGGACAAAGGACTAAATGACAATAGGACAAATTGACAATGTCTCACCTATATGCTTGGATACTAAGCTAGGTTTGACCAAATGACATGGATGACAAAAAGACAAAAGTTTGATAATGTCTAGACTTCCTAACAATGACTTAGGGTTTATTCAAAGATTTGGATTACTCAAGTATGACAAACCAAAGTTTTGACACTATATGCAAAGGGACAATTACTTTGCCAACAAACCTAATATGATATGATAATGACCTAAGCTTAATGAAGAGACCTAGGGTATGCAAATGTGACCTAATGTTATGAGGACAAGGATGCAAATGCAAATGTATGACAATGTCAACCTAAGGCAAAACTAAGGTTGAATTATGAAATGGTATTGCTCTAATGCAAGAGGACACATGAAAATGGATGACCCTTATTGATATGCAAAGGAGTATGACCTAGGTGAAACCTAACCTTGGTAGTTGATAATGAATTTGCAAAATGCAAACCTAGGATGAACCTAAATCTAAGTGACATGAATGTTGAGACAAGATTTTGAAAAATGTTTGACAACCATGTTTGAAGGTGTTTTGAACTTTGTTTAATGAAATACTCTTGTGTTTAACCTTGTTTTGAATCAATTTGTCTTGTTTTTGAAATGAGACACAACTCAACTTTTGACAAGCAAAGAAGACAAGATATTTTAACTTAGACTCAAGACAATCATGCTCATTCACACATTTCTTATGGTAGGTAAGGACAGTAGGTACTTGAGAGGTAGACTCGTTATGAGATTCAAGGAGAATACATAGATGCTTGACCCCACGGGCTCCCCTCCATGGCACTCACTTCTCAAGGCAGCCAACCATCAGTCCTCATGGAAATCTCCCGATGGCGAACTTAGTATCTCTTCCAAGTATCCGAACTCCTCCTTCTCAAGCAACTAGAAGGATTTTTGGCCTCTAAATACAAGGTGTTTAATAAGGATTTTTGTTAAGTGCTACTCCTTGGTGTCATGCAAGCGTGATTGAGACATAGGCCCACCAAGATACCAAACAAATGTAGTCGTGAAAGCACGATTTAGACCGTGAGGCCCTACTTAGATGGTGATATGAGAAAGAGTCCAAGGGTCATCACTTCCTAAGTAACTACAATTCCCACATAACCCTTCCTTCAAAGCTTTCGCCCATCAGGTATTTATTTATAGTGAGTTAGAATGCCAAGGTACTCTAGCTGTGCTCACTTTGGGTCGTTCCCTTCTCACGATTGTCACTTGCTTGCAAAAGAAAACATATGGTCAGGAAGGCAAGCCCTCTAAAGGTAACAAACAATCCAAAACATGAGAATGGTATCGAAGATCTGGATTTCTGATCACCCTAAGAAGGATGAGAGCATACTCTCCTACTCCAATGTCAAACTCGACAAGCAAAGTGAACACATGTTCATTCCATCCTACTTAGCAAACATACTAGGTGCCTAATTATGAATCACAAACACAAAGTTTGGTTGGAATATAAGGCAACCTGCAAAATCACTAAGTTAGAAGTTTGATTTGTTTGGTCTTTGACTAATGAACCTACATAAGATTTGTTAGTAGTTTCATTCTTAGTCTTCGTCACACGTAATGCCAAGGTGTTGCACAGAGAATCAGTACCAAAGAAAACCAGAATACAAGAATAGAATGCAAAATAAAGTAATTTGCAAGTAAAAACACTGATTTTCACCTCTGTTTTTGGCCTTACACAGGCACGGAATGTCTTGACACAGGTACAAAATGCCTTGACATAGGCGCAGGATGCCTTGACATAGGCATAGATCCCTTTGACACAGGTGCAGAATTCCTTGACACAGGCACATAAGTGCCCAAAAAACCCTGAGTTGTCTTGTTTCTTGGGTTTTAACCTGCAAATCAGCTCAAAAGGCACTCAAAACAAGGTTAAATGGTTAGTTCACGTCGGGTTCACCAAGAAATGTAGATAGGAATTTGGAAATCATCAAAGCAAGTAGCAAATTAGACTAGTTCAATCACGAAAACTAGATTGCAATGACAAATCCTAAAAACATTCAATAGAGATATGAAAACAAGACATTCAAATCAAATGCAAACCATCCCAAATGTGAATGTCTTCTCCAGAATTCTCCATTGTCCTTCTTTCTCCTTCAAATTTCTTTGTTTGTGGATCTCACCTACAAATGCAAAGGTATAGCATGAAAGCAAGATTGACAAGATGAGATGACAGCGTAAGGATACTAGAAGCGTGATTGATTGATCAGGGGCCATGATTGAATAAATTCATCCAATTTATAGATAAATTGGAGAAAAGAAAAGATTAGCATGAAGAGATTTGAAAGGAAATTTCAAATCAAGAATGACAAATATGACAAATTATGACAAAATTGACAAGGTTGCTATGCAAAATTGATTGATTGAAAAATTGTGACAAATTATGACAAGATTGCTATGTCATTCCCATGAAATTAGGAGAAATATTAGAAAAATAGGAGAAAATAGAAAATTAGATGAACTGGAAATTAGGAAATTAGAAATTGATGAAAATTAGGTAAATTAATTAATAATTTTTCATTCATTAATTAATTCACAAAAAGAGGAAAGAATTAATTAGCCAATTAAATAAATATTTAATTGTGACAAGAAGACTTAGGATAAATAAATAAATTATTTAACCTAGAGGGAAAATGACAAACAAGATTTTATGAATAAATCATAAAACCTTAGAAGATGAATTAGAAATGCAAGGATGACAATTAGGTCTTGACAAAAGATAATTGACGTAGGGTCAATTTGATCATGATTCTGATTAACAAAGGACCAATACTGACAAATGATTGAGATTGGTTGACAAACTGACCAAGATTGATAAAGAGACCAAATTGATAGGCACCAATTGACAAGGAACAATGACTAATTGATCCAAATTGACACGATTGAAAAGGACAACGATCGATGACAAATCGATCACAAAATTGATGAGATTGACAAGAACAACGATCGATGACAAATCGATCACAAAATGACGAGATTGAAAAGGATGAGGATCAATGATGAATTGATCGCAAGATGACAAGATTGACAAGAGGACAAAACCCTAATTTTGTCATCAATTAGGATTGACGATGTCCAAAATGAAATTGAATTGACAATGTCAAAATATGCCAAATGAGCACGCACATTGATGCGATAGGATAAGATCGACCAAAATCATGACTGAAGATTATTATCAACAAGACCAAATTTAAAAGTGAGGCAAATGAAGAATGCAGAAGAAGGACTCGATGCTCACAAATGATAAAGACCAAGTGCACAACATAGAAGAAATGTTAATGCGATGCAAAAACCCTAAAATAAGGCAATGCGCAAATGTTAAAGTATGACTCCGCAAGCGTTGACCATTTTTAGATGTCTATAGATAGTAGCACATAGAGTTTTTCCTTTTCTTGTTCCAAAAGAGTGAGTCTTCCCACTTGTAGAAGTCATGAATGCTTGCCCTTTCCCTTTTGAATTTGAGGAAGTGGAAGTTGATGAATCATCCTTCTTGTAGACATTAGGCAAATCAATGTTATGCTTTTTGATGATATGTGTGAGCTCATCTATCTTCTTAGAATGGCAAAGATGCTCCTCATGACCAACCTTTTTACAATAGGCACAAGTAGGTCTCTCCCTCTTTGGTGAATTATCCCTCTTGGAAGAGGATGTATCTCCTTGTTGTGGAGAGGATGATGCTTTGTCCTTAGGCTTTGATTGCCATTTCTTTTTGTTTGAGTTGTCCTTTCCTTGATTTCCTTTGTTCCCTTGATTTGCCACTAATGCTTGAGACTTAGAAGCCTTAAGAATGCCCATGCTTATCAACTTAGTTTGTTCCATCATCCATATTTCATTGAAAGCATCAAATGTAGGCATTGTGTAGCTTGAACCCATTGTCATCCTATGGGTTTGGAAACTAGAAACAAATGCTGCATATTCTTGTGGAAGCTTGCCTATCAAGTTGAATATCAATTAAGTATCCTTCTTATCAATGCCACAATCTTTGAGTTGTGCCCTCAACTCATTTGCCTTAGTGACATAATCTTGTATAGTATCAAATTTCTTGGGATCCAACATGGTGAGATCACTATCAATTTGATATCCCCTAATCTCATCAACTTGACCATATAAGTCTTGAAACTTTTGCCAAACATCCTTGATTAGAGTACACTTCTCAATATGAAAAATGAGATCCTTTGATACATACTTTCTTAAGGTACCAATTGCCATGATATTTTTAGTGAGCCAATCCAATTGACCAATTGGATCAACCTTAGGATCAACGGGAGCAACAATAGTTCCATCAATGTAATGAGTTAGTCCTTTTTCCATAAGTTTACTCCATGCATCAATTTTCTAAGTAGCATAATTATGAGGAGTTAAGAGAGGAAACTTAGAAGAACCCATAGCAGTAGAAAAGGAAGGAACACAAGAGCACAAAAGCACAAGAGACACCCCCCAAATTCACTCAATCAAAGTACCCCCCCAAAAATGATGATTTTGACACTTTATATGTAGTGCGTGTACAATAGGCCACTTGCAAAACAAGGCAAAGGGGACTTCTGATTTCAATTTACAACTTCTTAAAATGAGATCTAAGAGACTTCAACAAATACTGCTAGTGATATAAACTGAGATCCAAGCAAAATGCAAGTACCAAATATGCCAAAAATGGCTAAATAATGAAAGTACAATTTCTACTTAAAATTACTGCAAAAGAAATGGCAGATTATGAAAGTAGATGAAAAAATATGCACTTTAAAAAAAAATGGCACCTGAAAAGGAGTCCATATGAGCCCAAATGAAGCCTCCAAAGTTTTAAAAATTAGGATTTCATGATTTTTGAAAAACCTGTATCCGAGAAACAGAAAACTCCTGCACCATTGTACAGATCACGAAATTATACCCCAAACAAAAAATATTGCTTGAAAAAAAGAGTTCAGATGAGTGAGATATCGCTATTTGAAAATCGCCTGCAAAATTATAATTTCTGGAAAATTTTCGTCGCGGCTTCAAACTTCAAATGCCTCTAGATTTGGCCTCCGAAGTTCGATTTGGATGAAACAAAAGACAAAACTGACTTTCTTGGACCTCCTTAATCCAATGGTAACCTCAGATTTGATCCATCAAGCTTCAATAATAACCTGCAATAGAAAATTCCAAAATGTAAACCCTAAATAGCATCAAATTTCTCTCAATTGGAAAACCAATGACACTCTAATGGCTCTAATACCATGTGAGATTTTGGCAAGATCAAGAGGCAATAGAAAGCACAAATAAGAGAAAACAAAATAGATGATAGAAATAAACTGTATTCTATCAAGATGAAAAATATGATCAACTGGATCATTAAGCATTACATACAATGAATATAAGCCTGCTTATATAGGCAAGGCTATATGGATATGTGAGCACATAAACATGACATGTGGCTCAATAAGAAATAAGGGTAGGTAGGAAATAGGTGTGGGTAGGTAGGAGAAATAATATAATAGTCCACATGAGGTGGATCACCCACTGAATGTGGAGTGTAACAACAAGATCAATATCATAAAAGGTGGAAAGTCTCCTACACACACTATCCCAATGTGGCACAAACACCCAAGTGTCTCATACCCAAACTACTATGAAATGCATTTCCTAAGTAAACTTAAGTAAGTGTAATAATATCCAAGAAGAATAATTATTTACACCAACAGTTGGCAAAGAGATAGACACAGTTCAGTTGAGTGTGTGGTTGCCGAACCAAATGATGTATCTGTAGTTTGAGTAAAGGCAGATAGGAGCATGCAATGGATCTGATCAAGCAAGTATAGTTCTATTCAAACAAATAAGCAAACTCCTGTTATTTTCTAACAATTACAGCAGAATTAAAATCCCCTAACCGAGTAAGCTCTAACAAGCTTGGTGTTATTCAAATCCTCTAACAAGGTGGTCCATTAGATTGGATTTTCCAATCTTCTACGGAGGTTACTCCTTATAGGGTATTGCTTCTAACAATTGCATTTATAGTCAATCCCTTAACTGGGTGATTCTTAACAGGATCAATTCTTAACATGACTTTTTGTAAAGCTTTAACAGGCTAGGCTCCTAACAAGGTGAACTTTAGAAGAGTTCAAATATTATCTTGTGAGTCTCATCTCATCGTGGCTTTTTACCTATTTGGGTTTCCTCATCAAAAATATTTGTGTCAAGTGGTGAATGTTTTTGTGGTTACATTTTCATGTTTGATTTACTTAACTACTTAATTATTTTGGATAAGTCATGATAACCGAAAGTATTAAGATATGAAGAAGTTATTTACTATTAATTTGTTGTAATAAACAACCGATTTATCTTATGAGTTTTTATCTTGATAGAGTTATTACTCTAAGTTCACTTTGAGAGATTGATTGGTGAAGTTTAATATCAGTTTTTCTATCTACTGATTCACCCCCCCCCTCTTAGTAGTTGACCAGATACTTATTCTTTCATCATACCATCAAAAATTCCTGATAAACTTCCTATAAAAGGTAGCTAGGCCATGAAAACAACTTACATCACCAATTGTTCTAGGAGTTGGCCATGTGAGAATGGCATTCACTTTATCAACATCCATTTTTAGATTCCTTCTAGAAATCACAAACCCAAGGTAAATCAATTCTTCTTGCAAAAATCACACACTTTTCCATGTTTATCATTAGTTTCTCTTCATTCAACCTTCTTAAGACCATATCCAAATGTTTTAGATTCTCTTCCTTTGTCTTTCTAAACACTAGGATGCCATCTAGATACACTATGACAAACTTGTTCTCCTCGATTACAGCATGGGTAAAATCATGAGGCAACCCTATGAAACTAGTCTGTGTCATACTTCACGTCCTCCAGGAGAGCTTGACCGACTCTGTCAGTTAGCTCCTTTGGCTTTTCGCTTTTTTTTATTGTTTTCAAGTTCTTTTAGTTTTGCAGTTTTTCTTGCAAGTCGGACTTTAAAGTCCGACCTGCAGGGTTTTCCCTTTTGAAGGAATTGCATATCAGACTTTAAAGTCCAATGTGCAATGTTTTGGTTTTTATCTTGTAGATCGGACTTTAAAGTCCGACTTGCAGGTAGTCCTTCTCCTACAGGTCAGACTTTAAAGTTTGACCTGCAAGGTCTTTTCCCTTGCACATCAGACTTTAAAGTCCGATGTGCGGGATGATAATTGTCGATAAGCATGTCGAACTTTAAAGTCCGACTTGCAAGAGGTTTTATCTTGCATTCAAGTCTGACATGCACGACACACTTAGCAATTAATGAGGGCGTTAATTGTTAGTTCAAGGTTTATTTATTAAAATTTGTGTTTTAATTCTTCATTTCTTTTTCCAATATTTCCTCCTTGCGTTCTCTTCTGCTTGTTTCCTTTGATTCCGCTCCTGATCGTCTTGCTGGTTCATCAAATTTTCGTCGATCGGCTTGATTGAGGAAAGGTTTTTAGGTTTTTGTTCTCGTGCTAGTTTTTCTTCTTTTGTTCTTCATTTTTTTTTTACCCTTCCCTTTGAGGTCGAGGGAATGTGGGACTTTAATGTTCGATTTCCATTTGATCTCTTAGTCCATATTCCTTCCTCTTTTCCCTCACCTGCATGTCGGGTTTCAAATCCCGACATGCAGGTGAAGGCAAATATCTCCTACATATCAGACTTTAAAGTCCGATATGCGGGAGATATCCTTCCTGCTAACATGTCGAGTTTTAAAACCCGACATGTTAGCAGGAGGGTTACATCCTACAAGTCCGATATGTAGGATGGGTTTATTTGATTCACATGTCAGGTTTTAAAATCCGACATGTCAATCATTGATATTCCCTTGCACATCAGACTTTAAAGTCCCATGTGCTAATGACTTTTTCCTCACTTGCACATCGGACTTTAATGTTTGATGTGTCGATGGCTTTTCCCCAACTTGCACATCGAACTTTAAATTTTGATATACAAGGAAGATGTTTTACCCTTGCACATCGGAATTTAAAGCTCGATGTGCAAATTTTGACTCCTAAGTTGCAAGTCGGACTTTTTTCGCTGCCTACCAGTTTTCGCAAATTTTGTTTCCAAGCCCATTTTGACTTTGAATTTTTGATCCAGTTGATAAATTTTGGTTTTCTGATGATGACTATCGAAGAAGCTAATCCTCGATGTTGAATGTAGTAATTTAAAAATTTCGAGACCCCCTCACGACAAATCAGTGCCTTCTTCATGTCAATGAGAACCCTCACCAGACAAGTCATCAACAAAGAAGATGAAGTACAAGTATGATAAATACTTGAATATATACCTAGAAAGCTCAGTATATTCCAACATCAAGCAGATCAAGGATGCGGAGATTGGTCATGTTAATATGCAGGAGTTTATTTATTAAGTTGAGAAAGCTCCTTTGTGCTTGACAAACTTGATTAGATCAAAGTTGCACAAATATGCTTCCTTCCCCGTCGCAGCTCATGATCCAGACTTTGTACTTGCAGTGGCAGATCATTTCGATCTAAATACAAGATAGGTTAAGGATGCTGATCAAAATGTGGTTATGACATCTGACAATGTTTTCTTTAATAGTGTGATGCTAAAAATGTGGTATATAGGAGGCATACACATATAATGAGATAATAAAATGTAATTGAAAAGCTTAATTGAAAACTAGATTAGAAATGCAAACCATAAGCCTTCCTTTAAATGTCCCATTTTCCTCTATTCTTGAAGACCTTGAAGGTGTTGGATTGATGGGCTGTCAGCAGAGAAATGACCTCCAAAATGACAACTCAAGAGTTGAGTAGCTTATTTGATCATGAATGACTATGGGGATGATATGAAATGCATGATTTAAGAAACTAGATTAACATGCTATGATTAATCCAAAATCTAATTGCTAGATAATTGAAATGCAAATTACCTATAGTAATGATGCCTAAATTGATATGAGATGGGATCCTTATTGTTCCAAAATGGGGGATATTTATAGGAATTCCAAGGCCAAAGCTGAGGTGGCAGGAATCAATGGTCCAGATTTGATCTGAAGATATCAAGGGCCAAGATTGAGGAAGTTGGAGAAGAGGTTGGAGGAAGGGGGACACTTGTCATCTCTGTGGTGAGAAGTGTCAAGGAGTCTTTCTCATGAGACGACAAGTGTCCAAGGGAGGAGACATGTGGCCAAAGTACCATGTGTCTCAAGGAGAGAATATCCACACCATGGGAGGTTAGAATGTGCAAGATAGGATAGGGTTAGTTAGACCCAAGATTAGATGGAATGGGTTAAGTTAGGGGATGGTTAGGTTAGGTGGTTAAAGTTAGGAGCCATGTGCTCATTTGAATTTAGAAATTCAAATAATTGGAAAATGGTAATTAATCTCAACAAACTTGAGTTTGTTAATCTTAAGTAGGGATTAAAAGAATTGATTAATATGGGGAGACATTAATTAATTTAGAATTAATTAATCAAAGGGGGATGTGAGATGAACTATATAAATAAATCATTTAGATTTATTTACTAGTAGATGAATAGAGAAATTAATTAAATTTCTTATGAATTCAATTAATTGGGAAGGAGAATTAATCAAATAACTGCATATTTAATTAACTATCTTGAGATCATTTTTAAGTGTATACATTTTGCCTCTCTTTGAAGTGATGTGTGACGATGCGTTGGTTCAAAGAAAACTCGATTGATAATGTTGCTCATATTGATTTCGATAGGATGTAGATTCGATCTTGATTTGATGTGGATTTGGTTTTGATATGATGTTGATTTGATTTGGAGATGATAAATCTCAATATGACGCAATTTCGATCTTGGAGATGATAAATCTCGATATGATGCGGTTTCGATCTTGGAGATGATAAATCTTGATATGATGCAGTTTCGATCTCAGAGATGATAAATATTGATATGATGCCCCAAACGTTGATTGATAAATATTGACGCGAGGATGCCCCCTTGCGAGATGAATCAGATAAATTTCAAATGTTTTTGAACTTTTCACGATTGTTTTATTTTTTTGAAATTTTTGAAATTTTTGAAATTTTTCGATTTGTAATGGTTTTCCGATTTTTAGAGATTTTTAGAGCCAATCTGATTCATTTCCTGATAAGAAATTTGAAAATGCTGCCCTGCCAGGCTGATTAGTTGATTAGATGATTAAAAATCAGTAGAATAAAAATCCCACTTAAATGCCCCATTATGAGTTTAAAAAAGTGAATTCCTTTTACCACCCCTCATTTGTGCATTGTAGTTGTTTGAGAAAATTTGCTCTGGAGGAAGGAAATGGTGATCCCGTACCACCAGCATATGTTTGAGAAAGTTCAGCGATATGAGTCTCCTCCAGCATATGGTCCACCGGTAAGTACTTCGAAAAAAACCCAGCTTTGTTAATTTTTATTTGATTTTTGAAAAATTTAGCTGTTTGCATAAAAAATCATTTTTTAGCATTTTCGCCAGATGGGTTGGAAAGAAAATTGTATTTTTGAGATGGATTTTTTGATTTCTGAAATGGGTTTCTTTGGATTTTCTATTCATATCTCCAAAAAATCATTTATACGTGTATTTTTTCTTTTTTCAATACATTAAAATTTTTATTTTTTGTGAAATATTACATTTTGGGCGGGAAGAGGGGTGGTGGTGGCGGAGGAAGGCGGCCGCCATCGTCGCCGCGGGAGGCACCGTAGGCACCACCACGGGCGTCGTCGATGCCGCGTGCACCACCTGAGGGGCCTTCGGCGCCACGGGCGCCACCGTAGGGGGGGGGTTTATTTTTTATTTTTTTATTTTTTTTGGGAGATTTTTCGACTTTTTGCGGATTTTTTATTTTTTCGATATTGACGATTTTTGAAAACATGATTTGATTTGTCGATTGGTTGACTTTGTTGTCAATTTGATTTAATTTTTGATTTATGATTTGATTAGCTATCTAATTGATAAAATTAGATGCTCCTGATTGATAAATTTGATGATCAGTTTTGATTATCTCGATGCACGTGCAAGATGAGATAAGTTTGATAATGACCTCATGATAAATGAGCGTCATTGATAGGGGCCCAACGAAATTTGATAAAAATATCAATTGAGCAAAATAAACTGATAGATAGATTGATTTGATAGATAGATAGATAAATCAAGAACTGATATGATGAGATGATTTGACTACAGGAGCACTTTACCATTCATCAGTCTCGGGAGTGTTTCCTGAAGACATGGATGTTAATACCCCACCTTAGCCAGGCGGAGCGAGACCACATTGGCAGGTGTGTTTTATCTTCCCTTCTTGACATGCCTCGGCCTTTGATAAACTAAGGATTACTGACAACTTTAGCAGAGAGCTGGCATAGTGAGCATAACACGTTTCATTTGCCGACGGGAGAGATTACGGTGACACCCGAGGATGTCTACCAGATTTTGCGCATCCATGTGATGGGAGATCTAGTATAATATGATCTTAGTGAGTGGGGTGGGATAGAGGAACTTTTCCATGTGTTTGAGGATGGCGAGATAGACAGGTATGATATTGCGTGGTAGGAGATGCTAGAGCTAGGATATGCCACATTACCGACTGTGCTTGACGGATTTATTGGAGGCTTCCTTTGTCCTGATCACAGGTCAAAGGGATTATCTATTGGATGGTAGTGTCTGCTTGAGCAGATGGTGATAGAGGGGACCCTCTTTGCATGGGGGTCATGTATGTTGGCGCATTTGTATCATGACTTGCACTGAGTTGTGTATCTGGGATCAGCTGCGTTATCAACAGGGGTGACCGTGCTTCAGATATGGGCCTGGGAGCATCTACCTATCACACGACCATTGGCTGATAGAGATAGACCTGTAGGCAGACCTTATGCTGAGGGGTATCTAGGTATTATTGTCCAGCGAAAGATGGGCAAATTAGAGTACTGGCGATGGACCTTGGACGATCTAGATACTATGATATGGAGATCATACAGGGATTGTGAGATTTGGCATGAGGATGCAGGACCTTATACTTTATTGTTGTTCCTCCTGATTAGAGGGCTCCCAGATTTTCACAGCTAAGCAGGAGATTAGGACATAGCTAGACTGAGAGCTAAGGAGTGACAGGACCCCTTCAAAGAGCTCCCCCAGGTGGAGATTCAGGTACAGGAGTACCAGCTTGTGTTACTCTACCTGCCGCATCAGGGCAGAGTTCCACTCCACGTCCTAGTGGTCACACTGATATGAGACATTGATCTATTTATGTACACACCTTTTTGTGATGGGATATTGATGATTCCTTCGATGTATATTTGTGATGTATCTCATATATTTTTGTGATATCATTGTATTTTGGACATTGATCTTGTCTTGATGATATGACATGCAGTCGATCCTATTCGCTCTACATGACCTATGAGATTATAGATGTATTTTAATTGATATATGATTATGATGCACAGTTACTTTCATGATGTATGCTTTATGTATGCTTTAATTTCTATATGCTTATGAACTCTAGATGATGGATATATGATGATGCAGTATTTACATGATGTATGCAAATGGGGACGTTTATAATTGCTATGTGATGCATGTGCAATACATTGTTTTCTATGTTTATGATATTTTATGATTTTCTCATGCATGTTAATATGAGATGGATGCAATGCAATGGTGCTATTTTATATGATTTGAGATTAGATGAATCCATGCAATGACCTTACTAAATGAATGAATTATTTTATGCTTTATGATGCCTTGGTATGCAATGGTTACATGAGATGAACTAACTTATCATGCAGGATGAATGAATTGATTATTTTTGTTGTTATTGTCCAATGTACTCAATCACGTAATGAGAGAGATAACACCATGTTAGTCTTTGGCCTTGGAAAAGATGAGCATTGTGATCCCATGCAGAATGAAATGCAAATCTACTTTAAAATGTAAATGCAGTGTGGTGATCGGACCGGTCATGGAGTCATTGCTTTGTTTCATCATTGAACCTTTAAAATGTGGGAAGTGAGTGCAAACATCCATGGTATAATTGAACCATGATGACCTGAGCACTACTTTCCTGGGTTTTGATATTGCAAGTTAGCACAAGCATCAAGGTATAATTGAACCAAGATGACTAGAGTGTTGATTGCGTAAAACAGGCAGTATTAACCATTTCTAAATGCAAATCCGAAATGTCTTCCATGATGCTCTGATGATCATGACCTTAGACAACTTTGCACATATTAATGATTAATTTACAGACAGTAGACAAGAAAAATATCATGTTCCTTCCTCATTTCTCTAGTCAAAGACATCCTGGAGTTACTCAGAAATCATGATAGAAAAAATCAAAATAAAATAGTTTAACCAATATTGCCACAGTGTTAAAATCATGAGTCAAGATATATTTGTTAGGTCCCGGAGACAACTGAGAGGGGTTGGGGGGTAAATCAGTTGTTAAGTAAATTCAACCAAAAACAATTTAACCAACCTTAATGCTTAATACTGGTAAACAAAACATTATGCCAGTAGACAGTTTATTAGTTAATTATAGTACCGGTAAAGATTAATGCATGAAATAGAAAGATAATAACATTCGCAACACATAACACCAATATTTGTACATGGAAACCCTGTAAGGGGAAAAACCATGGTGGGAAACCTTACCCACAATCAGATGATCCTATTGCAAATAGTATGTGTATACAAATGGGGTCTGCACATGCAAAAAGACCAAGCGCCTAGAGCTCTCTGCTCAAACACAAATAGGAGTCGCACTGACTACAATTGGATGGTTAAATTCAATAAGAATTTATTGCTCAAATTAGCATCTTTCTATGCTGGATTCAGTACCGGTGTAGTTCTGATTGTCTTCACAAAAACCTTTCTTTACCTTCAAATGATTTCTGCGTGTATAGCTCTGCTTATTCTCGCATATACCCTGTTACAATTCCTTATCCTTATCGCCTGTCGATCTTACAAATAAGATCTTACATATATACCATAACCTAAGACCAATTTTAGTAGGTCAGCTCTAAAAGATATTACAATAAAATAATTACAAGTAAATCAATAGTCGATACAATATCCGATTCAACATGTTGGCTTAATGCATTTACAATAACAACAAAATCATCTCCAAAGCATGTCGTGCTGATCTGGAGTAGATAAGACTACCAGTGCATAACCTGGACCTATTTGCCGGTAACAACAAATATGCAAATACGAATATGCCAATGAACAAATCTCCAAGACAAAGTGTCCAAATGATGTCTTCAACATAACCAAGTGTTTTCCATATCATTCCAAGTGCCGGTGAACATTATATCTTTCCGGTGTACCAGATATTGGTGATTGTGCATAAGTCACTTGCTTGCCAGTGAACATTGCTGATTCTTCAAAGTGCTAGAGTTGATAAGTGTTAGTAGGTGTTGACATCAATGACAAAACCATACCAAAATACCAACAATCTCCCCCTTTGGCATTGATGGCAACACAAGATGGAAAACCCATCAAAGTGCCAAAACAGAAATGTCAAATACGAAAAACCAACATCTCCCAAAAGAGATCATGACCATAAATCAAAATTTAGATGCAGAGAGTAATCAATCATCTCAAAGTATCAGTCTCTCCCTTAATGAATAATCTTTCCCCAAAAGATAATGTGTTTTTCCATAGATATCTTTCCCCCTTTGACATCAAATGCCAAAGTCAATACAAAACTAGATGTAAATACAAAATACCAACCAATTCAGTATGCCAACTACTCCCCCTGAAAAGTAGCTCTCCTCATCAAAGCCAGAGTAAAATATTTCTCTGTTAATTCTGTTAGTTGATGACAAACATCAACTATCTAAGTCTCTCCTGGTGGGGGTATGACGCCAAGCTAATCTCTAAGATATTCAAAGATCTCTTTAGGAAGAGTATTCACATAAACTGGTTTTACTTCTTTTGCTTCAACATTATCTTTCAAAAAATTCAGTTTGATAGAAACATGTTTGGTTTTAGAATGTAATGCCGGATTCTTAGATATATCAATTGTTGCAGTGTTATCACAATAGATAGTTATAGGTTCCTTGCATTTTACCTTTATGTCCTTCAACATTTTCTTAATCCATAATACCTGTGTACAGTTAGTTGTTGCTGCAACATATTCCAATTCTGCTGTTGATAAAGATGTGCAACTTTGTTTCTTACTCAACCAAGAAATTAATCTGCTTCCAAGAAAAATGCTCCGCCGGTGGTTCTTTTTTTGTCATCCACATCTCCTGCCCAATTTGCATCTGTGTATGCACATAATTCAAAGTTTTCATCTCTAGGATACCATAAGCCAAGATTTGTAGTACCTTGTAAGTACTGGAATATCCTTTTTACTGGTGATTCATGATTTTCTCTAGGATTACTCTGAAATCTTGAAACAATACATACTGCATTCATAATATCAGGTCTTGTTTGTGTTAAATACAGTAGGCCTCCTATCATAGATTTGTACCTAGTCGGATTAACAGGTGTAGATTCATCCCTTAGTGATAATTTGTCATTTGTAGTCATAGGTGTGCTTACCGGTTTAGAGTTCTCCATCCCAAATTTCTTTAGTAACTCTTTCAAGTATTTGGATTGACTCAAGAATATACCTTTATCAGTCTGTGAAATCTGCAATCTTAAAAATAATTTTATCTCTCCAATCATAGACATTTCAAATTCTCATTGCATTTCAATAGAAAAGTCTTTACATAATTCATCTTCTCCTCCAAAGATTATATCATAAAAAAAAAATTATATAACCAAGATGTCATCATTAGTCACTTTGTAGTATAAGTTGTTGTCAGCATTACCTTTAGAAAATCCAATCTTCAAAAGATACTTATCCAATCTTGCATACCAAGCTCTTGGATCTTCCTTCAACCCATACAAAGCTTTTCTTAACCTACAAACCATATCTTTGTTATCTGCCAAAGAAAATCCATTAGGTTGATCAATGTAAACTTGTTCTTCAAGATCTCCATTCAAAAATGCACATTTAATATCCATTTGATATACTTTGTAGTTCTTGTGTGCTGCAAAGGCTAAGAATAATCTGACTACCTCAATTTTAGCTACTGGTGCAAAGGTTTCATTATAATCAATTCCTTCTTTCTGAGAATATCCCTTACACAATAGTCTTGCTTTATTTTTTATTACCTTACCATCTTCATTGAGTTTGTTTCTGAATACCCATTTTGTTCCAATCACATTTTTGTCTTTGGGCCAGGGAACTAATGTCCATGTGTTATTTTTCTCAATTTTCTCTAATTCTTCTTCCATAGCTTTAATCCAGTGTTTATCTTCACATGCCTCATTTATTGATGATGGTTCAATTTGAGAAATAAGACATACCTCTTCATTTGCCAATCTTCCTCTTGTCATAACTCCTTGATACTTGTTCCCAATTATCTAATTTTCAGAGTGATTCAATCTTATGTACTGGGGTGTTTTTGTTTGTTGTTGTTCCTTAGTTACAGTGGAATTTTTAGATGATACCAGTGTAACTGGATCTTCATTCTATACCCGTTGATTTAGTGTGGGTTCATTTTCTAGTATTTTTGTTATCAGTTCAAAGTCTATATACCTTGAAGTTCCTCTAAGCTATTCATCAATCTTCACATTTGTACTCTCAACAATTTTCTGCAATCTTTTGTTAAAACATCTATATGCCTTGCTCTTAGATGAATAACCAAGAAATATTCCTTCATCAGTTCTAGGATCAAATTTTCCAATATACTCTTCTCTTCTAATATAACATTTACTTCCAAATATTCTAAAATATTTAAGAGTAGGAGTAATACCAAACCATAGTTCATGAGGGGTCTTACCGGTTTCTCCTTTAATGTGAACTTTGTTGAATGTGTAGAACGTTGTGCTTACTGCCTCTCTCCAATATATATATGGTAGATTTGCTTCAGATAACATACTTTTGGCTGCATCCAAGATAGTTATGTTTTTCCTTTCTACAACCCCATTCTGTTGTGGTGTCCAGGGTGCTGATAATTGTCTTATGATTCCATTCACTTCACAGAATGCATTAAATTCCTTAGATGTGAATTTTCCACCTTGATCTGATCTCAAACATTTGATTTTCTTACCGGTTTCATTTTCTACCATTGCTTTGAATAGTTTGAACTTTCCAAGTGCTTCTGATTTTTCTCTGAAAAAAGTAACCCAACACATTCTAGAATAGTCATCAATGATTAGCATGAAATATCTATCACCTTGTAAGCTTTTAGTTCTATCTAGACCACATAAATGAGTGTGAATTAATTCAAGAGCATTATTTAATTTTTTTGAAATACTTTTAAAAGATGCTCTAACTTTTTTTCCAAATTGACATTCCTTACATACCAGATTGTGAGGTTTGACAATCTTAGGTAAATCTCTAACTGCCTTAGTAGTACTAATTTTTACCATGCAATCAAAATTTACATGAAAGAGTCTCTTATGCCATAGCCAACTTTCATCAATATGTGCAATCAAGCATGTCTTTTCACTATTATTCAAATGAAAGATATTACCTCTAGTTTGATTACCGGTTGCAATTTCCAAACCAGTTCGGTTCATAATTTTTCATTTACCATTCTTGAATTGTAACTGAAATCCTTTCTCAACTAATTGACCAACACTCAAAAGATTGTGCTTTAAACCTTCTACATAGTAAACATTGTTAGTATTATGCTTTCCATCAAGAGATATTGTACCTTTTCATTTGATTAAACAAGCTTTGTCATCTCCAAATCTTACCAGACCTCCATTATATTTCTGAAAGTTCAAGAATTTACCTTTATCACCAGTCATGTGATGTGAACATCCTAAATCAATGATCCATTCATCCTTAACTTCAACTTTAGCTACCAAGGCCTGCTCTACCGGTTGAACAGTAGGTGTCGGTTGATCTTCTGTTATAGCAACAAAAACCCATCCATTGTCTGTCGGATCTTCATCAAAATCATCAGTGACTCCTTCATCAACGAGATAACAAGATTTATCTTTATTCTTCTTAAATCTATATCTCTGATATTTAGGGTTAGGCTTGTATGTTCTTCTAGCTTCTTCTCTTAGTCTAGAATGTGTATCAAGGCATCTAGAAGCCATATGACCAATCTTATTACAGTTAAAATATTTAAAGGGTGCTTTACCTTCATACTTACTTCCAACTGGACCTTTAGGCATTTTCCTTGCAAATAGTGCTTCAAGTTCTTCATTTTCTCTCCTGCTTTCCTCAAGTTCTCTTGCATAAAAGGTTTTCCAATCAGATTTGTCAAATGATGGTGTAGATGATGTTGATGCCTTAAAAGATAAATCCGTCTTTATAGTAGCAACAAGACCAAATTCCTCAATTTCAAAAGATGAAAGTTTTCCAATCAATGTATCCCTAGCTACTAATGTATTAGGCATTGTTCTCAACTCCATTATAGCAGTAACTTTAATTTTATATGTTGGTGGAAATCCTCTTAAAAGTTTTGAAACAATTTCATCTTCACTTAAGGTTCCTCCACAACATTTAATACCTAAAACAATTTCATTTGCTCTTTCCATAAAAGCAGAAATCCTTTCATCTTCTTCCATTTTCAAATTTTCATACCTGACCTGGAAGCTTTCAAGTTTTGCAATTTTGACTATGGAATCTCCTTCATTCAATGTTTCCAAGTGATCCCAAATAGATTTAGTAGTAGACCTATCTGATAATCCCATGATTTGCTGATATGTTAATGCGCTCAAAAGTTCTTCTCTTGCTTTGCAATCATTTTCCTCATCTTTAGCCAAGTTTGGTGGATTAGGCTGACTGGTTGTATGAGTTGTATAGCCATTCTTTGTAACATCCAAGATGTCCTTTCCAATGCAATTTAGATGTGTCTCCATTCTGATCTTCCATATTCTATAGTTGGTTCCATCAAGTTTAGGATTGTCCTTCCTGAAATAGTTAGTAGATGTTGGATCTCCTCAAGTTGTTAAACTTCTACAAAAAGAGGACTCGGCTCTGATACCAATTGTTAGGTCCTGGAGACAACTGAGAGGGGGGAGGGGTGAATTAGTTGTCAAGTAAATTCAACCAAATTTTTTTTAACCAACCTTAATACTTAATACTGGTAAACAAAACTTTATGCCGGTAGACAGTTTATCAGTTAATTACAGTACCGGTAAATATTAATGCATGAAACAAAAAGATAATAACATCCACAACACATAACACTAATATTTGTACGTGGAAACCCTATAAGGGGAAAAACCACGGTGGGAAACCTTACCCACAATCAGATGATACTACTGCAGATAGTATGTGTATACAAATGGGGTCTGCACATGCAAAAAGGCCAATCGCCTAGAGCTCACTGCTCAAACACAAATAAGAGTCACACTGACTACAATTGGATGGTTAAATCCAATAAGAATGTACTACTCAAATTAGCATCTTTCTATGTTGGATTCAGTACCGGTGTAGTTTTGATTGTGTTCACAAAAACCTTGCTTTACCTTCAAATGATGTCTGCATGTATAGCTTTGCTTATTCTCGCATATACCTTCTTACAATTCCTTATCCTTATCGCCTGTCGATCTTACAAATAAGATTTTACATATATACCATAACCTAAGACCAATTTCAGTAGGTCGGCTCTAAAAGATATTACAATAAAACAATTACAAGTAAATCAATAGCCGATGCAATATTCGATTCAACATGTCGGCTTAATGCATTTACAATAACAAAAAAATCATCTCCAAAGCATGTCGTGGTGATCTGGAGTAGATAAGCCTGCCAATGCATAACCTGGACCTATTTGTTGGTAACAACAAATATGCAAATACGAATATACCAATGAACAAATCTCCAAGACTAAGTATCCAAATGATGTCTTTCACATAACCAAGTGTTTTCCATATCATTCCAAGTGTCGGTGAACATTATATCATGTCGGTGTACCAAATACCGGTGACTATGCATAAGTCACTTGCTTGCCGGTGATCATTGCTGATTCTTCAAAGTGCCAGAGTTGATAAGTGTTAGTAGGTGTTGACATCAATGACAAAACCATACCAAAATACCAACAATATCATCCATTGATATGTGTTTTGTCATTTTTAGATTGATATGTGATAGTTAATGGTTGACAATGTGATCTTATGTTCAACGTTGGATGTGTCTCAGGTTTTTGCTTGACAAACATTGTCTGACTATTCTACCCATTTGATTAAGCTCAAAATGATCGAAACTCTTTGCCTCTAGCCAGGTTCAGGATTTTGTCCCCAGCTTAGAAACAAACCTTTATTATGATATATACAATGATCCAAACCATGACGAGAAATCACCTGGGATACCTGCGTATGTACAAAGGCTTTATGATGGATATGAACAACGTTGATGGAAAAGAATGCAAGCAGAAGAATGCGTGAACCAATAGATGGCAGCTAGCTGACAGATAGCGCATGTTCGCCAGGTTTTCACCATCTATTTTTGTATGCAGGGAAAGCGAGTTGATGAAACTCAACATATGAAAATATTCCAAAAGACTTGTCCACACACACACATGGGACTTCTTGGTGTAAGTTATGGAGCTATGAAGGATAGCTCAACTTCCCAAGGTTGGTTCCATGGTTCTTTATCTCACAAGGTCCCTCAAGCCAATGTCTTTACTCTTAGATCACTGAGCAAAGTGACTTAGGGATGACTAATGCAAGAATGAGGGATGCTTTAGATTAATTCTAACATGAATGCATCCTATTTATACATGTTTCTACAAAATGGATTAAACTAGATTATAAGATGACAAGGTTAGTAGCAATACTATCCTAACATGATATACTAGTTAATGATTTTAAGCTAATGATAATAGAAATACTCTAAAATGCTATATTAGATTAATTCCTATTGCAAAGAGAGGCTAGATGCAAGCTAAAATTGAGCATAAATGAGATAGTAAAAGCTTGGATGATAAAATGGAGAATTGAGAGCTCTATTTATAGTGAAAATAGGGCAATGGAGGGTCAAGATTGGAGGAGTTATCAAGGGTGAGGATTGAAATTTACCAATCCATGTTTACAATTTTCACCAATGAAATGGTGACAATTGTCAACATAAGACTACATGAGAGGAGAGGTAGGAAACATTAAATGCTTAAGGGGACATCATGGTTACCCTAGGGGGTTGGGTTAGGGTTAGGTTAATGGATATTCCTTTTATCCAAGGGATAAATGAGTGTGCAAGGGTTAAAGGGATAACCATAGTCAAAGAAATGAATGCTTGATGAGACCCTTGGGTTAGATGAGGGTTAAGTTAGTCAAAAAGTCCCTAACCATGCAAGAGGGTTGAGTTAATCATTAATGGTTTGGAAGACTTTCAAGGTTAAGTTGTTGAAGATCTAAAGCCTTTAATGGTTTTCAAAGACTTTGAAGATTTGAGAAGTGACTTCCCTTTGCTTAGGAATGTGACAATGATTAGGATAGGATTAGGCTAATTAGAAGGAGTTTAGAAGAATCTAGAAGAGATTTAGGCATGCAAGTGGATTTTGTAGGAGAATGCAAGTGGGAGGAATTTTGGGATTTTCAATTAAAATAAAATCATTTATTTCAATTAAATGGTGTAATTTGCATTTGGATAAATATTTAAATAAATATTAATTTATTTAAATGTGAATGTGAATTTTGGATTTAAATAAATCTTAATTTATTTACATGAGAAAAAGGAAGATAAAGCATTAAATGCTTGAAGACTTTGAGGGAAACCATTAAAGGCTTAAGAAGACTCTGAAAAGAAGCCATTAAGTTTGAAGACTTTAAATTTGAAGACTTTAAGTTTGAAGACTTTAAGGGAAACCATTAAAGGCTTAAGAAGACTCTGGAAGGAAGCCATTAAGTTTGAAGACTTTAAGGGAAACCATTAAATGTTTCAAGTGGGTGAGGATAAATAGGATTTTAAATAAATAATTTTTATTTAAAATAGTTGTGCAACTTGCATTTGTAGGAAAATACAAGTGGGTGGAGGATAAATAGGATTTTAAATAAATAATTTTTATTTAAAATAGTTGTGCAACTTGCATTTGTAGGAAAATACAAGTGGGAGGAAGATAAAGGATTAATTAATAAATTGCTTTATTTCAATTTGGTTGCAAGTTGGAGATTTAAATAAATTAGATTTATTTAATTGGGGTAAACTATTTAATTAAAAGTAGAGAGAAGGGGTTTAATTAAATAAAATGATTTATTCAATTAAATGATATAAAGGGCTTAAGTGAATTTAAATAAATAAATTGAATAATTTATTTAATTAAATAGAAGAATGTGGTGATTTAATTAAATTAGATTTAACTAAAATAGAGGAATGGAAATAAAATGAACATTAAATATTCATTTAGGAATATGGTCATTTTTATACGTCTACATTTTGCCCCTCTTTGAAGTGACGTGTGTGCACATGTTGATTCAAAGAAAATGATGTGTCATCATGATTTGGTTATGATCAGTGTGATGTCTTGTCGAGATGTTCATGTCGTGCCCTAGATTTTGATAAATGATGTTGATAATGCCCCCTCGGGAGATGAATCCAAATTTTAAAAATTTGATGTGTTTTGATTGTTTTGTAATTTTTTGTCTATGTTGAATGCGAGAAGTTGATTCATCTCCTGATAATGATGTTTGTGAAGGTTTGATATGAGACCACGAGCAATTTACGTGTTCGTCCACGCAACCCTAATTTTCATTTACCCTACAAAAGGGAAAAAGTGAGTTATTTTGTCTCATTTGTGCTTGCTGACTTTGGAGAAAATGACACTTGGAGAAAAGACAAAATGTCGATTATGTTTGCATCTCATAGATTTGAGCATGTTCGAAGGTATCAGAGGCCTACCACATATGGACCATCGGTAAGTCATCATTTTTGACCCCTTTTCGATTTTTGTTTTGTCATTTTTTATCATGTTTTGGAATTTTTCCACAGAAATTTAACGATTTAGCACGTCTGGGTTAAACCGTAGCGCATACGATTGGTTGCATAGCGCATAGATTTTAATGAAATACGGTAGCATCTAGGTAGATTAGGATAGCGCAAGGGTGAGTGGAAAATCTTGGGTAAAGTGGGATTTTGGATGAAGAAAAAAATAGGTAGGTTTTTGCCAGTTTTTCGGGGATAAGTGCGAAGTGGCAGTCTATGTGTTTGCTGTCATTGTTTTGATAAGTTGTCCAATATGAGTTCCGATATGGTTTTTGGATAGATAACTTGATTTGATTTGCAATGTTTCAAGTTGATATATATGTGGAACTTGAGTTGTTTTATAAGTTGATATGGTTGTAGAACTTGAGTTATTTTATAAATTGATATGGGTGTGGAACTTGAGTTGTTTTACAAGTTGATATGGTTGTGGAACTTTAGTTGTTTTACAAGCTGATATGAATGTGAAACTTGAGTTGTTTTACAAGTTGATATGATTGTGGAACTTGAGTTGTGTTACAAGTTGATATGATGTGATATGGAAATGGATTGGAGATGATGTGAAACTTGATTAGATGTTCAATGTTTCAAGTTGATATGAATTTGATTTGCAATATGAATTGATTGGATGAAGAAACTAATATTGGACTTGTATTGTTTTTGACAGGAGCGACTTGGAGTTGTTTAGTCATGAGAGCAATTTCTTAGACCATGGTCATTGATACCATGATTAACACGGGTTGACAGGGATATCATTGAGAGGTGTGGCTCGAGCAGAGACTTTGGAGAGAGCGGTGACAGGTGGCTCGATGAGAGACACCCTGAGAGAATTGGCTTTGAGAGCCAAGGAGGTGGAGTACTACTAGAGGCATTATGAGGATGTGGTTCCCAGGGAGAGTTGAGTTCTGAGTTTCACAGCTTTGAGATCCAGTCGATCTAGGGAGACTGGGTTGAGGATAGAGAGTAGAGGCGTGACAGGGCCTGTTCGTCAGGATCCACCTAGGGATCCTGGTGCTGGGACATCTGCTGCGAGACCATCACCCTTAGGAGATAGTCATACTTGAGAGATGTTAACTCTATTGTACTTGATCATTTTGTTGTATTTGGCACAAACATTACAAACATTTTTGGCATATTGATCATTTTGAGATATATATGACACCATTTTCTTTGATCCTCATGTGATGTGTTATGGATGATGCTTTCTATATGATTTTGTTGCTTCTATGATGATGATGCAATGCTTAGATAGATGCATGTGATTTGATATGTGATGAATATGATGTACAATGCATGATGTATGAGATGTATCTTGTATAATATGATTTGATGTGAGATGTATCTTGAAAATGAGATGTATGATAATGATATGCTATGAGATGTATCTTGAAGATGAGATGTATGATAATGATATGCTATACACAACTAATTGTAAAATGATATGCAACTAATTTGAGCATCCTCATTCTGCGTTTGTCATCCCTGTATAGTCACATGTTTTTGCCTTCTTTGTAGGTATCATCATTGAGCATTGATTTGTTTGGGATATGTTAAAAATTTATACAAGCATAATGGTATAATTGAACCATAATGACCTGAGAAAAATTTACATGATTTTTGATTTTGCAAGATGGCACAAGCGTCAAGCTATAATTGAACTAGGATGACCTGAGTGCGGATTGCGTATAAATAGACAAGATTAAACCATTTGTATGCACAAAGTGGATTCATGTCTTCAGTGATATGCTTTGAATCACGTCTTGAGACAAGTATTTGCATAGTACAAATGATCACCTCAAGACAGAAAACTAAAAAGATATTGGAGGCTCCATGACTTTCTCTAGCTCGATGCATCGTTGAGAAAATGTAGAGGATCCAATAGTTCAAAAAGAGTTCAAGTGCCAAAATAGTAAGAACTTCATGCAAGATGCAAACATTTGATACTTCAAAAAATCATCCATCATGTGTTATGAATCCGTTAAGTGTATCTGTGTTTGGTTCTCTTCGTGTTTTGATGAATGTTTGTCTTAACATGATTCTCTTGGTTCACTGCAAGTTCTTGTTTTATTGATAGGATAGGATGTAGATCAATGTTGCCCCTGGCTAGATTTACCACCTAACATGGATATGTACAATGACTACCAAGCCATGGTAGGATATGATGAAATGAATTATGGATAGGCCAGGAGAGTGACTACGCTAAGTATGTCCTGGATAATGCCTAGTTTGATAAAGGTGTTGGGCAATGGCCATTAGTACTTGGATTTAAGGCTATATAATAGGCTCGAGAAGAAAGATAGATAGAGGAGTTGTCCTCTCACAATAGTGCCTATTTGCCAGGTTTTCACCAATTGTTTTTATTGTACCTTTTTATTTTCTTTTTCTTGATTTTTTGATTTTTTTTTTTTACTTTTTCCGTGCATTAGACTACTCAAGTGTAGTACTTCTTCAGATGGATGTTGTTAGTTGGTTCATTGAGCACATCTCCTTCTGAAGTTGTTAGCTGATAAGCACTTGATCCATAGACTAATATGATGACATAGGGACCTAACCAGTTAGGTTCAAATTTCCCTTTCTTTTCTTGATCTTGCTGATTTCTAGGATTTTCCTTGAGTACTAGGTCACCAACTTTAAAATTTCTAGGAATGACCTTGTGGTTGTAGCCTCTGCAGATGCGTTGCTGATATGCTTTGAGATGAGTGTAGGCATGTTGGCTTCTTTCATCTAGCAATTCAAGTTCTTATAGTCGGTTGACTCGATACTCTTCATCTGGGATTAAGCCTTTTAGAGAGACTCTGAGAGATGGAATTTCTACCTCCAGGGGTAAAATAGCTTCTGATCCATATACCAATGAGTATGGTGTCACTCCTGTAGGTGTGCAGATGCTAGTTCTAGATGCCCAAAGTGCTGGATTGAGTTGTACGTGCCAATCTTTGCTTGCATCATTCACTATTTTCTTTAGGATTTTCAATATTGTCTTGTTGGATGCTTCTGCTTGACCATTCCCCTGTGGGTAGTATGGTGTAGAGAAACGATTTTGTATTTTGAATTTTTCACATAGTTCTCGGACATCTTGGTTTTTGAAATGCCGTCCATTATCAGTGATAATGGAACTTGGAATACCATATCTGCAGATCAAATAATTTAGGATAAAAGAGGCAATTTGTTTCCCAGTCACTGTGGTCATGGGGACTGCTTCTATCCACTTGGTAAAGTACTATGTTGTAGTTATATTGAACTTGTGTCCATTTGAAGATGAAGGATGAATTTTGCCGACCAAGTCTAGTCCCCACTGACAAAAGTGCCAGGATGTCGTGAATGGTTGCAGTTCCTATGCTGGTGCATGTATTAGATTATCATGGATCTGGCATTTAGGACACTTTTTTGCAAAGTGATAAGAGTCTTTTTCCATTGTCAGCCAGTAATATCCCATTCTTAGAAGATTTTTAGAAAGAGTAGTACCACTTGAATGTGTGCCACAAATACCTTCGTGAAGCTCATGTAAAGTGGAGTCGGATTCATTACGATCAAGGCAACGAAGAAGAGTACCATCTAGACCTCGACGGTATAAAGTATCACCAGTGAGGGTATAACGGGTGGCTTGTCGGATAAAGTTACGTTTTTGGTTTCTGGATAGGTCAATGGGTAAGATATTGTTCTTAAGGTAGTCATATATCGGTCCATATAACAGAGAATCTGAACTAGTCAAGGCATAGATAACATGGGATTTAGAGTGGTCATAAGCGGGGGAGAACAGTTGCTCTACCAGAAACTCATAACGACTCTGTTTCTCTGGAATTTGTAGTAATGAAGCGATAGTAGCCATTGCATTGGCTGCTTTGTTGTTCAACCTTGGTATTTTCTCGAAGGTGATGTGTACAAAATATTGTTTGAAGTCATCCACCATTCGCTTGTAGGGTAGCAGCTTGTCATCCTTTGTTTGATAGTCATTGTTGATTTGATTGACGACTAGTTGTGAGTCTCCATAGACCTTTAACTTTGTGATTTTCTATTCTACGGCCATTTTGATGCCTATAACCAATGCCTCATATTTAGCCACATTATTTGTGCATGGGAACATAAGCCTACATGAAATTGGTATAGTGTGTCCTTCAGAAGTGATGAATAGAATGCTAGCACCTGAACCATGGTGTGTGTAGGATCCGTCAAAGTATAGGGTCCATTGTTTGGTAGAAATAGAAAGAACGTCCCTGTCCGAAAATTCAATCTCCATAGTTTGTTTTCTTGGTAGTGGTGCTTCAGCCAGCTGATCTGCAATTGCTTGTCCTTTGATAGCTCTTCGTTCTGTGTAGTGGATATCAAATTCACTGAGAATTATGACCCATTTAGTCAATCTGCCTGTAAGAGCTGCCTTGCTGAGTAGATATTTGAGAGGATCAATTTTTGCCACTAGCTTAATTGTGTATGCTAGCATATAATGTCAGAATTTTTGAGAAGCGAAGACTACTGTTAGACAAACCTTCTCAATGAATGTATAGTTGAGTTCATAGTCGTTCAAAGTCCTGCTGATGTAGTATATAGCTCGTTCTTTTCCTTGTTGATCTTCTTGTGCCAATAGTGCCCCCAGTGATATATCTGTTGTTGAAATGTATAAAATGAGTGGCTTTCCCACTATTGGTGGTACTAGAACTAGTGGATTCATCAGATACTATTTGATTTGATAAAAATATTTTGCACATTTGGCTTCCCATCTGAATGGTACATTTTTATGTAACAAATGGTTAAATGGGAGACTTTTATCTGCTAGTTAAGTGATGAATCGCCTGATTGATTGAAGTCATCCTAGTAGAGATTTGAGTTGACTGGTATTCTTTGGTGGTGGCATCTCCATAATGGCTTGTACCTTTGATGGATCTACTTCAATACCTTTAGCTGAGACTATGTAGCCTATTAACTTGCCCGATGTAACCCTGAAGACACACTTCTTAGGGTTGAGTCTGACTTGGAATTTCTCCAATCGATCAAAAATCTTTTCTAAGATGCTTAGATGTTCTGCTCTAGTGAAGGATTTAGCTAGTAAATCGTCCACATAGTCTTCCATGAAGGTATGCATCATGTCATGAAAGATTGTTGTCATTGCTCGTTGATAAGTAGCTCCTACATTCTTTAAGCCAAAAGGCATAACATTCCAATAGTATGTTCCCCAAGGACAGGTAAACATTGTTCTATCTTGATCTTCTGGGGCTATTTTGATTTTATTATAGACTAAAAAACCATCCATTAGTGATAACATTGCATGGCCTGCTGTGAGGTCTACAATTATGTTGATACTGGGCAAAGGAAAGTTATCCTTTGGACAGGCTTTGTTGACATCTTTGAAGTCAGTGCATATTCTGATACTACCATCTACTTTTGATACTAGAACAAAGTTGGAAATCCATTCTGCATAGTCGATAGGTCGAATGAATCCGACATCTAATAGTTTCTTTAGTTCAGCTTTGACCATGAGTGCCACATGGGGATTCATCTTTCGTAGTTTTTGCTTAACGGGCTTAACTCCTGGAGTAATGGACAAGTGATGCATGATTAAGTGTGGATCAATTCTGGGCATATCTGCATATGACCAAGCAAAGTTGATTTGCTTTTCTTTAAAAAATTTGACAAATGCTGATTTTTCTTCCTCTGTCAGAGATTTTGCCAGGTGTATGTTTTTGGTTGCTTCTGTAGTACCAATGTTGATTGATTGAGTGGGCTCAATCAATATGGGTGATCGCTCATGAAAATGTTCAGGAAGAGTGTCAAGTCTCCCATCTTTAGGTTCCTTAAAAAGGTTTTCACCCTCAGATGCGTCCTTTATTTTTACTTTTTTGTGATCTATAGTTGCCATTGACTGGTTAACAACAATAGATCCTTTATTTGGTTCATTTTTGTGACTGAGAGACTTGGCACTCCCTTGGTTGTAGACATCATCACTTTGTTCACTGGTAGAGCCTATTTTTGGATTAACGGTACATAGGTAGTGGATAATAGATTCATCATCCGGGAAAATTAGTATATCATGTATTTCAGGTTCATCCCAGTCAATTAGGTCAGGAAAGACAAGCGGTAAGGAATCATTTGGCGGAACAAGCTCTATTGCTGTAAGTGTCATGATGGAGGTATTTTTGTGATTGGACTAGATGTTGAAGAAATTAAGGATTTTGTCGAGGTCTTCGATGGTATCATCTTCCGTATAGACTTGTTCATAATGGCACTGCTCATTTTCCTTGGCGTCATAGATATTTTGTGGACCAAATTCAAGTGGTCTATCTTCTATGTTGCGTGCTTCTTGAGACATGGGTGTATGGCTTTCTTTTGCACAAATATCCTCAGTAGCATTAGAACAACCGCCCCATTCATATTCATTGGAATCAGTTTCAGAGGTAGTATCCCACATTCTATCAGAGCTGTGAACAGGTATGTTGTTGGGTGAGAACAGGTCTTTGATGATTGATACAAGTTTTACAGTTTTCTTGGATTCTATGTCAGATCCTGCCTCTACTCTCTGTATTTGTTCATATACGGTCCCTTCTAGAGGAGGAATAATGCTATCAGGGTTTGATTCTGCTTTGTTGGATATTGGCTTTTGAACATAATGTACTTCTATAGATGTCGCCTTCTTTGAAATGATGGGTTTTGTTTGAGTTTGTTTCCTTTCTTGGTGTTCACGTTCCTGACTTATTTTCTCTGCTGACTCATATAATGCCTCTTGCCAGGATTCTTCTTTGCTTTCCACTGAGGTTTTTGAAATTTGTGTTGTGTCCTTCTTGGTGGCATAGTGAGTTCAAAACCCAATCCTATTTTGTCTCTATTGAACTGTGAATGAGGATCTATTGGTTCGGTGACGCCTTCTTTACGTTTTCCGATAGGTCCTTTGCCATTATATCCCATTTGTTGCATGATTAAGTAACCTTTTCCATATATGTGTATGGGTAGGACTACTTCCATGGTAGCTGCCCTGTTATTTTCCTCTTCATCCTTGTATAACCAACTAAGGATGTCCTTTTCCTCTGATTCATTTTCCAAAGTGCCCAGCTGGATGAATGTGCCATCAAACTTGGTGATGGGCTGAATTGCTTGATGTGTTGATGTTGTAAGTAATCCCTAGGATTTAGGTGATGTTGGTAAGTTAGCCAAACACATGGGCTCTAAAGAGTATTCTCCCATGCCGTGATCTTTTATTTTTCAGTGTTTGCTTGAAATCTTGAGACAATGATGTAGACTTGTCCTGTTGAAGATCTGGTGCTAAAGAATTTTGTTTTTCTCTATTATGCGGAACCAGGCTGTCTTGGGCTGCCCCCATTGTGTTGCAATGTTGAAATGGATTGTGATCAGCTGATATAGAAATTTCTTGCCCATTGTAGGGAAGTTTTACACATTGGTGATAGGTAGAAGGCACTGCTTGCATTTCATGGATCCAGGGTTGACCTAATAAGATATTGTAAGTAAGGTCTATATCTAATACTTGACACATAGTATCCTTCTGTATTGGTCTGACCTGAATCGGCAACATTATGATTCCTTTAGATGATCTTTCTTCATCATCATATGCCTTTATAGTAATCTTTTTGCATGGATCAATAGACTCCTCTGATAAGCCTAATGCACAGACAAGTTTTAAGGTACATATATTAAGCCCAGCTCCTCCATCTATCAATACTCGTTTTACTCGGTGTTTATAGACGATGACTTCAATATGGAGAGGAGTGTTATGTGGATGGCTTAATGATATATTATCCTACTCAAAAAAGGTGAGATTATGAGGTCCTGTCATATGAGCGACCATGGCTTGGAATTTGTCAGCATCCAGATCTTGAGGTACATTGGTTTCCAATAGCGCTTGTTCCAATATGTCTTTGTGTTTCGGCAAAAGTTTTAGCAACTCTAGTATAGATATTTGAGCAACAGTTTTGCATAGTTGGTTGACTAAATCATATTGAATTTTGGGTACAGTGTTTGTTGTTGACATATGTCCCTTCAAGACATATTTTTGAGCTCTAGTTGTTATGTTGATAGATTCATGATTATGCTGGTCTCAGATTGTGATGATGTTTACATGATTGTCTATAGCTGATATATGATTGATGGTGTTATTGTAAACGTGATTGATACGAGCCCCACGGGTATCGTTTGAACTTGAAGCTCCATCTTTGTTGTAGTTTGGAAGAGGATTCTTAAAGGCTCCATGGTCACTATTTGTCTTGAGACCATCCACTGTTAAATCACCTCTATCAATCATGTCTTGAACAATGTTTTTCAATCTCATGCAATCGTTCGTTTGATGGCCTTTGTTGCAATGGAAATCACAAAAATGCAAGTCATTCCACCAAGGTGGTTTGACTTGTGGTTCATAGTTGCTGATTGTGGGTAAAGATATAATTTTGTTTGCTAGGAGTTCTCTGAATGCTGACTCTAGTGATTGTCCCAATGGTGTGTAGATGTGTTTTTGAAAATTGTTAGTGTTACCTCGCGAATTGTTATTAGGCCCTCGATTTGTGTTATTGTTTTGAACATTGTTGGTGTTATTGGTGTTGTTGGTATTGGGTTGACTTTGATTGGTATTCAGTGCATAAGCATTAGTGTCTGGGTTAGCATATTTGGTATTCTTTGTAGCTTGAGGATTTCCTGATAAGGCGAGCACGGGTTGTTTAGATTTTGGATCATGTGGTTCATTGCCTCCTTTGTTTCCATTGTTTTTGTTTCTGGTCCAGAATCTGGATTTGTCTAAGCTGTTGTTGTTTTGGTTATTGTAATTTGATGAACCTGTTCCTTCTTTGAAGAATTCGAGTGTTCCTTTCTTGACACATGCTTCCTCTACTTGAATGTTGTTTTCTATCAGTTTAGCAAAAGACGGTATGCATTGGAGCTTGATCCTGTAACTCATCTCACTATTCAAGTTATCGATGAAAATTTCCATTTTCTCCTTTTCAGGAATATCGTGAGGATATCATGAAACCATACGGCACCAACATTGAAGGAATACCATGAATGTTTCATTGTTTTTCTATTTGGTGTTACAAACATCCAGCATGGTGATAGCATGTTGAATGTTATAGGAATACTATGTTATGAATTTGTTGACTAGTTCATCAAATGATCTGACAGGAGGTGTGATTTTGGATAACCACTCCATTGTTTGTCCTCCCAAGCTTCTTGGGAATAACCTCATCAGATAGGTGTCATCATGAGCAAATTCAAGACTCATGGTGCAGAATTCTCGCACATGATCATGGGGATCACTTTTCCCATCATATTTGTCAAATTTGGGAACGTCTGAGTTCAGAGGAAAAGAAACCATGTTCAATCGTCTGTCAAATGGATAAGGACAAATTTCATTTAATGAGTATCGTACTGTTGTCCCTTGTTGTATGTCTTGCATTTGTCTTTGTAACATTTGCATTTGCTGAGTAAGAGCAACCAAAGGTGCATTATTTTGTCGAGGGAAGAATTCTCCCCTTGTATTGGTTCTTAGTTGAAAAGGTGTGTTGAATGGTATGTTTTGCTCCGGTATGTTTTGTTCGGGTATATTCAGCTCTGGAATATTTTGTTCAGGTGTGTCTTGTTCGGGGTCTCAAATTTCTTCCTCTCTTTGTTGTTCTTGATATGCGTAATGTCGAGATCCTATTCCAAAAATGTTTGTGTCTAAGTCTTCGAGAAGTTTAACTCCTTTACTTGTGAGCATGAGTAGATATTTTTCTTTGTCAGTCTCCATGAGTCGTTCTACAAGCTTTTGAAAGGAAGCACTTTCCTGACATTCTCGAAGGAGTTCATCAGTGATTTTAGGTTCCTCTAGATGTGGACCTTCAAAAGGATTAGATAACCTTCGATTCATGCTTGATTCTGGTGTTGTTTCGCTTTGTTTGTTTCATAGAGAGCGAGTAATAGGCATCTAGTAAAAACTTTCTGTGATAAAGGGGATAAAATCCTCTTTGATGTGTTGCTCAGGGGTTGGTGGTTCAAATCGAGGTATGTTGTAAGTGATGCACTCATCGGGAAAGAATGCAGGATTGATCTTTCCTCCTTGATTGATTTGTTGACTGAATGCGGACTTCTGGCAGAATGCTTTAGTCTTCAAAGGTTCTTTGTCAAATTCGTTGGATTTGTTCTGAATATAGAGTCGTACGTGACGAAGAAATGTTTGATGAGATTTGAAGAGTTGATGATTGATGTATAAAAATTTAATTCTTTTGGCAAATTTCAAAGGACTTGGTTGTTGTTTCTTCAATTGAGTGTTATGATAAATATTCTTTCGTCTCAGAATATGAGGATTAGTCATGCATAAGTGATTTAATGGTTTCCTTTGAGTTGTTTTTGGATTCAGTTTATCTTGTTTTGAAGACTTCAATTTTTACTTTATCAAAGTGAAGGTTTAGATGCCCCCTCATGACAAAGTGTGCCAAATGATATGGATAAAGTTTCCTGATATGGAAACTTGATTTGACAACTTGGAGTTTTGAACAAGTGTGTTTGGGATAAAATCCATGAGATAAGGACCTATTTGTCACTTGTGGTGATGTTTCCCAATTTTGATAGGATAGATATGTTTATCGTGTAACCAGTTTTGGATGTTTGGACAACTTTTGTTGAACTAAAAATTTGCTCTAGAAATAGTTTTAAACACTCTGTTTTGATATTCTGGTTTGACGAAAAATGAAGCTGATGAAAGGAGGTTTTCAAAAATGTTTTCAAATTTTTTAAAATTTATCACTGTTTTGTCCCCTGTTTCCTATTGTTTCCAAATTGTGATGAAGCACTACTGTGAATACATGAAGTGCTAAGTGTAATACTTGACGCGCTAAATAATGGTTGATATGCACTAAGATGTTGCTCTTACATGCTAAACTGCCCTGTTTTGATTGTTTTATGTGATTTTAGTGTTTTGCCTCAAGTTTTCAATACTGATGGATGATTTTCTGAAGTAACAAATGCAAACACAGCACAAAATGCATAACCATTTTTGCCTAATCTAAACAATAAGTATATATTCTGTGAGGATGTGTTCAAATCCCCAATGTTTTAATAGGTTTGGTTACAATGAATACACTTCAAAAAGACTCTTTATTCAAAGGTCATAAGTAATACCATAGCCCACTAGTTTCGATACTCTGTTAGCTCAAACAGCCGTGTCACCCCTAGAGGGCACCCGTTTTTTTGCCTTTTGCCAGAAATTAACTCAAAATGAATTGCTTCACAATTGAGTAGTTATCATGGGAGATATATCGTGAGCGATCTTGGAGGTGGATTCTTCCCCACCCTTGCACTATGATAATCCTGTAAAAATACCCACCACAGTAATTAGAAAAATACAGGTTTTTATGGACTTCAACAAGTCTAACTTTAAACTCGGTTACAATTTTAATTTTTGCCTTCTATCTGTGATGCGCTATAGAAAGGATTGTACGCGCTACAAAACAACTGGGATGCGCTATCGGACATACCTGATGCGTTGAACTATTTTTTTGAATGTGTTGCTCTGTTGTTTTCCCACGCCGAGACCTACAGGAAAATGTTAATAAAGTTAATGCGCTAAGTGATAGTCTGTACATGCTAAGGAATGAGTCCCACACACTGAACAGTGAGTTGGATGCGCTATAATGTTGACTAGATGTGCTAAGGGATGTTCCCCATGTGTCGATTCCTGTTTCCTGTGTACCTGCAAAAGTGGTTAGATTTAAAAACCGATTTGATTAGTGGGGTAGGGCCCCATGGTGGGCGCCAAAAATGTATGGCGGGGAAAGCGGGTTGATGAAACTCAATATATGAAAATATTCCAAAAGACTTGTCCACACACACACATGGGACTTCTTGGTGCAAGTTATGGAGCTATGAAGGATAGCTCAACTTCCCAAGGTTGGTTTCATGGTTCTCTATCTCACAAGGTCCCTCAAGCCAATGTCTTTCCTCTCAGATCACTGAGCAAAGTGACTTAGGGATGACTAATGCAAGAATGAGGGATGCTTTAGATTAATTCTAACATGAATGCATCCTATTTATGCATGTTTCTACAAAATGGATTAAACTAGATTATAAGATGACAAGGTTAGTAGAAATACTATCCTAACATGATATACTAGTTAATGATTTTAAGCTAATGATAATAGAAATACTCTAAAATGCTATATTAGATTAATTCCTATTGTAAAGAGAGGCTAGATGCAAGCTAAAATTGAGCATAAATGAGATACTAAAAGCTTGGATGATAAAATGGAGGAATGAGAGCTCTATTTATAGTGAAAATAGGGCAATGTAGGGTCAAGATTGGAGGAGTTATCAAACGAGAGGATTGAAAGTTACCAATCCATGTTTACAATTTTCACCAATGAAATGGTGACAATTGTCAACATAAGACTGCTTGAGAGGAGAGGTAGGAAGCATTAAATGCTTGAGGGGACATGATGGTTACCCTAGGGGGTTGGGTTAGGGTTAGGTTAATGGATATTCCTTTTATCCAAGGGATAAATGAATGTGCAAGGGTTAAAGGGATAATCATAGTCAAATCAATGAATGCTTGATGAGACCCTTGGGTTAGATGATGGTTAAGTTAGTCAAAAAGTCCCTAACCATGCAAGAGGGTTGAGTTAACCATTAATGGTTTGGAAGACTTTCAAGGTTAAGTTGTTGAAGACCTAAAGCCTTTAATGGTTTTCAAAGACTTTGAAGGTTTGAGAAGTGACTTCCCTTTGCTTAGGGATGTGAAAATGATTAGGATAGGATTAGGCTAATTAGAAGGAGTTTAGAGGAATCTAGAAGGGATTTAGGCATGCAAGTGGATTTTGTAGGAGAATGCAAGTGGGAGGAATTTTGGAATTTTCAATTAAAATAAAATCATTTTTTTCAATTAAATGGTGTAATTTGCATTTGGATAAATATTTAAATAAATATTAATTTATTTAAATGTGAATGTGAATTTTGGATTTAAATAAATCTTAATTTATTTACATGAGAAAAAGGAAGATAAAGCATTAAATGCTTGAAGACTTTGAGGGAAACCATTAAAGGCTTAAGAAGACTCTGAAAAGAAGCCATTAAGTTTGAAGACTTTAAATTTGAAGACTTTAAGTTTGAAGACTTTAAGGGAAACCATTAAAGGCTTAAGAAGACTCTAGAAGGAAGCCATTAAGTTTGAAGACTTTAAGGGAAACCATTAAATGTTTCAAGTGGGTGAGGATAAATAGGATTTTAAATAAATAATTTTTATTTAAAATAGTTGTGCAACTTGCATTTGTAGGAAAATACAAGTGGGTGGAGGATAAATAGGATTTTAAATAAATAATTTTTATTTAAAATAGTTGTGCAACTTGCATTTGTAGGAAAATACAAGTGGGTGGAGGATAAAGGATTAATTAAAATAAATTGCTCTATTTCAATTTGGTTGCAAGTTGGAGATTTAAATAAATTAGATTTATTTAATTGGGGTAAACTATTTAATTAAATATAAATTTAATTAAAAGTAGAGAGAATAGGTTTAATTAAATAAAATGATTTATTCAATTAAATGATATAAAGGGCTTAAGAGAATTTAAATAAATAAATTGAATAATTTATTTAATTAAATAGAAGAATGTGGTGATTTAGTTAAATTAGATTTAACTAGAATTGAGGAATGGGAATAAAATGAACATTAAATATTCATTTAGGAATATGGTCATTTTTATCCGTCTACAGTTTTTATTGCACTTTTTCTCATATTTGATTTTTTTTATTATTTTCTGCTTTTTCACTGTTTTTGGATTTTCTTTTTTTAGCTTTTTTACTATTTTTGGATTTTTTAGACATAAAACTTCTTCAGATGCATGCTATTGATGGGTTCCTCAAGCTGATCTCCATCTTGTGTTGATAGCTGATATGCCCCTGACCCAAATACTGCTATGACCACAAATGGACCTAACCAATTTGGTTCAAATTTTCCTTTCTTTTTTCGATCTGACTAATTTCGTGGATTTTTCTTTAGTACTAGTTCTCCAACTTGAAAGATTCATGATTTTACCTTGTGATTATAAATTTGGCACATTCTTTGTTGATATACCTTTAAATGATCAAAGGCATTTTTTCTTCGTTCATAAATCAGTTCTAACTCTTGCAGTCTAGATACTCGTTGTTCTTCATCTGGGATAAGACCTTTTAGTGATACACGTAGAGAGGGTATCTCTACTTTGATTGGCAATATGGCTTCTGATCCATATACAAGAGAGAAAGGTGTGGCACTTGTTGGTGTGCGGATACTAATGTGGTAGGCCCAAAGAGAAGGGTTTAGTTGAATATGCCAATCTTTCCCAGCATCATTCACTATCTTTTTAAGGATTTTCAGAATAGTTTTGTTAGATGCTTCTGCTTGCCCATTTCTCTGTGGATAATATGGTGTGGAGAATCTATGTTGGATTTTGAACTTCTCACATAGCTCTTGTAAATCCTGATTCTTGAATGGTCGCCCATTATCAGTGATAATGGTCATTGGTATTCCATAGCGATAGATGATATAATTCAAGATGAATGCAGCAATTTGTTTTCCTGTGATATTTGTGAGAGCTACTGCTTCAATCTATTTTGTGAAATATTCGGTAGCTACAAGAATGAATTTGTGTCCATTAGATGAGGAAAGATTTATCTTTCCTACCAGATCAAGTCCCCATTGACAGAAAGGCCAAGATGTTGTCAAAGCATGAAGTTCTTATGCTGGTGCATGAATCAAATTCCCATGGATCTGACATTGTTTGCATGTTCTAGCTATCTGAAAAGAATCTCGTTCCATAGTCGGCCAATAATAGCCCAAGTGTATGAGTTTTTTCGAAAGGGTACGACCACTTGAATGAGTGTCATAGATGCCATTATAGACTTCCTTTAAGGCCTTCATAGATTCTTCTTGTTTGAGACATCTTAAAAGAGTACTATCTAGACCTCGTTTAAATAGGGTATCCACGACAAGAGTATAATGGGAGGATTGGCGAATAAAGTTTTTCTTTTGATTTTTCGATAAGTCAAGAGGTAAGATGTTATCTTTCAGGTATGTGTAAGTTTGGCCATAGCGGGAGGAATCATGTCCAATAAGTTGAGAGATGGTTTGGGAATCAGGACAATTTTGAGAAGGGTAAAACAATTCTTCAACCAGGAATTCATAACATTCTTGATTTTCATGTGTTTGTAATATAGAAGAAAGTGTTGCCATGACATCTGCTACTTTGTTATCATTTCTTGGAATTTGTTGAAAAGTGATTTCGACAAAATATTTCTTGAAATCATCCACCATCTTTTTGTAAGGCATGAGTTTTTCATCTTTTGTTTGATAGTCATCATTGATTTGATTGATGATGAGCTGAGAGTCTTTAAAGACCTGAAGTTGTGTAATATTCCATTCCACATCCATTTTGATACCTATAATGAAAGTTTCATATTCTATTGTGTTGTTGGTGCATGGGAAGCTTAATTTGTATGCTTTCGGAATTGTATGACCTTACGGTGTGATGAATAGAATACCTGCTTCTGATCCATGTTGTGTTGTATTATTGATGTCTGCTCCTGGACTGATAGTTGGGTGATGTATTATAAGATCTGGATCCAATCTTGGAATGTCTGCATATGACCAGGTAAAATTGATTTGCCACTTTTTAACGGGTTCCAAATATTTGTGCCTTGCTAGTTCTGATAGAGAAGTTGCTGGATATAGATTAGTTGTGCCAATGATAACTGCTTCTGCTGGTTCTATTAGGATAGATAACTTCTCTTGATAAAATTTAGGTAAGGTGTCAAATCTCCCATCTTCCAGCGCCTCAAGGAGGTTTTCACCATTAGATGTGTCCTTTATTTTTACTCTTTTTTGGTCTAATGTTGCCAAGAAATGGTTTTCAGCATTAGACTTGATATTGTTTTCTTTATTTTTATTTTTGCGACTAGGAGATTTAACACCCACTTGACATGATGATACGTTAGTGGAATCTCAGGTGAAAGTTGTTGCGGGTTCGATTTCATTAAGATATAAGGATATGGCCTGGCCATTAGGTAAGGTATCAATGGCAATATGTCCTTCATTTTCCCAGTCCATAGGTTCAGGATGAATTAAGGATAAAGGATCCTCATGTTGGATTATGTCAAAGATATTAGGGGTTGTGATAGAGATGTCAAGGCTTTTAGTATGTATTTCCATGTCTAGAATGATACTCTCGTCAGAATGACCTTGCACAAGAAGCTCCTGATCGTCCTCGATTAAGTCCAAGTCAACTGAATGTGATCCTGATTCAAGTGGAATAGTTCCTAATGTTTGTCCTACATACGTGTGAACGACATCAACACCTACACCTGCTTCTTCCCTTTCAATTTCAAGTTTCTCTTGTTTGTTGTTCCATTATAATGAATATTCTTCGTTCCCTCAATCTGTTAACTGCATTTGTTTTTCCATGCTTGACAAAATTGATGCAAATGATTGTTCTTTGGATTGTGTGCTTGAATATGTTGCCTCTCTGTTATGTGAAACAATAACCTCTAGGGCCGGTTTTAGATTGCTACAACACTACAATGGATTTGAGTCTGTTGAGATAGTGATTTCCTCCCCATTGTAGGGAAACTTTAGGTACTGATGACATGTTAATGGAATAGCTTGCATGTCATGTATCCATGGTCTTCCCAAGAGTATGTTGTATGGTAGTTCCAAATCTAGGACTTGGCATGCTGTGTTTTTCTGCAAAGGTCCCACTCTGATGGGTAATACCACAACTCCTTTAGAGGAATGCTCTTCTTTATTATGTGCTTTGATTGTGATCTTTTTCAGGGTATCAACTGCATCTTCAGAATAACCTAGAGCACGAACAAGACTCAATGAGAAAATGTTTAAGCTAGCTCCCCCATCTATTAGGACACGTTTAATGAGAATTTTATGAATGAGGACTTCAATTTACAAGGAAGTGCTATGGGGATGTTACAAGGAATCAATGCTTGGATACGGAGTAGATGGGTTTTGAATAGGACCCTCTGAAATAGGTTTGATGACTATTATGGATATCCCTTGGGTAACATCATCTTTGGGTGTATTGTTTGGTGAGGATGTTATGGAAGGTTTTTGCACTTTTTTAAGAAGTGTAATAATAGATGCGTTTAGAGAGTTAATTTTCTTATGGGGGGATGAACCATTTCTAGATATAGGTGGACGATTGTGATCTTTCTCATCCAAATCTTTTAAGGATTTTCTTAATAGTTGCATAAAAGAGCCACCTTTCTTTGGATATGTATTTGAATCCTTGTTAAGTTTTGACATGGTTGGATTTTGATTCTGGACTTGTTTGATTTCTCTAATATGTTGGCTTGTTATGTGTTCTTGTCTTTTGCTTTGGTATGCCATGTTTCTATGATATTCAGCTATTTCCAATGTTTCAGCGATCTTATGTCTCTGTGCTCTAATTAAAATGGGCATTGTGTTTGATATGTTTTTGTGAGATTTAAATCTTGCTTAATGTGTCGTAATAAGTGATCAATTGTTGAGGAAATGATATTTCAAGTGTTTGCTTGTTTGCAAGTTTTTCGATCTTAGTTTTGGAGTGCAAATTTTGTGATTTTTGATATGACCAAGTTCAATAGGAATGATATATCCTATGATAAAGAATGAGGTTATTGTGATCAAGCATTGTAGTTTCATGATTAAAGGATGATAGATCCTGATGAGAAACTATGTTTGAACGATCAGTTTATCAAAGAATGTAATGTTGCACTTTAAGGTGTTTGATCTTTAACTTGTTTGAGGTGAATACTTGAGACCTTTGTGTGTCTTGTTCTTGAATCTATTTTGATAGAAGATAACTTGATTGAATGACCCCACAAGATGACCTACTCTCTATGTTTGACTGTTTGAGAAATGGGTTGTTTTTGTTTTCTGATTTTGATGCAGTTTACCAGAAACGCTGCTAAAATGACAAGGAACTCTGCTATACTGACAAGAAATGCTGGCAAACTTATCAAAAATGCTGCTAAACTGACCAGAAACACTGGAAAACAGACCAGGAATGCTGACAGGTAGACCAGAAACGCTGACAAACAAACTAGAAACTTTGTTCTGTTCACTAGAAACACTGACAAACAGACTAGGAACGCTGAAAGATAGACTAGAAATGCTGACAGATAAACTAGAAATGTTGTTCCTGTAATAAAATGACTCTAAAGTTCAAATGATAATGTGTAGACTTAGAAAATTAAGTTTTTGAACTTGGGAGATTTCAATTTTGACCCAAATTTGTGATTTTCAGTCTTAGAAAATGGATATGTAGACCCAACAAGTACAAACTAGGAGATCTGATGCTGCAACATGAGCAATTTTGGCATGTAACTCACAAGAATTGCTGATTAGACCAAGGGATTTGACCTTTAGACCGAGAGAGCTACTATTTAGACCAGGAACTCTGTTATACTAACCAGAAACGCTACTAAACTGACCAGAATCACTGGCAAACTTACCAGAAACACTGGAAAACTTACCAGAAATGCTGGCAAACTTACCATAAATGCTGCTAAACTGACCAGAAACTCTAATGTGCTCAACCTTGGAGAGTTAATGTTGAAATATGAGAAATTTGACATTTACACCAAGAGAGCTGATGTTTGGACTGGAAATGCGATTGTTTGGACCGTAGGTGCGACTATTTGAACTGTAGATGCAACTATTTGAACTGTAGATGTGACTGTTTGAATTGATAGTGCTAATGTTGGGACTGTGAATGCAATTGTTTGGACTGATAAAGCTAATGTTTGGACCAAAAGTGCTAAGGTTTGGACTGTGAATGCGACTGTTTTGACTGAAAGAGCTAATCTATTGTGAAACTTGTGAATTTGACCATTTGAAGTTTTATTTTTCAATGTTTGTTGTATTTCAATGGATGATATCATGAATTGAATTACAAACAGAGAATTCAGATTGTATTTTTGTCCCAAAGGACACATAAAGTGTATGTTCAAGAAGCTTTAAAGAAAACACAAGTTTTCACGGGTTTTGAACAATTGAAAAACATCAATCAGTCTATCCTAAGGAGATTGGCTTCATTATTAGTTCTTAGCCCACAACTTGGTACCCTGTCAGCTCACACAGCCTTGTCACCCCCTAAAGGGCACCCATGTTTTTGCCTTTGCGAGAGCTAGTGGAGTCTTGTTATGAGCTTAGTAATAAGGTCTCAAAAGGGGAGTTCGCACATACGCTCAAGAGGGACATATGGTGAGTATCTTAAGGAGAGATTCTTCCCCCTCCATGCCCTAAGAATTTAATAATGTTCGGAGGTAAATTGGGTAGCTTCTAATTTACTTGGAACTAGTAAGGGATCTGTTTGGCGCGTCAGGGTATAAACTCAATTAAGAGGTCTCCCAGCCTTGAAAACCAAGGTTTGATATACCCAAAGGTACAGAGGAGAGCTATTCTCGAGCACTATCGTTGACTTGATTTTCATCAAATCACATTTATTTTATAGTGGGTTGGATTACTTAGCATTAGTCGTTCCCACTTGGGTCGTTCCCCTCTCACCAGCCTTAATGGCTAAGAGTTATTACTCCTTGGGAGGGCAGGACCGCTAAAGATATGCACTATTGAAAGAAAAGGATGAGTCTGGATTTCTGATCACCTAAGAAAGGTGAGAGCATACTCGCCTATCATCAAAACACATAAGACATGTTTGTTCATTTCCATTATAATTAGTCTATGTGCCTAATTTAACAAATATAAGTGCAAAATCCTGCGGCTGCAAACAAAATTAGTAGTTTATATTGGATTCTTTGTTGACAAAATAAATTGTGACTCTGGTCTTTCACAACGAAATAAGTACCTGCAAGACTAACAATCTGCAAATTAGGTTCGGGAAAGTGACAGTCCAGAAGCAAAAATGAGGAATGCAACATACAATATTTGTAAAATCAATAAAAAACTGAAAACGCCACCAAATTGACCAAGAACACCATCATATGTGCCAAGAAAACTGCTTTGCACACCAAAAACGCTACTTTGCACACCAGAAACGTTGTTCTGCACACCAGAAACACTGTCAAACAGACTGAAAATGCTGATAAATGTACCAAAAAAACCACATTACATACCAAAAATGCTAAAGTACAGAAAAACATAAAAACAGAGTTGAGGAATCTCCCATAAATGCCATTTGAGGTGTCAGAACGTCGCACTAGAGACCAAGAATGCTATTCGGGAGCCCAAGAGAGCTAATCTGCACTATGTAAGAGCTAATCAACCTATCAATGAAATTTCCTGCAAGCAAACTTGTTAAAGATCAAAGGGGCTAGGCCCCACGGTGGGCGCCAATTAATGTGATTCTAAAAATGTGGTATATAGGAGGCATACGCATATAATGAGACAATAAAATGTAATTGAAAAGCTTAATTGAAAACTAGATTAGAAATGCAAACCATAATCCTTCCTTGGAATGTCCCATTTCCCTCTATTCTTGAGGACTCTGAAGGTGTTCGATTGATGGGCTCTCAGCGGAGCAATGACCTCCAAAGTGGCAACTCAAGAGTTGAGTAGCTTATTTGATCATGATTGACTATGGGGATGATATGAAATGCACGATTTAAGAAACTAGATTAACATGCTATGATTAATCCAAAATCTAATTTCTAGATAATTGAAATGCAAATTACCTATAGTAATGATGCCTAAATTGATATGAGATGTGATCCTTATTGCTCCAAAATGGGGGATATTTATAAGAATTCCAAGGCCAAAGTTGAGGTGGCAGGAATCGACGGTCCATATTTGATCTAATGATATCAAGGGCCAAGATTGAGGAAGTTGGAGAAGAGGTTGGAGGAATGGATACTTGTCATCTCTATGGTGACAAGTGTCAAGGAGCCTTGCTCATGAGAGGGAAAGTGTCCAAGGGAGGAGACATGTGGCCAAAGTGCCATGTCAAGGAGAGAATATCCACACCATGGGAGGTTAGGATAAGGAGGTTAGAATGTGCAAGATAGGATAGGGTTAGTTAGATGCAAGATTAGATGGAATGGGTTAAGTTAGGGGATGGTTAGGTCAGGTGGTTAAAGTTAGGAGCCATGTGCTCATTTGAATTTAGAAATTCAAATAATTGGAAAATGGTAATTAATCTCAACAAACTTGAGTTTGATAATCTTAATTAAGGATTAGAAGAATTGATTAATATGGGGAGACATTAATTAATTTAGAATTAATTAATCAAAGGGGATGTGATATAAACTATAGAAATAAATCATTTAGATTTATTTACTAGTAGATGAATAGAGAAATTAATTAAATTGCTTGTGAATTCAATTAATTGGGAAGGGGAATTAATCAAATAACTACGTATTTAATTAACTATCTTCAGACCATTTTTAGGTGTATACAAATAGTTGATTCAAGGGTTCTTTAGTCAAGGAAGTGGCCGACATTTCTCAAGAAAGTGCTTAGGAATATTATGAGAAAAATGGGGTAGAATGCAAGAAAGTAATGAATACTGTTTACCTCTCTACTGCTAGAAATTCTACTACTTCAAGATGGCCTAAATATTTCCATAGAAGTAACTTGAATGAGGAATACAAAGATATGGTCACCATGTTGGCTTGGGTGAAAGGTTGGAAAGAATCTCATTATTTTCAAAACTGGATGTGTTATTATATGAATATAATCAGAAAAGGAGCTGTCAAGATTGATTGGGGTGAGAAGATCAGTGATGCACTATGTCCACAATTGAAGGAGTTTAAGATAACATTGAAATTCTATATGACCTCGTACCTGGTATATTCAACTGCTTCTATGAGGCAATATCCAGGTTTATCTACAAAAGGTGACAGGAGGTTAGTACCTATCTGGAATTATTATGATCAACTCATGATCAATAATCAAGGGAACCATTTCAAAAAATTCAATGATGCTTTCTTTGATGTATGGAAGTGTATGTTTGACAAGGACTTGCAAAAGAAAAGGATGTCAGAGGTAGCATATAACAAGGTTTCTCATTTTGGATGCATTTTACTTCAGTTTCCAACATTCACTTACATCCGGATAGGATGTTTCTCAGAAGAACCAAGGTATCCATCTGACAAAATTATGCTCATGGAGCTGTGTCGACAACTGATTTATGTGCATGAAAAGTAATCACAAGCCCATAAGACTAGATTTAAGTTCCCAGAATCTATTGGTCGGTATTCAGTTTTGACTAATCCCAAGGCCAAGAATATGGAAGAGGAAATGCAATGGAATAACATGAGGAGGTTCAAAGCACGAAATGATTTTGATTTTTGTGGCATGAAGAATAAGCTTAAAAGAAATTACACCCATGTTTTTTAGGTTTGAAGATGTATGGGAAGATTGTCAAGATGAATTAGACAAAAGAAGAATGGATTTCAGTCATCTTACCCTAGAGTAGATTGAAAATATGGATCTGGCAAAAATCCCAATGACTATGGAGGATATCGACGACATAGTAAACCCAGTCTATTATGAAAAGAAAATTTCTGATTCTCCACTCTCACCGGTGAAATGGTCAAAGGAGAGTAAGTCTATTACTCAAACATTTACCCCCATTTTGGAAAATACCAATGTATGGTTGTTGAAGAAGAATCTTAGAATGAAACAACTTCCTGCTAGTTCTAGAGATGATGACAATAGTGATGGTCCAGTTGGTAAGACAACTATAGCTGAAATAAGAACTAAGAGAAAAGCAGATCACCAAGCACCATCCTCAGCCCCTGCAACACAATCCAAGGGAAAAGGACCCAAAATCAAATTCACAATTAAGAGGTCTAAAAAAGGTGAGTCATCTTCAACAACGCAGGAGACAACCACAAAAGAGTCAGAGCAGCAGTCTGCTAAGGAGACTGAGAAAGAAAAGGAGCTGGAAGAAGGTGAGGTTCCTCATCAAGACGAAGCACAGGTTGAAGAACCAACACATCATGGTGAGATTAATATCCCTGCCACCTCACAGTTGCCAACCCATTCAGGAGTGGTTATCCATTCTATCAAATTTGAATCAGATCAAGAGGATGAGGAATTTGATGATGAGGAGTTAGATATGGACATGACACAGTCAGAAGCTGCTCATCAATATTTCACACTATCCAATTTTTCTAGTTTGGATGATATTCCTTCAACCACTATTGAATCCTCAATGTTGCATTTTCTTGAAACTATGGAGCAAGCATTTGCAGAATAGCAGATGATGACTTTACCTTCTACAATGGTCATAACAAAACATCCACCTCTAGTAAGTACTGAGATTATTTCCACTGCACCTTCCACTCTCCCATCTGTGGTTGTAACTGAAGGGGTGTCAGTAGCATCTATTGTTACTACATCAGTTGGCATGTCACTGGATACTTCAGCTTTGATACCAATAACAACATCCACAACTGTTGCAAGTTCAAGTCAGTTTGCTCCTAAAATACCAATTGATACTCAACAAGAAGATACTACTCCACCCACCAATCTAGAATTATCACCTTGGATGGAGGTAGTAGCACCCAAGAAAGAAACAGGTGATTTCACTGGATGAGTTTGATTTTGAGCATTTGGTTCCCCCAAAGCTCAAAGGTACAAAAAATCCAAAGACTCTTTCTCGGGTATCAGTAGATCCAGCTACTAAGAGGAAATATGCCAAGGTCATGGTGTCATCATCAGATAAGAGTAAAAATAATATACAACTTGAGGACTATATCATGCAAACCATAAAGCTTGCAGTAGAAATGCATGAGAGTGTTAAGCTGGATTCTCAAACTGCTTTTGACTCTTTGTTGTGGAGATTTGATCAAGAAAGAGATGAGAAGAATGAATTAAAACAAAAGTGTGAGCAATTAACCAATGTTCTTCTCAAGGTTACACAATCCTCCCAAGAAATCAAGCCTATTGGTTCCTCGATAGATACTGAGGCTCTCAAGAAGGTTGAACAGGTGGGAGTCAAGGGTCGAGTAGTAGATGAGTGGATTGCACGATTGAAATTAGAAGGATCTCATCTTCTAAGTTCAACAATTAATTTGTTGACTGATTTTGAAGTAATTCAAAGTCAAATGCAAATTATTAAGACTTCCTTGTCTCAAGAAATTGAAGATATTGAGAGAAGTGCAACTCTTTGGAATAAAATGGAGGACTTCAGGATAGATGTCCTCATGGAAAATAAAGTAGTTCCAACAAGAGAGAAGTATATCCAAATATTATCATTGTTGTCTTACAAGAAAGAGACAATAAGGTTGATGATTGTAGAGCTGGATCGAGAAAGGAAGGAAGGTGATGATGAGATTGATCTCATTTTTGCTAGAATTGATGACATTCCTTGTTATCTATATGATGGCCATCAGAATCTTGTTACTAGTGACGCCATCACACAAGAATTTCTTTCCTTAATGGATCACTGCACATAACAAGATTTCTCTCTAAGTGCATTTGATAAGTTGCTAGAGATTCAAGTCAGTTTTGAGGTCCTTGCATCCATGTTGAAAGATGAAAAAAAGAAATATGTGAAGGCTAAGGATGCAATTTCTCGTGTTTGTATTATCACAGATTCTACCCCAATGCCGGACAAAGCTGAGATGGAGTCATTCCTAACCAAGTTCAAAGAATTCCACAAATCTAATGAGGAGGAGAAAGATGAATAAAGTGTCCCCTTTTGACATTTTCTTTTCATGTAGTTGCATTGTTAGATGCTGCAAGTTTTTTCGCAGCTGCATAATTTCTTTCTGTTGTAGTTGTAGTCAAGTGGGACTGTGCAGTTGAATTACTCAACTATGCCCACATTTTTCTCCACTCTTTTCATATATAAGGAGGACCATCATTTGTATTTTTTTGATCTTTTATTATGCTAAGCAAAACTCTATTGAATTTTTGCCTCAACTAAGACTTTGAGCTTTTCTTGTGAAGAATCAATCAAGCAAATAAAGAAAGCAATTCTATTTGGTCTCAAACTTTGTGTTGTGTCAAAGATTGTTTATATGAGTTAATGTTCTTATGTTCATTACTTATATGTGTTCTTTAATTCCTTGATATTGGAGATATTGTTATGTGGGTAAGAGAGCTCTTGAATTGTGGAAGTAGACTTTATGCTCCTTGCATATTTGAGAAATTTTCTGATGTTAAGTGATTAGTGGTAGGATTTGTATTTATGATGTTACTTGTAGTTTTAAGTAGTGGGGAAGTACACTTGAAGAATTTGAGCTGCAAGTTGGATTTCTTACCATTTGTGATAATTAGTTTAAGTTAGTGTTACATTCAAGAAAGACTTTGTGCTTCTTGATTGTAAATTTTGATATAGTTTGTTGGATTAATTCGTTCATTTCTTTAAGTATCAAAAGTGATAGAGAATTGTAACAAAGTGGAGGGAGAATACATAGACTCTAAAAAAAGAGAGTTATATGCCCAAAACTAACCCACATATTTTAGTTTATTGTTAATTAGAGAAGAAATTTCAAAGGAAACCTCCTCTTGATGAGAGGAGAGATTAATTTCTCAACATAGTTGTGTCTGAATCATATATTTTGTCATTGGTACGCTAGTGACAAAATATTCACCCAACAAAACTTACCAATGAACTCCTTCAATACCTCATTCACGAGTCTCATGAAAGTGCTAGGGGCATTTGACAACCCAAATGGCATCACCCTTCATTCATACAATCCTTTGCTTGTTTTAAACGTAGTTTTCCATTCATCACCTTCCCTAATCCTTATTTGGTGATAACCACTTTTTAAATCAATCTTGGAATAATATCTTGTACCTCCTAAACAATCAAGAAAATCTTATATTCTTGGCATAAGAAATGTATACCTGATGGTTATCTTGTTAACGGCCTGGGAATGAGTGCATAATCTCCATGTTCCCTCATTCTTTGGTGCTAAGAAAGTCGGGACTACACAAGGGCTCAATCTCTTCCCTATCAAATCTTTATCAAGCAACTCTTGGATCTGTCTTGCAACTTCCTCATTTTGTAGGTTAGCTTGTTTGGTAAGGTGGCACTGGGAATGAAGTCAATGCAATGGCTTATCTCCCTTATTGGTGGTAGGGTTCTTGGTAACTCTTTTGCAACTATGTCCTTGTATTTTCTCAACATTTCCTTCACCTCCTCAAGGACTATCACCCTTTTCTTTTCTACCTTGCCATCTGCAGTGGGCTCTTCTTTTTGCCTTGGAACTGACATCATAACAAAACAAGGTGTTCCTTCCTCCTTGATTGCCTTGAGGAACTCTTTTCCTTCCATAATCATAATCTTGGCCTCCTTCTCCTTTTGATCCTCACTATTATCAGGCAAGGGTATCAATTCAATCAGCTTTTCATCTTTGGTGTGGAGTAGGTGTTCTTGTGTCCATCATGACGGGCCTTGTGGTCATATTGCCATGGCCTCCCAAAAGGAAGATGACAGGCATCCATCTCAACAATATCAAATAGAATTTTGTCTTTGTATGCTCCTATCTGAAATTCAACCCATGATTTCTCTTCTACCAAGGTTTGTTTTCCTTTAGTAAGCCAAGAAACTTAATATGCAAATGGATTAGGAATTCTTCTCAATTTTAGTTTCTCTACCATTTTTAAGGATACTAATTTTTTAGTTGAACCTGAATCTATTATAACCTTACATACCTTGCCTCATGCTTTGCATGTGGTCTGGAAGAGTGTCTTCATTTGTGGAGGTTTAGTATTGCTTGGTACCTTCAACAATATTCTCCTCATCATCAAGGCTTCTCCTATCTCTGGAAGTCCATAGGAATCAAGTGAATTGACACTCTGACAATCAATGTCTTGAACCAAATGTATTTGTAGATAGGAATCTAGAAATCATCAAAGCAATGTAAATTATTAGCCTAGTTCAATCACGAAAACTCAATTGCAATGACCAATCCTAGTTACACTCAATGAAAACATGAAAACAAGACATGCAAGATTAAAAACTAAGCAAACCAAATGTAGACTTGAATGTCTCCTTCATGTGGCTCCATTGTCCTTCTTTCTCCTTCAAATAGCTTTGTTTGTGGATCTCACCTACTAGTGAATGAGCATGATGTGAAAGCAAATAGACAAGACGATAGTGCAAGAATACTAGAAGCGTGATTGATTCGACCAGGGATTAGGGATTAGGGGCCTTGATTGAAGAAATTCATCCAATTTATAGATAAATCGTAGAAAAGACAAGATTAGCATGACATTGATATTAGAGGCAATTGATTTCAAAAATGGCACAATTGAGTGGAAAGAAGAAGGTTATGACACCTTCTATGTCATGAATTATGGCATATTGCCAATGCAAAGGTTAGAGGACTAGAAGCTTATGACATCTTGCTATGCCAAAAGTATGATGCATGAGAAATTCATGCTTCCACCGAAGCACAAAAATAGGGAGAAACTAGAGAGAAATTAATTAGGTGGAAATTGAAATTAGGAAATTAGAAATTGAGGAAATTATAAATTAGGAAAATTAGAAAATTAGGAAATTAGAAAATTAGAAATGATGAAAATAGAAAATTAGGAATTAGGAGAAATTAGAAATTAAGTGAATTAATTAACAATTTTTCATTTATTAATTAATTCACACAAAGAGAGAGAATTAATTAGCCAATTAAATAAACATTTAATTGTGACAAGAAGACTTAGGATAAATAAATAAATCAGTTATCCTAAAGAGAAAATGGAGAGAAAATGACAAACAAGGTTAAATGAAATAAATCATGAAACCCTAGAAGATAAATTAGAAATGCAAGGACGACAATTAGGTCTTGACAAAAGATAATTGATGCAGGGTCAATTTGATCATGATTCAGAATGACAAAGGACCAATGTTGATAAATGATTTGATTGATAAAAATCAACGACAAATTGACCAAGATTGAAAAGGAGATCAAATTGAAAAGTGCCAATTGACATGATTAAAGAGGACAAGGATCGACCAAAATCATGACTGAAGATTGTTATCGACAAGACCAAATTCGAAAGCGAGACAAATGAAGAATGCAAAAGAAAGACTTGATGCTCACAAATGATAAAGACCAAGTGCGTAACATAGGAGAAATGTTAATGTGACGCAAAAACCCTAAAATAAGGCAATGCGCCAATGTTAAAGTATGACTCCGGAAGCGTTGACCATTTTTAGATGTCTACATTTTGCCCCTCTTTGAGACAATGTGATTCTAAGCGTTGTTTCAAAACAATAATGAAATTTCCCTAGACAATAACAATGACATATGCATGCCCCCTCAAGGAATTGGCTGGAAACATCCAGAAAAGAGGCCAAGTGATCGATAAGAATGACAGAAGACAATAGGTTCGAACGGACTGCCAAGACTAACGGAAGAAATGTTAGTAAGAAGAAATTAGACAGAGGACAGTTAGAGATGAAGGAAAACTTGCTTTCACATATGCACATAAGTAGGTGAGAACCTTTACTTGATATGGCAAAATGGATGTGGCGCAACATGGCAATGAAGGCCAGAGCGATAATGCAATCCCTTTGCGTAAGACAGACATGTTCACAGACAAGGAATAGTTCAAAAATCCTAAGACAAACTTGCCCCTGAATGTTATGAAACACTCCACAAATAGAAGACAAAAAATAATAAAGGACCATGAGTCATCTCGACCACTCTAAATCACTTAGTGACATCATCGAGCAACATAGGAACATGGTCAAAGCCAAAAATAAATCAATAAAAAGATAAGACTCGCAAATTCAAACAAGTCAAACAAACACTCTGATCATCATTGTCAAAAGTGGAAAACAAGAATGATCATGCTGTCTGGTTCTAGGGAATGCGGTACCCCATCTAAGACAGGACACAGTCTGGTTTGGAGTATACCACACCCTGTATAAGACCCATTATAATAGTGACAAGGACAAATGATATTGATGTTGAGTGATTGACGTGACAATTTTGATTAGTTTGAATGTCTGGTTTGATTGAAAAGTTCATCTGTTAATGCGTGATTTCATTAAAGCACAATGTGTGATTGCATGTCGTCGGAGGGATGCTCAGTGATCTGTCTTATGCACAAAGGGCATATTTTTTTGTTTTTGTTTTGCTTGTCGAGTTTTTTACAATTTTTTTTTTGTTCATTTTTTCAGGACTTTATTTGACTTTTTAGGGAGTTTTTTCAAGACATTTTTCAATTTTTATGATTTTTTTTTTCAGGACATTATTTGATTTTTATGATTTTTTCAGGACATTATTTGATTTTTTTGGACTTTTTCATTTTAGCTGAAAATGAACACATGATTTTTTTTTTTTGATGTTTTTGGATTATTTCAAGACATTTTTCATTTTTTATGATTTTGCCCCCAGTGTCTAGCAAGGCAAGGAATATGACAAGTGAATAAACAGGCTTGCTGAAATGTTGGTGGATAGAGGGAAGACAAAGACCTTTTATTATGGAGACAATGCGGATGCAATTTTCAAGGGCTATGGCGTGATGGGACAAAAGACTGGATATGACAATGTAAAGCAGTGTCATGGCATGAGGGACATGTCAAGAGGTTTTTGAAACCATGTTTAAATTTTGCGTCCTTATGTTAGATCAAGATCAAGGAATGAAAAAGAGTGTATGGATAGTGATAAGATATGGATAGGATAAACAAGACCAAGAATGGATAAGGGACATGGATTGAAGGTCGGGATAGGATACGGGATAGGCTAAGGGATAGTGGTAGAAAGTTGCAATAAGCTAGGGAATATGGATGAAAGTTTATAATAAGCAAATGGATAAAGACCAAAAGCTATGATAGACTAAAAGCTGCAAACAAGATGCATGATGCTCATGAAGATCCTCATCCTTGTCAAGATCAAAGATGGAAAGAGGAAATGGACATGAGGGACAATAGGATATGAAGGGTAATGACAGGGGTTCGATAGGATAGTGAAGGGCAATAAGATATGAAGGAGGAAACCTGCCCCCAAGTACGGTATGCAAGAAGTTCATAGATTACGCATGATGCCTGTTTGCCAGATTTTCATCATGGTACTTGCCCAAGGCACCTGTTTACTAGGTTTTCACTAGAGGGCGAATCATTTTTCTTTACTCTTTTTTTTTTCTTTTGTCTTTTTTTTAATACTTTTTTTCTTTTTCTTTTTGACTTTTTCAATAGAAGATGGACACATGATAGGGGATGGAAGAAGGACTCAAACATCTTTTTGTTTGGATAGTATCCTTGAAAAAAAAATGGACCATGACCTTTAAAAGTATGCTCAAAGACGTTGGTAGGATAAGGACATGGAAAAGAGATGAAATTAAGGCAAGGATTTATGTAAAGGATGGGATCAGAGGGATGGAAGGATGGAAAATATGCATTGGATAATGGATAGGGTATTGGAAATTGGGCTTCAGTAGATGGAAATGTTGGCAAGATCAACATTGGCACACACCTTGAGGGGTGATGGATTGATGGAGGAAAAATGGATCTCAGATTGTGAGATTTGGATGGAGGAATAGCTTGGGATTTTGGGACATAAGGGCCCAAAATGGATAAAGAAGGTGATGGAGGAATAGACTTGGAATGTTTGGATGGAGGAACATCAATTGTAGATGCCAATTTTGATGTTTCTTTAGGCTTTTGTGCTTCAAGGAGTTGCTTAGGGATCCACATGGTTTTTGATTTTTTATGCTTTTGTGGTTCCTTGGAGTGCATTGCTTGCACAAGGGATTTAGGAACCCATATATATTTTGACTTTTGTTTTTGAGCAATGGGCCTTTGTGACCTTTTGGATATTTCTTTTTCTTTTTGGATCATATTTTTCTTTGCTTTGACATGTTGATTATATTGGACATGTTGATCCTTGAATACATGTGGATTCTTAGACTTATGACATTTATACTTGGCATCCAAATTGCTTGGAGGGGGAAAGGAATGCATGGATGGATATGAATGAAATGGACTTCTTTTGGATGGATGAAATTTACTCAAGGATGTGTGCCTTTGCTGACCTTGCATAGAGGACGAAGGGATATAAGGACCTAAGATGGATGGAAGGTATGATGGGGAAGGTGTATGTTTTGATTTTGATGGAGGGATACCAACGTCTTGAGAGTGAGTTGTGTAGACATGACCCTTAATATTTTCTTTAACATGAAGGGATTCTTTCTTATGAAGGTCTACTCCTTTGCCTTTATGAATATCTTGACTTGTAGGATACTCTTTTCTTTGGGAAGAAGATGCGAGTCCATTATGAGGTGGATATGATATGAGAGAAATAATGAGATCTTGAAGTGGATCGGATTGCACCAAAGTGGAAGGACCCATTGTTAATGTCAGGGGTTCATGAACATCTTGCACTAACACATTAGAATCATGAGGGGTATCAGGATCATGAGGGGAACTAGGATTGTATAGTGGACATGGTTCAATGACTGGTTCTTCAAGAGATGGAATGGGAGAAATAATGGGATCATCAAAAGAAATGCGATTTTGGAGTGTATATGGAGCATTAAGGCAAGGAGATGGAGGAACAAAAGGATCTTGTGGAGGATTTAAAGGAATAATTTGATCTTGACAAGGAGGAAGATCATTGGAATCCTCTTTAAAGGTTCTTTGCTCTTGACTTTTAATGGAATCATCGGAAAACATGGAAGGGATATCTTGATCTTTCTTAGGAAGTGGAATGTCAATGGGATTTGAAAGGACATTGTGTTCTTGGATAGAATGGACAGGAATAATGGAATCATTGCAAGTGTCTGGGGAAGTGGGATCCTGGTCAACAATTGGATGGGATGATAAGGTTTCAAGATCTTGATCTTGATCTATTTCAAGACATGTTTCTGCATGCTCTAAATTATCCTCTTGACATGGGGTTGGACTTTGGATATGCATGGAGGATTCTGACAAGGAATCAATTTTTTGGCATGAAGGAAATGCACTTTGAACATTTGTGATGGATTATGGCAAGGAATCAATGCTTGAACATGAGGAAGAGGGACTTCGAATGGGGTCCTCTAAAATAGGTAATGGCAATAAAGTGCATGGTGGCATTGGGTCTTGTATTTCTGAAACATGACAAGGATGTGCATCATGAATTGGATTATCAATTATGGATAGCCCTTGGATAATTGCATCCTTGGGTGCATTGTTTGATGAGGACAATATAGAAGGTTCTTGTGAAACTTCTCAAGGTGTAGGGATAGATGCCACTGGGGAGTCAATTTGTTTGTGGGGGGATGAGGCATTGCTAGACATAATTGTATTATCTTGATCTTCCTCAAAGAACTCACTTGGTAATTTCCTTAAGATCATTGCAATAAAGCCACCTTTCTTTCGAGGTTTTGACATAGTTGTATCTGTATTTTGAACTTGTTTGGCAAGAATTTGGTTTTGATCTGATGTCATGTTTTGATGTTGAACTAGATGTTGATCAAATTGGTTTGACATGTTCAAAATTTGGCTTGGTGTGTGCTGCTACCTTTGTTTTTGAATGTTTGGTTGTGGTTGTTGACATTGATATGTTGATTGAACTTGTTGATATTCCACCATTGGTTGAATTATTTGTTGACATTGTATAGTTGGTTGGACATATTGTTGAAATTGAACCATTGGTTGTATTGGTTGTATATGTTGAACAATTGGTTGAACCATTGGTTGTATTGGTTGAAAATCTGATTGATAGTAAACACCTTCTTGTTCTTGTTGTGGAGGCACATAATGTTGAAATTGATGTTGTCTCTTTTCTTGAAATTGATGTTGTCTCTTTTCTTGAAATTGTTTCATCATCTCTATTTGGGAGAGGAGAGCTGGTATGTATGATCATTCAAGAAGAGATCTTACATCAATTGGCTCAATCTTTGGATTTCCACTTGGAAATTTTTGAAACATTTTGGACATTTGTGATCTATTCTTCTCAATGTTTTTCACTCTTTGTTCCAATATCTCCTCTTCTTGAGCTAGTTTCTCCTCTAGTTTTTGTATTTGGACATTTACATCATCATGATAAGTTTGATCCAAGTTCTAAGACATGTAGAGATTGGATTGACATGATTGATTGCTCAATTGTGATGACATGGCTTCATAAGAAGGTTGAGACCTGATTTCAACAAACATGTCACTATGAAAATGCAATATTTTTGGAATTTTTTAAGGATGATGTATGATATGCAACTAAATGCAAACTAAACAGACGGAAATGCAATCTATGGCAAGAATGCAACCTATGTTTTTGTTCTTTTTTCAAGATTTTGACAAACTTTTTGGCATACAAATCTAAAAATGAGACCCTTAGGAAATTGAAATGATGTCTAAACCTCAAAGGACAAAAGGACCAAGTGACAAAAGGACAAAATGACAATGTCTCCCCTATATGCTTGGATACTAAGCTAGGTTTGACCAAATGACATGGATGACAAAAAGACAAAAGTTTGATAAGGTCTAGACTTCTTTACGATGACTTAGGGTTTATTCAAAGATTTGGATTACTCAAGTATGACAAAACCTAGTTTTGACACTATATGCAAAGGGACAATTACTATGCAAGTGACCCTAATATGATATGATAATGACCTAAGCTTAATGAAGAAACCTAGGGTATGCAAATGCAAATGTATGAAAATGTCAACCTAAGTTTGAATTATGAAATGGTATTATTCTAATGCAAGAGGACACATGCAAAATGGATGACCCTTATTGATATGCAAAGGAGTATGACCTAGGTGAAACTTAACCTTGGTACTTGACAATGACTTCGCAAAATGCAAACCTAGGATGAACCTAAATCTAAGTGACATGAAGGTTGAGACAAGATTTTGAAAAATGTTTGACAACCATGTTTGAAGATGTTTTGAACTTTGCTAGATGAAATGTTCTTGTGTTTAACCTTGTTTTGAATCAATTTATCTTGTTTTTGAAATGAGACACAACTCAACTTTTGACAAGTAAAGAAGACAAGATATTTTAACTTAGACTCAAGACAATCATGCTCATTCACACATTTCTTATGGTAGGCAAGGGTAGTAGGTACTTGTGAGGTAGACTCGTTATGAGATTCAAGGAGAATACATAGATGCTTGACCCCACGGGCTCCCCTCCATGGCACTCACTTCTCAGGGCAGCCAAGCATTAGTCCCCATGGAAATCTCCCCATGGCAAACTTAGTATCTCTTCCAAGTATCCGAACTTGTCCTTCTCAAGCAACTAGAAGGATTTTTGGCCTCTAAATACAAGGTGTTTAGTAAGGATTTCTGTTAAGCATTACTCCTTGGTGTCACAAAAGCGTGATTGAGACATTAAGCCCACCAAGATACCAAACAAATGTAGTCGCGCAAGCATGATTTAGACCGTGAGGCCCTACTTAGATGTTGATATGAGAAAGAGTTCAAGGGTCATCACTTCCCAAGTAACTACAATTCCCACGTAACCCTTCCTTCAAAGCTTTCACCCATCAAGTATTTATTTATAGTGAGTTAGAATGCCAAGGTATTCTAGCCGTACTCACTTTGGGTCGTTCCCTTCTCACGATTATCACTTGCTTGCAAAAGCAAAAAGGTAACACACAATCAAAACATGAGAATGATATCGAAGATCTGGATTTCTGATCACCCTAAGAAGGATGAGAGCATACTCTCCTACTCCAATGTCAAACTCAACAATCAAAGCAAACATATGTTCATTCCATCCTATTTAGAAATCATACTAGGTGCCTAAATATGAATTACAAACACAAAGTTTAGTTGTAATCCAAGGCAACCTGCAAAACCACCAAGTTAGAGGTTTGATATGTGTGATCTTTGACTATCGAATCTGCATAAAATTCATTAGTAGTTTCATCTTTGTCTTTTCCATGCATAATTCCAAGGTGCTGCACAAAGAATCAGTACCATAAAACCAAAAAGAAGAAACAAAATGCAAAACAAATCAATTTGCAAGTAAAAACACTGCTTTTTCACCTTTGTTTCTGGCCTTACACAGGCGCAAAATGCTTGACACAGGCATAGAATGATGCAACATAGGCGTAGAATGATGCAAAATAGGCACAGATCCCTTTGACACAGGTGCAGAAGTCTTTGACACAGGCGCAGAATGCTTGACACAGGCGCAGATTGCTCCTACACAAGCGCAGAAGTGCCCAGAAAGGCCCGCATTACCCTGTTTCTTGGGTTTTTCACCTTCAAATCATCTCAAAAGAACTCAAAAGCATGGTTAGGGGGTTAGTTCACATCGAGTTCACCAATTAATGTAGATAGGAATTTGGTAATCATCAAAGCAATGTAAATTATTAGCCTAGTTCAATCACGAAAACTCAATTGCAATGACCAATCCTAGTTACACTCAATGAAAACATGAAAACAAGACATGCAAGATTAAAAACTAAGCAAACCAAATGTAGACTTGAATGTCTCCTTCATGTGGCTCCATTGTCCTTCTTTCTCCTTCAAATAGCTTTGTTTGTGGATCTCACCTACTAGTGAATGAGCATGATGTGAAAGCAAATAGACAAGACGATAGTGCAAGAATACTAGAAGCGTGATTGATTCGACCAGGGATTAGGGATTAGGGGCCTTGATTGAAGAAATTCATCCAATTTATAGATAAATCGTAGAAAAGACAAGATTAGCATGACATTGATATTAGAGGCAATTGATTTCAAAAATGGCACAATTGAGTGGAAAGAAGAAGGTTATGACACCTTCTATGTCATGAATTATGGCATATTGCCAATGCAAAGGTTAGAGGACTAGAAGCTTATGACATCTTGCTATGCCAAAAGTATGATGCATGAGAAATTCATGCTTCCACCGAAGCACAAAAATAGGGAGAAACTAGAGAGAAATTAATTAGGTGGAAATTGAAATTAGGAAATTAGAAATTGAGGAAATTATAAATTAGGAAAATTAGAAAATTAGGAAATTAGAAAATTAGAAATGCTGAAAATAGAAAATTAGGAATTAGGAGAAATTAGAAATTAAGTGAATTAATTAACAATTTTTCATTTATTAATTAATTCACACAAAGAGAGAGAATTAATTAGCCAATTAAATAAACATTTAATTGTGACAAGAAGACTTAGGATAAATAAATAAATCAGTTATCCTAAAGAGAAAATGGAGAGAAAATGACAAACAAGGTTAAATGAAATAAATCATGAAACCCTAGAAGATAAATTAGAAATGCAAGGACGACAATTAGGTCTTGACAAAAGATAATTGATGCAGGGTCAATTTGATCATGATTCAGAATGACAAAGGACCAATGTTGATAAATGATTTGATTGATAAAAATCAACGACAAATTGACCAAGATTGAAAAGGAGATCAAATTGAAAAGTGCCAATTGACATGATAAAAGAGGACAAGGATCGACCAAAATCATGACTGAAGATTGTTATCGACAAGACCAAATTCGAAAGCGAGACAAATGAAGAATGCAGAAGAAAGACTCGATGCTCGCAAATGATAAAGACCAAGTGTGTAACATAGGAGAAATGTTAATGCGACGCAAAAACCCTAAAATAAGGCAATGCGCCAATGTTAAAGTATGACTCCACAAGCGTTGACCATTTTTAGATGTCTACAGTGTTCTCCTCTCTCCTTGGGAGATTGATCCGGTCTTCTAAGGGCACTTAGTTGCGGTATGACCTACTCAATTGCAGTTGTAGCATCTAAAAGGCTCTGATATTCTTCCACGAAATCTACCTCTATGATTGTGTCTTCTTCCTCTGAAACCCCCTCTTGTGTTACCATATCCATGTTGAATTCCTTGATTAGCCTCTCCTTGTGGCCTAGGACTATTCTCTAACATTCATAGGGCCTCTTCCTCTGAAGTTTCTACCCCCTCTACCTCTATTTTTCTAACTATTCTTTCTCTACAACTTCTCCTTTATTCTCTTAGTGCTAGTTGAAAGAACTTGTTCACTGTCTTTAGTGCCAGTATGCTTATCTCATCTTGGATACTATATTTCAATCCACTAAGATATCTTTCCACTTTCTCTAGTTCCTCCTCATGGTGTTTGGTCCTTAGACTCAACCTATGTAAATCCTCAGTATATGTACTCACATCAAGGTCTTTTTGCCTCAAAACTTGCAACTTCTTGTGGACTTGGACTTCATAGTCTACTAGGATGAATTGCGCCTTCACTTTTGCCAACATTCTATCCCATGAGGTTATCATACCTCTACCTTCCTTCACCCTCTCATGTTGGAGGTAATTCCACCAAGTGAGCACTGCTCCTTTCATCTTGGACTTAGCAAAGATAACCTTCTTATTCTCAGGGGTCTCTTTGCATTCAAAATGGTTGTTCAATGCCTCAATCCAATACATCGCTTCTTCTGCACTCATTTTCCTACTAAACATAGGGATGTCATCTTTACCTAATGAGGATTGTCTGCCAATGGACTTTAGGACCTCAACAAATGCTCTCTGATCTGTAGGTAACTCAACTTCCTTCCCTGGGGTCTCTTCTTCTTCCCCTTGTTATTCTTCTTCATCAGAGTCACATTCACCCCCCTTTCCTTTTCCCTTGGCCTTCTCTAACTCCCTCACTCTATTTTCAAACATCTCTTCAAATAACTTCTTGATGGCATCTTGAGACATACTCTTAGGAGGCATGTTGCTAGCCTCTCCCTCACTTCCTTTTATGGACATACACCACAAAGAACTTTCCCCAAGTGATCCAACTCTCTCTCTGATACCAATATGATACAAAGCCAAGCAACAAACTAGGTGAAAACCTTCTATCGCCCTACTACAATGTCCAAAACAAGTTCTTTTGTTTGCTCAAGGTGTAAACAACACACCTACCAAGTACTCAACTCACACAACAATTTGTGTGACTGGATCCATACCGATTTAGTATCTTTCGATACCAGTAGGTGTTAGGATTCCCAAAGATACTGAGAGGGGGGGTGAATCAGTATCTAACTGGTTAGAAAATTTTCTGACCTTATTAAATATATTGCATTTCAAAACCATGTATCAGTAAACAAGAATTAATGCAGTAAATATAAACAATAAACACAACATATAAAGCACACCATAACACCTCGATGGGATTTGTGACCCACAATATTCACTCACTAGCCAATGAATGGATATTACTTACAATAGTGTTCCTGCACATGTAGGAAGGCCAACTACCTAGAGATCATAGCTCAAATACAAAAGGAAGTCTCACTGACTTACAAAATGGATTATGAAAATACAATATGATGTACTGCTACAAAAAGCATCTGATATGCCAGGTTCAGTACCAGTTGAAGCTCATGCAATAACCATAAACCCTTCTACAAGATCTACCTTAGTATTCGCTCTGCATATCCATCCTATCATGTATCTACAAAATGATTTACAAGATCTCATACTTATATATGAGTCTTATTACAATATGTAATATCATCTTACAAAAAGATATTACAATTAAATACAATACACAATAAACAAAGTCATGTCGGCTAGGGTGTCAGTAAACATCTTTGTCGCTGCCGGTGAACTATCTGTTGGTGTAGAGTTTGTCGGTGTCAGTGTCTGCCGGTGCCATAAGATTGCAAGGTTGCCATCAATGACAATACCTTCGATCACCTACAATTCTCATTGGAGTGTGCAATTCCAACAATCTCCCCCTTTGGCATTGATGGAAACACTCATGAGAAAAAATCAAAATTGTATCCAAAAATTGAAGTCCAAAAATCTTACCAAAACTGTGTGCTACCCCCGAGTAGATGATCTCTAAGTCATTGGATTTTTCTCTTCTCTACTACTCCCCCTTTTACATCAATGACAAAGGTTGCCAAATTGTCAAATGAGTGCAGTTTTAGCTCGAACCTTGTAACTGGTTGGTTACAATCTAAAATAGGTCTGCTAATACCAAATTTAGGCTCTGAGTGAACCTATCACTGTCCTTCAATGTTGCCTCTGTTCTTTGAATTGTACTGGTGAGGTGATGCATTTGCTCTTCCGATGTCTTTTGTATCTAAACAAGTGCCTCTGATATCTCTTTCCTCAAAGAGATGAGGTTATCCAATTTAGGACTGAGTCTACATTTAAGTTCTTTTGCCTTTCCTTTTATTCTTTCCTTCTCCTTTTCCAATTTCTCAAGTTCCTCTTCAAATCCAACTATCTCCTGTTCTATAACAGATAATGGTTTTGATGAACCTGTTGGTGTAAATAATTATTCATCATGGATATTATTACACTTTACTTAAGTTTACTTAGGAAATACATTTCATAGTAGTTTGGGTATGAAACACTTGGGTGTTTGTGCCACATTGGGATAGTGTGTGTAGGAGAAATTCTACCCTTTATGGTGTTGATCTTGTTGTTACACTCCACATTAGTGGGTGATCCACCTCATGTGGACTATTATATTATTTCTCCTACCTACCCACACCTATTTCCTACCTACCCTTGTTTCTTATTGAGCCACATGTCATGTTTGTGTGCTCACATATCCATATAGCCTTCCCTATATAAGTAGGCTTATATTCATTGTATGTAATGCTTAATGATCCAGTTGATCATATTTTTCATCTTGATAGAATATAGTTTATTTATATCATCTATTTTGTTCTCTCTTATTTGTGCTTTCCATTGCCTCTTGATCTTGGCAAAATCTCACATGGTATCAGAGCCATTAGAGTGTCATTGGTTTGCCAATTGAGAGAAATTTGATGCTATTTGGGGTTTGCATTTTGGAATTTTCTATTACAGGTTATATTGAAGCTTGATGGATCAAATCTGAGGTTACCATTGGATTGAGGAGGTCCAAGAAAGTCAATTTTTCCTTTTGTTTCATCCAAATCAGACTTCAGAGGCCAAATCTAGAGGCATTTGAAGTTTGACGCTGCGACAAAATTTTTCCAGAAATTATAATTTTGCAAACATTTTTCAAATAGCGATATCTCACTCATCCAGACTCATTTTTTTGAGCATTTTTTTTGTTTTGGGGTAGAATTTTGTGATCTGTAGAATGGTGCAGGATTTTTCTATTTCTCAAATACAGTTTTTTCGTAAATCATGAAATCCTGATTTTTACAACTTTGGAGGCTTCATTTGGGCTCATATGGACTCCTTTTCAGTTGCTTTTTTTTTCAAAGTGCATATTTTTTCATCTACTTTCATAATCTGCCATCTGTTTGCAGTGATTTTAAGTAGAAATAGTACTTTCATTATTTGACCTTTTTTGGCATATTTGGTACTTGCATTTTGCTTGGATCTCAGTTTAGATCACTAGCAGTATTTGTTGAAGTCTCTTAGATCTCATTTTGAGAAGTTGTAAATTAAAATAAGAAGTCCACTTTGCCTTGTTTTGCAAGTGGCCCATTGTATATGCACTACATATAAAGTGCCAAAATCATCATTTTTGGGGGGGGTACTTTGATTGAGTGACTTTGGGGGGGTGTCTCTTGTGCTTTTGTGCTCTTGTGTTCCTTCCTTTCTGCTGCTATGGGTTCTTCTAAGTTTCCTCTCTTAACTCCTCATAATTATGCTACTTGGAAAATTGATGCATGGAGTAAACTTATGGAAAAAGGACTAACTCATTACATTGATGGAACTATTGTTGCTCCCGTTGATCCTAAGGTTGATCTAGTTGGTCACTTGGATTGGCTCACTAAAAATATCATGGCAATTGGTACTTTAAGAAAGTATGTATCAAAGGATCTCATTTTTCATATTGAGAAGTGTACTCTAATCAAGGATGCTTGGCAAAAGTTTCAAGACTTATATGGTCAAGTTGATGAGATTAGGGGATATCAAATTGATAGTGATCTCACCATGTTAGATCCCAAGAACTTTGATACTATACAAGATTATGTCACTAAGTCGAATGAGTTGAGGGCACAACTCAAAGATTGTGGCATTGATAAGAAGGATACTCAATTGATATTCAACTTAATAGGCAAGCTTCCACAAGAATATGCAACATTTGTTTCTAGTTTCCAAACCCATAGGATGACAATAGGTTCAAGCTACACAATGCCTACATTTGATGCTTTCAATGAAATGTTGATGATGGAACAAACTAAGTTGATAAGCATGGGCATTCTTAAGACTTCTATGTCTCAAGAATTAGTGGCAAATCAAGGGAACAAAGGAAATCAAGGAAAGGACAACTCAAACAAAAAGAAATGGAAATCAAAGCCTAAGGACAAATAATCATCCTCTCCACAACAAGGAGATACATCCTCTTCCAAGAGGGATAATTCACCAAAGAGGGAGAGACCTACTTGTGCCTATTGTAAAAAGTTTGGTCATGAGGAGCATCGTTGCCATTCTAAGAAGATTGATGAGCTCACACATATCATTAAAAAGCATAACATTGATTTTCTTAATGTCTACAAGAAGGATGATTCATCAACTTCCACTTCCTCACATTCAAAAGGAAAAGGGCAAGCATTCATGGCTTCTACAAGTGGGAAGACTCACTCTTTTGGAACAAGAAAAGGAAAAGCTCTATGTGCTACTATCAGTCATGATTCAGAGAGATGGCTTTTAGATTCAGGGGCTTCTCATCATATGGCATCTTCACAGTCTATGTTCTCTATATTTGAGCCTTGCACCATGCCGTAGATTTTAATGGGCAATCATACATACATGGATGTGATTGGGAAAGGATCTATTAACATTGGGGATAACTCCTTCAATAATGTGTTGTGTGTACCCCACTTGACAAACAATCTCCTTTCTATCTATCAAATCACACATGGTGCAACTAGGAGAGTTGTGGAGTTCACACCTGAGTCAGTTTTCATTAGAGACTTGGAGACTAGAGCTATCATTGTGACTGGAGTGGTTTATCATGCATCTCAGTTATACTCCTTTTCAGATTTTGTTGATGATGATGATTTCACATTTGATGATTCTACACATGTTGATCACACTTCTTGTGATGGTTCATATTTTGAGGAGAACTTTGGGCACTTGAACATGGGGATTCTCACATGTGACCCCATTTTTGAGTCATGTATTCCATCTCCTCATATTGATATCACATCACCTATTGCACCTAATGATGCAGATAGTGCGACAATTTTTCCTTCATGTGATTCAGTGTAGCAGGATATTCATTGTCTTCCAGCATCAGATTCATGGGATGGTTACTTGATAGACATTGCAGGTTTATTTATGGAATCCTACATTGCAGATTTTGGAAACATCATTGATGACATTCATCTTCTCTTTGATGAAGGTGATCCTTCTTTGATTGTTGCGAGGGCACACTCTGACCCTCTTGTTCATTCTCTACATGATCATTCTTTTGAGGTCGACATGATTGTGGATACTTATGTATAGTAGTTGGAGGAGGTCTGTTTATTTTTTGAAGAGACATGTGAGTCTTTGGGTATTGTTCTACATTCATCTCCACTAGATCTTGGAGTGCCTTTTTTAGCAGTGTGGCACAGTTTACCACCTTTGGAGGGGGTACCTTTCAGCATCGACATGGGGACACTTGAGCAGTTTTCAGAGATTCCTTTCATCATTATTTTTCTTCATACATCTTCCCTTCATGATTGGGGAGACTTCATGGATACACCTTTGGTTTTGCTTCTTCCTAAGGGGAGGAATATTGTTTGACGTTCGTGGAGCAGTTTCTTCATACATCGAGCTTCTATCATTGGTGTAGATTCCACATTGAGGGGGGGCTTCCTAGCTTCTCTTCTTCTCTCATATGGGGGGGACTTTTTCCTCACATGGGGTTTTGTTCCTCACATTCTTCTATGAGAGTTCTCTTGTATTGCTTTCATCTCTCTTTTGGGGGAGGGTTTTTTCCCATTGGGTTTTTCTCTCTTTCTCCACTTTGTGAGAGATTTCATTGCATTGGTTTTCATGCATTTGCATTTGTACATGGGTACCTAACATGGCCTAGTAGCCGGGGCCCATTTTGCATTGCTTAGTTGCATTGTAGACTTAAGTGCATTCCCCTAAGTTGCACTTAAGGGTGGGTGCTGGTGTAAATAATTATTCATCATGGATATTATTACACTTTATTTAAGTATACTTAGGAAATGCATTTCATAGTAGTTTGGGTATGAGACACTTGGGTGTTTGTGCCACATTGGGATAGTGTGTGTGGGATAAATTCCACCCTTTATGGTGTTGATCTTGTTGTTACACTCCACATTAGTGGGTGATCCACCTCATGTGGACTATTATATTATTTCTCTTACCTACCCACACCTATTTCCTACCTACCCTTGTTTCTTATTAAGCCACATGTCATGTTTGTGTGCTCAAATATCCATATAGCCTTGCCTATATAAGCAGGCTTATATTCATTGTATGTAATGCTTAATGATCCAGTTGATCATATTTTTCATCTTGATAGAATACAGTTTATTTCTATCATCTATTTTGTTCTCTCTTATTTGTGCTTTCCATTGCCTCTTGATCTTGGTAAAATCTCACTAATAGCAAATTTAGGCTCTAAGTGAATCTGTCACTGTCCTTCAATGTTGCCTCTATTCTTTGAATTGTACTAGTGAGGTGATGCATTTGTTCTTCCGATGTCTTTTGTATCTCAACAAGTGCCTCTGATATCTCTTTCCTCAAAGAGATGAGGTTATCCAATTTAGGACTGAGTCTACATTTAAGTTCTTTTTCCTTTCCTTTTAATCTTTCCTTCTCCTTTTCCAATTTCTGAAGTTCCTCCTCAAATCCAACTATCTCCTGTTCTATAACTGATAATGGTTTTGATGAACCAATGACATTGTCAGCTATATCATGTATTTCCTTTTGTACTTTTCTGATCTCCTTATCGATATCCACTATCAAAATATTTGTCTTACATGTATCTCTATATAGTTCCTTAAACTCCATTGTTGTTTTACTCAGTGCCGGTAAGAGGGTATCAATGTGTCCCAAGCACTTCTTTATTGTCTCATCAAAGAATTTCTCTTTTTCCTTATCCATTTTCTCTTTAAATGTCTCTTCATTTATTTGATCAATAGTCAATTTGTTGTCGGTGATGTACTTAGACAATGTGTTTAATTGACTCAAAGAATCTTTATTTTATACATTGCACTTGGGTGAAATCAATTTAAGAATGGGGATGGTATCATCTATAGCCTTATAGGCCAATGCATTGCAATCAGTAATTTTCTTAATAGAGTCCAATAATACCTCAGTTACATTTGTTGGTCTGAATTCAGTCATGGAAGCACTAGATGATTGTCCAATTACCTTAACAATCTCCATGTTGCTAGTGTGAGCAACCACTTTGCTTGCCTCGACCTTTGGTGGGTCAGTTTGTGTCTGCATTTCTATCAGCAAAGGTTTAGGCTTCTCAGCTATTGCTGGTGGCACTGTCTCTATATGTACCTGTGACTCAACCTTTTTCTCTACTTGTTTCTATGTGCTCTCTTCTGTCGGTTTCTCTGTCTGCACCTTTGCATTGTCCACTATCAATGACTTAGTAGGTTTCTCTGTATTTTCTATAGCTGGTATCCCATCTGTTGGGTTTTTAATGTTTGCATCAATGGTATCAGTCATCATTCCAATCTCAATATGTTCCACTGTTTGTTCTTCATGTGTCTCTACATCAATATTTTCAGTCGATGGCTCAGTAGCCACATCTTTCTTCTCACCAATGGTCTCCTTATCAACCACAATATTGACCTCTTGAGTATCAATGTTCATAGTGTACAGGATTTTTGATTCAGGATTCGTATCCTCATGTGGAGTCTCCACATCCTCAGTAGTCGATGTTGCATCTGTCTGAATCGGTGGAGTAACAGAAGGAGGTGGCAAAATTGTCTGTCACTTTTATATTTTGTAGTCCACCTACCTTGCCTTTACCTTTATATTTATCCTTTTGGTATACCTTAAAAGATTTTGGTCTCTTTAGTTCTTCTTGTTTCTCCTTCTCCACAAAGAAGATGTCCCATTTATCTGTTGTCTCTTTTGATATCTCATTAACTCTGTCGGCCATAAGACTTACATGCCGGTGACCACTAGAAAATACTACTTTATTAGCTTAGCTGATCAACTCATCAATTTCTTCAACTGATTTAACAGGGTGAACATCTAGCAGTTTCTCAATCTTTATTTTCTTATCTAGTTTCATAATGGATAACCTTTTAGCATCAAGCCGCCTATACAAATCACTAGGTAAATCATCTACCACCTCTATCAAAACTTTATTATAAATGTCTAGGTGTAAGATGATACTGTTTTCTATGCTTTCCTTTTCTTCATTGGTAAATGTATCATATAATTTGCTAGCATCTAATAAATTTCCATCATCTGTTATTTCATTCAATAGATTGTCAAGAGGAGGGATACCCTATTTTTCCTTTTTCTTCTTGGGTGTCATCTTTTTAGCTGGGGGCCTCACTACCCATTGTTTCTACCTTATTGTCCTAGTTTTATTGGGAGGAGGAGAGGGTACCGGTGAAGGTTTTCTCTTCCTATCTACTCTTTTAAACTCAGCTGGGATATCACTTTCTAATGAAGTTCCAATCGGTGAGATGTGAGCTTCCGGTTGTAAACCTTCCAAGTCACTTTCTTTGATACCAATGATATTCATTACATTTTCCTTTATCTCTTTAACCTGCTTAGATGCACTTCGGTTATATTTCTCTCTTCTCTTTCTTTGTTTTAGTGTTTCCACCCCACTTTCAATGGTTTCAGCATTACCAAACACCTTTTCCTCTGGTTCTCTAGGGGCTTCAAGTAGGGCTTTGGCATATGTCTCAATAATGTTCACATTAGCCTCATAACCCATCTCTATCACCCAAACAGTTCTAGGAAGAACTACTTCCATCCAGATCTCATCTTTCTTAATCACAAAACAAATTTCTTTCTGATACTTGTCTACAATACTCCGAGGTAACCTTTCCCTAGTTTTCATTTTAGCCTTACATGCTTGGAAATATTCAGTTATTTTGTTTTCGTTGTCTGTTCCCATGCCAGTGAAGATATCCAACTATTGTTTACCTACTGGTATGTCATAACCAAAGTCTTTTCTGCCTATATCGGGAACTTCTTTTGTAATATATAACATTAGGCATACAAGAAGATTGCCAAATTTGAAAGTACCTTTCTTATCTCCTTTGATTTTCTTCAAATTATCAATCAATTCATCTTTCAACCACTCACATACATCTATTTTAGCATCATTGTTGACCATATCATATGCACTCTTGATACATAGACTGGAAACTGAGTTCAGTCGATTAGCATGTGTGGTTTTGTATCCTAAGATCATGCTAATGAATCTAACATTGTCATCTTTCACATCATTAACTCTTAGGGATCTGCTGTCATAGGTTGCACCAGTTAAAGTCATTACTATGTTGTTTGAAACTTTCTTGGTCTTATCTAGCTTGCTACCGGTGGAAGGTAAGCCAGTCACAACCTTAACTACTTCTCTTGTGATCTTATGGATAGAGTCTAACCAAAAGAATTCTCCATGGACTCTACTGAGTACAATCCTCACAACTTCCTTAGGAAATTTTGGGATATCAAGGATTTCCATAAAACCTAGGGTTTCAATAACCTTATGTTCCGATTTTACAATTCCACTTTCATCACAAATCACTTTTTTATACATTTTCACAATTTCATCTGAACCTAGTTCCTGAATATGGCAATGTATGTAAATTCTTGGTTCTTCTGCATATGCAACTCCTTTAGGGATTTTAGAAAAGGCACCTAGGGTATCATCCTATTTTGCTACTTCGGTAATAATCTTGAATATGGGCCTAGGGCGTTTAATCACTTCAATAACAATAGGGTTTGCAATGAACTCAGGAGCAGAGGAGGAAGCCATTGATAAATACCTTAATCTGCCTTTTAGGTTTGGATGCTTGAAAGATTTTGATTTACTTCTTTCTATGGATTCCTTCGCTCGGGTTTTTTCGAGCTCTTAGAAAATTTGAATGCTCGGTGAATGAAAAAGAGTGAAAAACACTGATTTATAATGTCTTTTCCTTCAACTACCACAATAAATGCCTGTCGGTTAAGTGAAACTTAACACATCTGCCGGTAAAGAAGAAGTTCATCTTCTCACCATCAATCAAGGGTAAACTTGCATGATTTTCAATTTGATGCCATACCCCCAAAAGGTTTATTTTCAGTTAGATGAAGAATATCATGCCGGTGGAGTAATACTCTATTCTACCGATGAAGGAATAGTCTCATCAACATTTTGATCTCTCTTTCTAATCCATTGTTTTGAAAATTATTTCTTTACCTCATCAACCTTCTCTTTTCCTTTCAAACTGGGTCCTTTGTTATTTGTCAGTGGTACCATACTTCTACAAAATTTTGCAATATGTCTAATCTTGTTACAAGCATAACATGTCACATTGTTCTTTTGAATAGCTTTTCCATATCCTATGTCAGTATGTGTTCTGCATTGATTAGATAGGTGTCCAAATCTTCCACAAACATAACATCTTACATTCATTCTACAATTTTTTGAATTATGACCAATTTTGTTGCATTTGGAACATTGACCGATGGGTGCATTAGTGTTCTGATAGTTTCTAGATCTACACTGATTTGCTTTATGACCATACTTGTTACAGTTAAAGCATTTCCCATTAAATTTGTAGGCATTAGGTTGTCTTACCAATTTGTTGTGATCATGATTGTTTGCAGTACCAGAGATTTCACCAACTTCAAATCCAAGTCTATTAGTGTCTCCATTAGGTTTCTGACTTTTCAGCATATCATCAAGTTCTTCTGAACTTTTCTTGAATTTCTCTTTGTGTTGATATGCAGTTGCCAACTCATTTTCCAAAAAATCATTTTGTCTCATAAGTTCAGTTTTATCATGTTCCATGTGAATCAGATCTGTCTTCAACATATCATTTTCATGATTGATTCTTAGATTTTCATTTCCAGCATCATTGAGTCTCCTAGTCAAGTCATCTTCATTCTTCTTCTGTCTTCAATGTCTTTACAAAATCTCATAGTCATGTCTTGCATCTCATTCCTCGAGGTCATGTTTTCTTGCCTCGTCTTGCTTACAAGATCATTAAGAGTTTCCTTTTCATCATCATCATTATGTATCTTCTCATGAAGTTCTCTTCTTTTGTTTCTAGCAATAGTGAGATTCTCTTGAAGTTCTTGAATGAATTCCTATGCAGTCCTCAAGTCATCTTCAAGTATGATATTTTTCAATTTTTCTTCATCAAAGTCTACAAGAGCTATTTCTAATTGCTTTCTCAAGTTTTCCATCTATACCGGTGTCAGAATCTTCCTCAAGGTGTTAGGTTTTTGAAAATAGAGGACCAGGCTCTGATACCAATTATTAGGATTCCCAAAGATATTGAGGGGGGGGGGGGTGAATCAGTATCTAACCGGTTAACAGATTTTCTGACCTTATTAAATATATTGCATTTCAAAACCATGTACCGGTAAACAAGAATTAATGCAGTAAATATGAACAATAAAAACAACATATAAAGCACACCATAACACAAGATGTTTAATGAGGAAACCCAGTGTGGGAAAAACCTCGATGGGATTTGTGACCCACAATATTCACTCACTGGCCAATGAATGGATATTACTTACAATAGTGTGCCTACACATGCAGGAAGGCCAACTTCCTAGAGATCACTACTCAAATACAAAAGGAAGTCTCACTCACTTACAAAATGGATTATAAAAATCTAATATAATGTATTGCTACAAAAAGCATCTGCTATGTCAAGTTTAGTACCGGTTGAAGCTCATACAATAACCATAAACCCTTCTACAAGATCGGCCTTAGTATTCGCTCTACATATCAATCCTATCATTTCACTACAAAATGATCTATAATATCTCATACTTATATATGAGTCTTATTACAATATACCATGCAAGCTTACAAAAAGATATTACAATTAAATACAATATACAATAAACAAAGTCCTGTCGGCTAGGGTGTTGGTAAACATCCTTGTCGCTATCGGTGAACTATCTACCAGTGTAGAGTCTGTTGGTGCCGATTCCTGTTGGTGCCATAAGATTGCAAGGTTGCCATCAATGACAATACCTTCAATCACCTACAATTTGTTAGGTCCCGGAGACAACTGAGAGGGGGGGGGGTGAATCAGTTGTCAAATAAATTCAAACCAAAAACTTATTAACCAACTTAATGCTTAATACCGGTAAACCAGTTAAGTATGTCGGTAGATAGTGTTAATAGTAAATTGCTATACCGGTAAGGATTAATGCATGAAACATAAACATAAAGTCATCCACAACACATGACACCAATATTTGTATGTGGAAACCCTATAAGGGGAAAAACCACGGTGGGAAACGTTACCCACAATCAGATGATACTACTGCAGATAGTAAGTGTACATAAATGGGGTCTGCACATGCAGAAAGGCCAACAACCTAGAGCTCACTGCTGAATCACAAAATGGGAGTCACACTAACTACAGTTGGATGGTTAAATCCAATAAGAATGTACTGCACAAAATAGCATCTTCATATGCTGGATTCAATATCGATGTAATGTTGATATGCTTCTACAAAAACCTAACTTCACCTTCAAATGATGTCTTCATGTATATCCCTGCTTGATCTCGCATATACCTTCACTTAATTCTTTTTTGCATTCCACACTTGATCTTACAAATAAGATCTTACATTTATACCATACCCTAAGACCAATTTTAGTAGGTCGGCTCTACAAGATATTACAATAAAAACATTTTACATACAATATAATATCCGATGCAATAACCGATTGAACATGTCGGCTTAATGCATTTACAACAATAATAAACCATCTCCATAGCGTGCCATGTTGATCTGGAAAAGATAAACCTACTAGTGTAACCCTAGATAACCTGGACCTATTTGCCGGTAAAAGCAAATATGCAAATATGAATATACCAATGATTATTTCTTCAAAATAGAATGTCCACATGATGTCTTCGATATTACCAAGTGTCTTCCATATCATTCCAAGTACCGATGAACAATATATCCTACCAGTGAACCATATACCAGTAACTGTTGCACAGTTTACTGCTTGCTGGTGAATGTTGCTGGATCTCCAAAGTAGGTGTATTAATAGGTGTTGACATCAATGACAAAACCATACCAAAATACCAACAATCTCCCCCTTTGGCATTGATGGCAACAAAAGATGGAAAAACCATCAAAGTGCGAAAACAGAAATGCCAAATATAAAAACCAACAATCTCCATTTCTCCCCATGGGAGTAACAGTACCAATCTCTCATACCAATTTCTCCTTAAATGTGTTTTTCAAAATCTCTCCCCTAAAATCTCTCACCAAAAAGATAATGTGTTTTTCCATAGATATCTCTTCCCCTTTGACATCAAATTCCAAAGTCACAAAAAGTCAAGTTCATACAAAATACCAATCAATTCAATATACCAACTACTCCCCCTGAGAAGTAGCTTCCTCATCAAATACCAGAATAAAAGATTTGTCCATTTAATTTTGTCGGTTGATGATAATCATCAACTATCTAAGTCTCTACCGGTGGAGGTATGACTCCAAGCTGATCTCTGAGATACTCAAAAGTCTCCTTAGGCAAAGGTTTTGTGAAAATATCTACAAGTTGTTCTTTAGTATTCACATAAACCAGTTTTATCTCCTTTTCTTCAACTTTTTCCCTTAGAAAATTCAGTTTGATAGAAACATGTTTTGTTTTAGAATGTAATACCGGATTCTTAGATATATCAATTGCTGTAGTGTTATCACAATATATAGTAATAGGTTCCTTGCATTTTACCTTTATGTCTTTCAACATTTGCTTAAGCCATAATACCTGTGTATAGTTTGTTGCTGCTGCAACATATTCTAATTCTGTTGTTGATAAAGATGTACAACTCTATTTCTTACTCAACCAAGAAACTAATCTCTTTCCAAGAAAGAATGCTCCTCCAGTGATGCTCTTTCTATCATCTATATCTCCTGCCCAATTTACATCTGTGTATGCACATAGATCAAAGTTTTCATCTTTAGGATACCATAATCCAAGATTTGTTGTGCCTTGTAAGTACCGAAAAATCCTTTTCACTACTGATTCATGATTTTCCCTAGGATTACTCTGAAATCTAGAAACAATACATACTGCATTCATAATATTAGGCCTGGTTTGTCTCAAATACAGTAAACCTCCTATCATAGATTTGTATCTAGTTGGATTAACAGGTGTAGATTCATCCCTTTGAGATAATTTGTCATTTGTAGTCATAGGTGTACTTACCGGTTTAGAGTTCTCCATCCCAAACTTCTATAGTAATTCTTTCAAGTACTTGGATTGACTCAAAAATATACCTTTATCAGTCTAAGAAATTTGCAAACCTAAAAAGAATTTTATTTCTCCAATCATAGACATTTCAAATTCTTGCTGCATTTCAAGAAAAAATTCCTTACATAATCCATCTTCTCCTCCAAAGATTATATCATTAACAAATACTTCAATAATCAAGATGTCATCATTAGTTACTTTGTATTATAAATTGCTATCTTCATTTACTTTAGTAAAACCAATCTTGCATACCAAGCTCTTGGGGCTTGTTTCAATCCATACAGAGCTTTTGTTAACTTGCAAACCATATCATTGTCATCTGTCAAAGAAAATCCATCAGGTTGTTCAATATATACTTCTTCTTCAAGATCTCCATTCAAAAATGCACATTTAATATCCATTTGATAAACTTTGTAATCCTTGTGAGCTGCAAAAGCTAAGAATAATCTAACTACCTCAATTCTGGCTACCGATGCAAAGGTTTCATTGTAATCAACTCCTTCTTTTTGAGAATATCCCTTACACACTAGTCTTTCTTTATTTCTGACAACCTTACCATCTTCATTAAGTTTGTTTCTAAATACCCATTTAGTTCCAATTACATTTTTATCTTTAGGCCGGGGAACTAATGTCCAAGTATTATTCTTCTCAATTTGTCCTAATTCTTCTTCCATAGCTTTAATCCAAAATTTATCTTCACATGCCTCATTGATAGATGATGGTTCAATTTGAGAAATAAGACATACCTCTTCATTTGCCAATCTTCCTCTTGTCATAACTCCTTTAAATTTGTTTCCAATTATCTGATCTTCAGAATGATTCAATCTTACATATTGGGGTGTCTTAGTTTGTTGTTGTTCTTCTATTATTGTGGAATCTTCTGATGATACTGGGGTAACTGGATCTTCATTCTGTACCGGTGGATTCAGTATAGGTTCATTTGTCACAATTTCTATTGCCAATTCAAAGTCAATATACCTTGAAGTTCCTCTGAATTGTTCATTAATCTTTACATTTGTACTTTCAACAATTTTTTGCAATCTTTTATTAAAACATCTATATGCCTTGCTCTTAGATGAATAACCAAGAAATATTCCTTCATCACTTCTAGGATCAAATTTGCCAATATACTCATCTCTTCTAATATAACATTTACTTCCAAAAATTCTGAAATACTTAAGAGTAGGAGTATTACCAAACCATAGTTCATGAGGGGTCTTACCAATTTCACCTTTGATGTGAACTTTGTTGAATGTATAGACAACAGTGCTAACTGCCTCTCTCCAATACAGATGTGGTAGATTTGCTTCTAATAACATACTTCTAGCTGCATCCAAGATAGTTCTGTTTTTCCTTTCAACAACTCCATTCTGTTGTGGTGTCTGAGGTGCTGATAACTGTATTTTGATTCCATTTACTTCACAAAATGTATTAAAGTCCTTAGATGTGAATTCTCCTCCTTGATCTGATCTTAAACATTTGATTTTCTTACCGGTTTTATTTTCAACCATTGCTTTGAAAAGTTTGAACTTACCAAGTGCTTCTGATTTCTCTCTGAGAAAAGTAACCCAACACATTCTAGAATAATCATCAATAATTAGCATGAAATATCTATCACCTTGTAAGCTTCTAGTTCTAGCTAGACCACATAAATCAATGTGAATTAAGTCAAGAGCATTATTGGATTTTTCTAGAATACTTTTGAAACTAGCTCTAACTTGTTTTCCAAATTGACATTCCTTACAAACTGTATTCTGAGGTTTCACAATTTTAGGTAGATCTCTAACTGCCTTAGAAGTACTGATTTTTACCATGCAATCAGAATTTACATGACATAGTCTCTTATGCCATAACCAACTTAGAAGTACTGATTTTTACCATGCAATCAGAATTTACATGACATAGTCTCTTATGCCATAACCAACTTTCATCTATATGTGCAAGTAAGCATGCCTTTTCACTGTTATTCAAATCAAAGATATTGCCTCTAGTGTGATTACATGTTGCAATTTCCAAACCAGTTCTATTCATGATTTTTCATTTTCCATTTTTAAATTGTAACTGAAATCCCTTCTCAACTAATTGACCAACACTTAAAAGATTATGCTTTAATCCTTCAACATAGTAGACATTGTCAGTGTTATGTTTACCATCAAGAGATATTGAACCCTTACCTTTGATTGAACAGGCTTTATCATCTCCAAATCTTACTAAACCTCCATTGTATTCTTGAAAGTTCAAGAATTTACCTTTGTCTCCAGTCATATGATGTGAGCATCCCGAGTCAATAATCCATTCATCCTTTGTTTCAACTTTAGCTGCTAGGGCTTGTTCTACTGGTTGAGCGGTAGGTGCCAGTTGATCTTCTGTTATAGCAACAAAAACCCATCCATTGTCTGTTGGATCCTCATCAGAATCATCAGTCACACCTTCATCAACAATGTAATAATATTTGTCTTTGTTCTTTTTAAATCTGTATCTTTGATATTCAGGATTAGGCTTGTATGTTCTTCTAGCTTCTTCTCTTAGTCTAGCATGTCTATCAGGGCATCTTGAAGCCATATGACCAATCTTATTGCAGTTAAAACATTTAAAGGGTGATTTACCTTCATACTTACTTCCAATTGGACCTTTTGGCATTTTCCTTGCAAATAGTGCTTCAAGCTCTTCAAGCTCTTCATTCTCCCTTTTGGATTCTTCAAGTTCTCTTGCATAAAAGGCTCTCCAGTCTGATTTGTCAAATGATGGAGCAGATGATGTTGATGCTTTAAAGGCCAAATCAGTCTTTATAGTAACATGACCAAATTCTTCAATTTCAAAGGCTGAAAGTTTTCCAATCAATGTATCCCTAGTTACTGATGTATTAGGCATTGTTCTCAACTCATTTATAGTAGTAACCTTCATTTTATATGCCGGTGGAAAACCTCTTAATATTTTTGAAACAATTTCATCCTCACTCAAGGTTCCTCCACAACATTTAATACCCAAAACAATTTCATTTACTCTTTCCATAAAAGCAGAAATCCTTTCATCTTCTTCCATTTTCAGATGTTCATACCTGACTCGGAAGCTTTCAAGTTTTGCAATTTTGATTGTGGAATCTCCTTCATTCAATGTTTCCAAATGATCCCAAATAGATTTAGCAGTCAACCTATCTGATAATCCCATGATTTGTTGATCTGATAATGCGCTTAAAAGTGCTTCTCTTGCTTTGCAATCATTTTCTTCATCTTTGGCTAAGGTAGTTGGAGCAGTCTGACCAGCTACAGCAGTAGTATAACCATTCTTAGTAACTTCCCAGATGTCTTTACCAATGCAATTCAAATGTGTCTCCATTTTGATCTTCCATATCCCATAGTTGGTTCCATCAAGTTTAGGAATGTTCTTCCTGAAGTAATTAGTAGACATTGGATCTCCTCAAGTTGTTAAACTTCTGCAAAAGAGGACAAAGCTCTGATACCAATTGGTAGGTCCCAAAGACAACTGAGAGGGGGGGTGAATCAGTTTTCAAATAAATTCAAACCAAAAACTTATTAACCAACTTAATGCTTAATACCGGTAAACCAGTTAAGTATGTCGGTAGACAGTGTTAACAGTAAATTGCTATACCGGTAAGGATTAATGCATGAAACATAAACATAAAGTCATCCACAACACATGACACCAATATTTGTACGTGGAAACCCTATAAGGGGAAAAACCATGGTAGGAAGCCTTACCCACAATCAGATGATACTACTGCAGATAGTAAGTGTACATAAATAGGGTCTGCACATGCAGAAAGGCCAACAGCCTAGAGCTCACTGCTCAATCACAAAATGGGAGTCACACTGACTATAGTTGGATGGTTAAATCCAATAAGAATGTACTGCACAAAATAGCATCTTCATATGCTGGATTCAGTACCGGTGTAATGTTGATATGCTTCTACAAAAACCTAACTTCACCTTCAAATGATGTCTTCGTGTATATCCCTGCTTGATCTTGCATATACCTTCGCTTAATTCTCTTTCGCATTCCACACTTGATCTTACAAATAAGATCTTACATTTATACCATACCCTAAGACCAATTTTCGTAGGTCGGCTCTACAAGATATTATAATAAAAACATTTTACATACAATAGAATATCTGATGCAATAACCAATTGAACATGCCGACTTAATGCATTTACAACAATAATAAATCATCTCCATAGCGTGCCATGCTGATTTGGAAAAGATAAATCTGTCGGTGTAACCCTAGATAACCTGGACCTATTTGTCGGTAAAAGAAAATATGCAAATATGAATATACCAATGATTATTTCTTCAAAATAGAATGTCCACATGATGTCTTCGATATTACCAAGTGTCTTCCATATCATTCCAGGTACCGGTGAACAATATATCCTGCTGGTGAACCATATACCAATAATTGTTGCACAGTTTACTGCTTGCCGATGAATGTTGTTGGATCTCCAAAGTAGGTGTATTAGTAGGTGTTGACATCAATGACAAAACCATACCAAAATATCAACACAATTCTCATTGGAGTGTGCAATGCCAACAGTAGGATGAAAACACTCTACCCTTGTGTGAATTGCAGACGATCTTCCAGTACCAGTGGGATGAAAACCTATTGGATATTGTCTATTTGTGGTCCAACCAACACAAAACATCCATAAGATTTGACCATCAAATATGTTAGGGGATACTTGTCTCACAACTGTCCTATTTGTCTAGTATCCCTATCGGTTGAGTTCTCCACACACAACTTAATAAAATTACAAAGGATAAGACAAACCAAGGGAAGATTCAGATACCCTTGATCAAGTTACACTATTCCCCAAAGGCTTAGACCCTAACCCCAAGTTTGAAAGGTCTATATCCTTACTTTCCTTCTAGACCCAATTAAGCCAATTAGGCCTAATTTATAAATAAAGTACTCCTTGTTCTAGTTCCCTTACTAAACCAACACTTCTGGAAGGTGCCTCAAAGGTTTCAAACCACCAAATCCAAGGTTTCAAGACTTGATCCCAACTTCTTTGTTTACTGCAAGTGATTTTCACTTCTTCAGTTCAGGCAGTCACATAGAGATGCCCACCTAGGGTCAATTAAATCTCTTCAGGCTTGGAGCCTCCCTATAAACCAACACCAAAATATTATTGTACAATGTCCCTTTTAACATTTTCCCATAGGTTGTTTGGTCCTCTGGTGAAAATGTCAGATTAAGGGCATGTTTACAGTGAAACCCTAGGTGTCGGTAGGGTTTATGGATCTCTACAACCTGATTGTTACAGGACCTCAAACTTGATTCATAAGAAAGGTAAGAGACTTACCTAACTCATCCAATTGGTTTTCAGACATCCACCAATCCGTACCGGTCAGAAATGAACATCAAACACACAAAATTTCATAAACTCCAAGTATATTGTATTGCTCCAAACTCCAAAACATCATCAATTTCAACAACTTCAACAAAAACACCAACAACAGCCCTAGAATCGATCCAAGTGGGCATAATATAGCCTCCCTAATAGTTTCCAACCACCTTTCAAACTTTGGAACCGTTGGAGGATTAGTTATCCCTTTTTACAATATTTTGCAATGTCAACAAAAGTTGACAACTTACACTTGTCAAATTTGGTGACTCCAAGGTGTATTCGACCTATTCCAAGGATTGGTCTGATGTTTCTAAGACCAATATTTATTTTCCTGACTCGTGCCTAGGATCCTACTCACCCACATGGTCATTTTTCCATGGTGGCTTATAAAAGGCAACCATGACAATGCCTTATATCAATTGGGTCTTATTGACTCACAAACCTATCAACCTATTACATATGATTATTTTCACCTCATGGGTGATATTAGATGCTTTTAGGCTTCATTTGTGTCTTTGGGTGCTCCTGCACCAAATAGAGTAACCGATAAACTATTAAAGTCTTAATAGTCAAGCGTACTGGTAAGAAGTGATTGGTTAGTAAGGCATCCAAGAGTGAAACTGTGAAGTGTGAGGCTGAGAGAGAGAGAAGAAAGGATGGGAGTAATCAGTGAGTGACCAGAGAGAGAGTAATCTAATAACCAGAAGTGTGAGAACTAGTGAAGAAGAGGAGGTTGTTAACCAACATACATCTATTTTTGATTAAGTAAAAACAGGTTTTAAGGGACCCAAAACCTGATTACAATCATAGATATTCAAGAAGGAAACAAAACAAGATAGCTACAAAAGACCAGCAAAAAAACCAGCAGCAGAGAAAAGGACAGCAATAAATTGACCCCAAGCCCAACATTACAAGATAATTAAAAACTCTTCATAGTTTCCTCAACATTCTGTACCAAGAGCATCATCGCCTTGGCCGCTTCCCTCAGGTCGTTATTTTCCTATCCAATCTGACTCTCTTTCATTTTTGTGTCCTTCTCAATAGTGGTTTGCCTAGTTTTGCACCTAGGGTTCTGGTGGGTAGCGCTGGAGGTTGGAGCGTCTTTTATAATTACCAGGTTCTTATCCTAATTTTTCTTTTCCAAATGATCCACCAGCATGTTCATATTCTGGGAAGAAACTTTAAGGACCTGGAGGCTATGGTTCATAAGGCTTTTCAAAGCCTTCTCATTACAGGCAATCTGGGTGTTGACGTTGTCTTTGTCCTCCTCCACCTACTCTTTCATAGTTATAATAACATCCTCCAAATGTTTCAGGTCCCCTTTAATCAAATATTTCTCCAACCAGTCCTCCATCTCCATTTCCTCCTCCGTTTCACTATTTTTCGTATCCTCATTCTTTTTCCCAGAGTCAGACCTCTTAATCAGCTTATTAATCTTGTCTTCCAACTCCCTTTTCTTACCCTGCATACTGGTGATGTTTTTAACAACCCATTTCTGGAAATTGAAGAATTCAAGAGTGCAGTTGCGGGCGGTGTCCAAGATGGTGTCCGCAGAGTCCTTGTCCTGTTTGGTCTCCTCAGCGTTAGGGTTGTCATACTCCTTAGGATTCAGAGCCTCATTCTCACTTTCCGAACCCTTAGGGTTAGAGTGAGGGTTTTCAGAATTAACCCCTTCCTCCCCTTCACCATAGTTCTCATCCTTATTTAGCTCCATTTCAGTATCAGTGTCCTGATCCTTTTCCTCTTCTTCATCACAATGCACCTCCTTTTCATCATGCTCTGTTTCAACCTTCCTTTTTTATGGGTAGGGGTGCTAGGTTGATCCCCATCTGAGTCAGAGTCTTTGCAACTCTCAGATATATGAGCGTTAATGATCAAAGGATCATCCTTGGTTGCCCTAGCCTTATCCTTAATATGTTCATATATTAACAAAATTAGCCCCTAGTGGGCTAAAGGGTAAGAATTAGGCTTTTTAGCATGGTCTGCAAGGCTCTCATTTAGAGAGGATGCTAAATAGAAGGGCAGGGATATTTTAGCCCCATGACGGAAATGGTTCAGGATAGCGAAATGATAGTGTAAAGCGGAAAATCGCGATCGAACCCTAGTTGTTCTCCCCTCTTCCAACTCCGAGGAGAGAGAAGGGAGGTTCGCTAGGATTCGATGGTTTTCACTTAGGGGAGAGACTTTACATTCAAAAGAGGGGTTGAAACCCACTAGATCCAATCCCACACAATGCAAGATTGGATGCTAAATGTGTTTCAAGGGTTAAGACAGCAAGGCTACCCTCTTTTGTAAAGAATGTTGATAGAAGAATTAAACTAAGCATGCATAGAAAGTGACAAAGATTTGCTTATAAACTGAGTTCGGATTATAGGATGAAGCTGCGGACCTGGAATTAGCAGTAAAATGTCGATACGGCGCTGTCCTGCAAATTTGAGCAAAAGTTGTCAGGACGATGGCGCCCGACGCCATGGTCCTCTGAAAAATCTGCGAAACGAAGGGAGATCTATTCGTCTCTGCACAAGGATTCCGGATCTTCAATTTCAGCCGCGTACCTGCAACCTACACACAGAAAAGCGAAGATGATTGGGGGGTTAGGGATTAGGGGTTTGCCTTTAGGTCAAACCCCGGTTTTGGAATTAACCAAGAAATGAGCAAGAGCTGTAAATGTAAATGACTGTAAAACAAGTACTAATACCTTGTTCTAAGGATGTTTGTATCCTTATGTGCGAAGGTTTAGATGTTGTATGTTAGATGTTGTATGTAATATGTGATCTCCTCTTCAATGGTTGAATCCTTGACTTGAATGCAACACTTAGCCTTGAATGGAGACTTGAAATGATCAATTGCTTGAAGGAATGCTTGAATGCTTGAATGCTTGAGTATAGTTTCCACGCCTTTTTCCACATATCCTCCTCATGCCAAATGAGAGAGAAAAATGTAGTTTATATACTTGTCAATTAGGGCTGATAGACTGATTTTCCTGACCTTAGGCCGACCAGGAAATGTAATTTCCAAATTGCAAACAAAAAGACCCACAATCTCCTTAGGAGACCGGGCCCAAAATAGGACCCAGGGACCAGGGCGCTGGGCGCTCTGGTCCCACCTCCCGGGACAACAGGGTGCAAGGAGATTCAGGCCAGAGTACTTGAAAAATGCAGTTTTTAGTGTCGTGAGCAAGTTTCAGGGTCTCCATTCAGGTTGCGTGTTGCGTCGCCATCGTGAAGACCGAAATGTAGTCGAAATTGCAAGTGTCGCAATTTTAGGACGCTACATTTAGCCCCCACTTTAGCGGGAGTATGTATGCTCATACTTCCGGTAAAGTACAAGGAAACAACATTGAAAGACTTTCACCACGTCAAGGAGGCAAGATACACCAAGCCCCCAGTGGACTAAGGATCTTACGACTTTGATTGACAAAGTAAAAGGGAAGATCATGAGGGAGAACCATGACTGTCAGTAGTAAGATTCCCTCACTATGAGTCATGCAAGAAAGATATCAAAAATTTTCAAGGCAAGGTTAAATTTACCAAGAAATTTTCAAGTATCTTGAAAAGATATGAACGGGATGTATGCCCCCCTACGTTAAAGCGATCGCACACGCCTCACCGGGGGTGATTGTTTTAACGTAGTGATACATATAAGAAATGAGAAAGGAAAAGGAGCGCGTTATCGCAAGGATTTAGCCCCCAAGTGTGAGATAAACCCAAGGATAATAGACACAAAACACAAAGCACGAGGTGACTTCGCTTTCCTTGGGGTCAGTATGCTGTATGATAATTCATGTATATCATATGTATGTATGCATAATTGTTCTTCATTCCCCAATCAAGGAAGGTCACCTAGAAGAAAAGAACACATGTGTCTTTTGAGTCAACATGAGAGAGATCGAGAGATCTCAATGCTTTGCATCGTCCTCAAGTAAACAACACTAAGGACAACAAATAGAAGAATGAGAATAACATATAGAAGAAGTAACACAAGAGAGGAGGAGAGAATCTGCTATGCTAATGTAACTAGTCTAGCACGTCATCTACCCCCCGATCTTGCTGATCAATGTTTCGGGAAGGCAGGGAACACGCTAGAGGAGGAACATCCAACACAACAGATGGAGCTATCACAAGATCCAAACAAGGGCTATGTTCATGTTCCGAGCCACATTGTTCTTGTCTAGGAGCTAGGATAAGTGCTTTAGAAAATTCATTAGATAAATGGTTATCAACATCAACAAGTTCATATTCACTATCAGAAGCAAGAGGAGTAACATTTTCATCATGAATAACATTTTCATCTATATCATCATCAAGATTTATAAAAATAGGATCTTTAACTCACACAGGATCAAGACCATCATGCATCTTATGTTTAGGAGATTTAGGCTCAATGTCCGGCTGAGGAGAAAATGGAATAATGCTTGTTGAAGGTGTTTTTGGAGATTGCAAAGTTTGAGCTCTAAGACGACGCTTTCGCCGGCGTTCCCGTGCAGAACGATTTCGTCTAGTCTTAGTAGGAAGTGGAGAAGATTGAGGAGGAGGGATGTTCTCATCCTTAGCACTTGGGTGTTTAGGTTGTGGTCTCTTAGGCTGGATAATAGGAGAAGAAGAAGGTCTCTTCTCTCTATAAAAGGAAGGAGGAGGAACTGCTCCATATAAAGGAGGAATATTTGGTTTAGGGAGAAGACCAAGTCCATCATGACGAGGAGGTATAGGTCTACTCTTAGGAAGTTTATTAGGCATAGACATAGTCACATCCATAGGGATGGGTTGGGAATCTTCCTGAGGAAAGACATTAGTTTTATCTTTCAAAGGAAGAACTTCCTTCTCAAGAATGATAGGAATGTCAAGTTTAGGTGTTCTAGGTTCACTTAGAGATAAGATCATATCTGTTTTCCACTTTTGATAAGATTTGAAAAGATGATCACTTCGCGGAGGAAGAGATTGGAATTGTTTAGGCCAAAAGTAATCAATAGGGACGCTAGAAGTTCTTTCAGCAGGTTTAAAGAGACTATGATTGACAGTAACAACTTCACCATTATGGGGAAATTTCAAACACTTGTGAATAGGAGAAGCAATAGCTTTCATGGAAGATAGCCAAGGATAGCCAAGCTTCACATGAAATTGTTCGGAAGATGGAATAATAGCAAAGTTCACATCAAGAGATTTGTTATGGACCTCAATAGGCAATGTAATAGAACCAATTGCAGGAGAAGAAAATGCATCAAATAGTTTCACAATCACATCTGTTTTGTCATAGATCACTTGATTCAATTGCAAAGTAAAAAGGAATTCTTCAGTAATAACATTAATCATGCACGAAGGATCAATAAGCACTCCACGGCAAGGTGTATTCTTGACTTTTGCAACTATGTATAAAGGACCATCAGGTGCCCTAATGGTTTCATTGGAATCAAATGTGATGGAAGGTTCTTTAGGGATTTCTTGCTGCTCTACAAAGTTAATCACATTCGGAGTCATAGACACAAGACCATCAGATGAGAGAGAGGAATCATTAGCCTCGATTGCATTAGAGGTATGAGAAGGCAATGGATCAGTGAAAATCTGAAGATTTTGGTTAGGAGGAGCTACAGATATGTTGCCTTTATCATTCACTCCAGAAACAGAGATAGTATTATTATCAATCAAATCTTGAATTTTACCCTTTAAAGAAAAACATTTTTCAGTATCATGCCCAGGCTGACGATGAAATTGACAAAAAGCTTTGTTATCAAAATAAGGTGAAGTAATCTTTGCAGGATCAATTTGTCTTATAGGAGGAAGAGTAAGCACATTTTTTTCCAATAACTTATTCATAATACTATGCAATGATTCATTCAAAGGAGTATACTTTCTTTCTTTCTTGAAAAATTTAGAATTAGGAGGCACACCTGATGCTGCATTCACATTGTTGTTGATGATGTTTTCATTGAATTTGATGGAATCTCTGTTCGGTTTAAACTTCCCAAATGGTTGTTGACTGCTATCACCCTTATCACTCGGAGCCATAGGATGTGATTGTTCCATTTGACTCACAGTCAGTTGATAATTGTGAAGAGTTGCACACAACTGTTGGAAAGAAGTAAACTCAGAAAACAGGAGTTTGTCTCGAATATCTTTTTGTAAATTAGAAATAAAGATTCTTTGAATATCATTGTCAGGCACTGGAAAAGAAATTTGAGCATACAAATGCTTATATCTACCAATGAAATCAGTCACTTTTTCTTTAACACCTTGTTTACAATGCATTAAATCAATCGAAGTAACCTTAAGACTTATATTGTTTTGAAATTGTTGAATGAAAGCATTTGCAAGTTGTTCGAAAGAAGTAATAGAATAGGAAGGCAACGAGCAATACCATTGTAGGGCTTTGTCTCTTAATGTTCTAGTAAACAGTTTTGCAAGCAACCTTTGGTCATAAGCAAAATCAGTACAAATTGTTTGAAAAGTCTTAACATGTGTTAGAGGATCTCCTTTACCATTATAAAGTTCCAAATGCGGGATTTCAACATGTTTAGGAGGGATAGCTCGAACAATGTCAAGAGAAAGTGGGCTCGCAACATCAAATGTGGGCACACTAAACTTAGATTGATTCATAGAGGCAATTTGTTGTTGTAAAGAAGAGACAGTTTGTGCAAGATTGTTAATGGTCGCTTCAGTCGAAGAGTTCATATTAGATGTGTTAGATTGAGATGGAGGTGTTATGTTATTGAAAGAAGGTAAAGAGTAAGGTGGTGGGACCCTATGATAATTAGTCATAGGAGATGATTGGACAGGAGGAACACTACAAGGAGGAATGGAATGATTAAATGAATTGCCCCCTTGCGTCATGTTCATTTGTGAAGATGTAATAGGAACACTCATTGAAGGAGTGAATGAAGAAGTCGGATTAAATGAAGGAAGAGGGTTAATTGAAGAAGAAGGGTTGCCCCCATGACTGGTGATCATAGGAGGAATGTCTCGTGTAGAAGTAGCCATTATGTTTGATGTAAAGGTAGGTATACTAGCAATAGGAGTCATCAAAGGAATAGAATGATTGTCTTGAGTAGGAGGTTGTGTATAACCCAAATTTTCAGCACAACTCTTCATAGGCATCACATTCGAATCCACGATGTGTGCAATACCACGCAAAATATCAATTCCATTCTTATCACTTTGAAACATATGTTTTAGACCCTCAATTAAAGGAAGAGCTTGACTATCAGGGTATTCTTGAGACATCCATTGTCGAAAATCGTCAAATTGGTTATCCAATTTTGAAAGTTGTTCTACGGAAACCTCATGGAGAGCTTCTTCATCATTAGGAGGATTAGAGGAATTACCCATGTCCTCGTTCAAAAGGCTATTCAAATTAGGTTCCATCTCCTCGGTAATTAAACCTCGGAAAGACTTAATTCTACAGCTTCGTCTAACGGGAATAGTGTAAGTAGGGCTTATTGTTGTAAAACTCATGCACTAGAAAGAGAGAGAAGATATTGAATTTAGAGGTAGCAATTTTCAGTAAAATCAACCAATCTTCTGGATTTAAGCTGTTAAATGCAATCACAACAATCTCCCGAAATTTCGAAAAAAATGTCCGGGATCGTGGCGCCCGGAGTGCAACACGGTCCTTGCAACTTTTTTCGAAATTTGCAAGGATGAAAGGTATGATGATTTTAGAGCTAATCTGAAAAAATTGAGTGATTTTACGATCTGTAGATAGGCCAAATTAAAGCGGCAATCTCGAAATTGAACCCTACCAAGATTGTCGGAAAATGCAAAATTTGAATTTTGAAAAAGAGAGGGAAACTGAAATTTTGAATTTTATGATTTTAGAGGGAATGTCGAGAGCAATGCAAATTTTGAAATTTAAAAATTGACTCAATTTCACGCAAAATTCAATTTTGAAAGCGGAAATCAAAGTTGTTGTAATTAAGCACTTAATTTCAAAAGTCACAAAATGCAAGAATTTGAATAAAGCGCTGAAATTTTGAATGAATGATAACACACTTTTCAGATTTAGGACAGTAAGAACACAATTTTGACACAAAATTTCAATTTCAATGATTTTTAAATGTTTAGAAGCCTTAATCCAAGCAATCACAAGACCAACTTTGACTGTAATTTTGAAGGTGTTATAATTGATAAAATCAGCCAAAATTCTGGATTTTAGCAGGAAAATATAGTAAGATCTTGCTCCCAAAATTTCGGAAAAAATGTCGGGGACGATGGCGCTCGGCGCCACGGTCCTCGTAACTTTTTTCCAAATTTTCAGGGATGAAAGATGTTGTGATTTTATTGCGGAATCCAAAGTTATAGCTGATTTGGAGATGTTTTGATCAGTGAAATTGTCGGACAAAGGTTGAATCAAGAGGGTTTCAAAAATTAGGGTTTTGACACTTAACCACTTAATTTTCAAAATCAAAGCACAAATATGAATTGCAAATTTGTAATAGAAGGGCAGATCTGAAACAAGCATTAACATTTAGACATTTCGCAAGTTCAATTACTAAAAAGAAATTTTAGGGTTTTAATGCAATCACCTCTAAAATTTTGCAAAAGATCAAACATGGAAATGTAATCAATTTTTTCAGATCTAAGCATGAAAAATCAGAAAGGATGTTCACGTCGGGTTCACCAAAATGTAAAGCGAAAAATCGCGATTGAACCCTAGTTGTTCTCCCCTCTTCCAACTCCGAGGAGAGAGAAGGGAGGTTCGCTAGGATTCGATGGTTTTCACTTAGGGGAGAGACTTTACATTCAAAAGAGGGGTTGAAACCCACTAGATCCAATCCCACGCAATGCAAGATTGGATGCTAAATGTGTTTCAAGGGTTAAGACAGCAAGGCTACCCTCTTTTGTAAAGAATGTTGATAGAAGAATTAAACTAAGCATGCATAGAAAGTGACAAAGATTTGCTTATAAACTGAGTTCGGATTATAGGATGAAGCTGCGGACCTGGAATTAGCAGTAAAATGTCGATACGGCGCTGTCCTGCAAATTTGAGCAAAAGTTGTCGGGACGATGGCGCCCGGTGCCACGGTCCTCTGAAAAATCCGCGAAACGAAGGGAGATCTGTTCGTCTCTGCACAAGGATTCCAGATCTTCAATTTCAGCCGTGTACCTGCAACCTACACATAGAAAAGCGAAGACGATTGGGGGGTTAGGGATTAGGGGTTTGCCTTTAGGTCAAACCCCGGTTTTGGAATTAACCAAGAAATGAGCAAGAGCTGTAAATGTAAATGACTGTAAAACAAGTACTAATACCTTGTTCTAAGGATGTTTGTATCCTTATGTGTGAAGGTTTAGATGTTGTATGTTGTATGTTGTATGTAATATGTGATCTCCTCTTCAATGGTTGAATCCTTGACTTGAATGCAACACTTAGCCTTGAATGGAGACTTGAAATGATCAATTGCTTGAAGGAATGCTTGAATGCTTGAATGCTTGAGTATAGTTTCCACGCCTTTTTCCACATATCCTCCTCATGCCAAATGAGAGAGAAAAATGTAGTTTATATACTTGTCAATTAGGGCTGATAGACTGATTTTCCCGACCTTAGGCCGACCAGGAAATGTAATTTCCAAATTGCAAACAAAAAGACCCACAATCTCCTTAGGAGACCGGGCCCAAAATAGGACCCAGGGACCAGGGCGCTAGGCGCCCTGGTCCTGAGGGACCAGGGCGCTGGGCGCTCTGGTTCCACCTCCCGGGACAGCAGGGTGCAAGGAGATTCAGGCCAGGGTACTTGAAAAATGCAGTTTTCAGTGTCGTGAGCAAGTGTCAGGGTCTCCATTCAGGTTGCGTGTTGCGTTGCCATCGTGAAGACCGAAATGCAGTCGAAATTGCAAGTGTCGCAATTTTAGGACGCTACAGATAGTTATAAATTTTTGTAAATCTGCCATCCACAGTCAAATATTCCATTAAAATTGTATTGCATTATATTACACTGAGTTGGTGCTTTGTGCAAGGGTTGGTGCTCCTTGGGTTGGTGCCCTAAATCATTATAATTTGTTGTTTCATTGTGAGGTTGGATTGGAGCGGTAGACTGCAACAACATTTCTCACTGAGGTTTTTCCCATATTGGATTTTCCTCATAAATCTGGTGTTGTGGGTTATGCATTTGTGTGTTTGGCTCTTTTGATATCCACTCTTATATTACCGGTTTGATTGTTTAGTGTTTAGGTTGATAATCGATATTCCAAGCTTGGTTTAAAAAGAAATTTTTTCAAGAAGCACAATTCGCCCCCCTCTCAGTGGTACAGTGTGCTCAACAGATTGGTCCCGGCTAAGTTATCGTGGCCCTGATAATTTCTGCCAAGGAATTTTTGGTAACATATGAAGGCCACATGGTCATCGAGATTAAACATGAAATACCTTGTGATTCAGTAGCCAATAGGATTATATTCTTCATTGAAGCCAACATGGTGAAAATTTAGAAGGGTGTTTAAGGAGATCCTTTTTGCGATGGATTGAATAAGTTTTGGAATGCGATTTTGGTTGCGAATTTTTCAGAGATCAATGATATGGTTTTTAGTTAGTGAAAGGAAGTGCTTGTGTGTAGTTTCACATGCATAGTGTAAACCGGTACTAGAACAGAGTAGAATAGAGCATAAACAAAATTGGTACACAGTGAGGGTTAACAGAGCTTAAACTAAAACTTATCCAGTATGGTTAGATGCATATTATGAGTTCATTTTTGTTTGTAGTCATCTTGTAATATTGTGTAAGTTAGTGAGAATTCTATGAGAAATGAGCTCTAGGTAGTTGGCTTGATTGCATGTGCAATCCCCTCAATGTAATATTTGTATACCTTGATCAAGTATATAGATATTGTGGGTATCGACCCCACTATTATTTTTCTCTTTGCAGGGTTTTCCTTGTATAAATATTGGTGTTATGGTATTTCTTTCTTATGTGTTATTTGCTTTATGCACTTTTACTTTATTTATTGTTAATCGGTTCAAAAGAAATAACTGTAAAACTACTATTACTAGTAGAACACTGATTCACCCCCCCCCCCCTCTCAGTAGTCTTGGATTCCAACATTTTCCTCACTTTCATAGATTAGGGTTAGTTTTTTTATCGCTTTCAATAAATTTGATGCCACATCTATGCCTAGGGTTTCTCTTTTTGGCATTGCTTTTTGTTGCTATGGGATTTTGGGCTTTCAAAATATTAGAGCTCCTCCTTTATTGCCCCACTACAGATTTCTGAAACCCCAGAATTCTAGATCTCCTTTTGAGCCCTTCCTTGCAACTTCGGGATTTTGAAACCTCGAAGTCTTCCTCGCTAGTAATTTGGACTCCTTCGAGACCCTATACCCCCAAAATCATGTTTTCTATCCTAAGGCTTTTTACGATTGACTTCAGAACCCCAGGTTCCTGAAGTCTCAAAGTCAATTTTTTGAGGAGCTCTTCCTGATTCCGGAACCCTAGAACCCCAAAGTTCTAGAGGGTTTCCTTTGTTTTCTTATTCACCTCGGAGTTTCAGAACTCCAAAACCCCAAATTAAGTTCATGTTTCTATCTTTTGAGCTTTCAAGCTCCAAAACCCTAGAGTCTTGAGATCCCAGAATCATGCATACTGGGCTCCTATTGACCCCGAGACCCCAGAACTCTAGGATCCCAGAGTGTCCTATTTTATTTAATCTTTTGAGGTACTAATTCCAAGTATTATTTATTGCAAGTTAAGTCAGTCTTATGGAACCATCCATGTCATCTTGAAAGAAGACCAGGGGTGAAATAAAATTGGAAAAGAACTCACCAACCATGAAGTATTAGTATCAAGGTCATACCTTGGTGTCGAAACTAGAAAGTGAAATACAATGGGTAACAAACACAAATATTGGTCACAAAGAAATTAAGGAAATTAGAACGAAGGTCACTCAACCAAATCTTGAAGCCCCATACATGAGAATTAAGAGATCAGGGATAGTTGAAGCAACTATATTCCTGTTGGGAATGAAATCGCCTGATTTAATCATCGCAATATCCTAGCATTACAACAAAGACACAAGGAAATGTATGGATGCAGCAGGGGAAGTGGTAGTGGATGCCTCAAACTATAAACATCACATAAATGAAGCTTGGCTAGAGGAACCAAGGAAGTCAGGTCTTAAGGCCATAGAAAATATTCTTAGAGATAATTTCAAGGTGGAACTTGTGAACTTAATCATCATGCTTAGTCGTATGTTTGGGAATCTAGATTGTAGACATTATCATCTATTGATGTTTTATTACATCCACATAGTCTTTGATAGGTAAGGAATATTTTGATTGGGCCCGTATTATCTCAGATAGCATCCATAAGTAGCTATCAAATATTCTTCAATAATTCATATGTCATATGGGTAGTAGCAAGGAGTGGTAGGTACCCAATACTTAACACAGAAGGAAAGCTAGGAGAAGAGCCTGGCTAGAAAATAGTCTAGGAACACTATACTCAATTGCTAAGAACATAGGCCAAATTCCATTTTAAGAGAATAAATTATGCATTTGTGCATGTTAATATATGCAAACTAACAAGTGGTGTGGGATACCGTATCTCCCTAAAAGCAAATAAAATGGTAAGTGAGTGGGGTTGTTGGTTCTTTCAAAACCAATGCTCCACCTATATCCGAGTAAGCGGATTCATTGATAGACCCTTCTTCCTTCCTAGGTACTGCAATAATAGAATAATCTATAGACACCTAAAATTAATTGAATCATTCTTTGATTAATTTAAGCTTAACATAATTAATTAATTTAATTGTGTTATCCTTATTCCTCTGAGAATCAATTAAATGAAATTTAATTAATCCCGTCACTATAGTCCAATAATTAATTTATCAAATAAATTAATTATTTCCCATTCTTCTAAAGTCAACCAAATCATTAATTTTGCTAAATCCTTTTTGGTTAATTAATTAACCTAATCATGTAATTCCTACAAATCACTTTTCCCTAATTCTCACTTATCCTAATTAATTATTCTAGAAACCCTCATAATCATGCTTAATAATTCCTTCAATTTTAAATTCCCCCACTCATGTCACAAGGAATTTTAAATTCTCCCATTTATGTCAAAAGGAATTTTAAATTCCCCCACTCATGTCACAAGGATTTTTTATATTCCCCCACTCATGTCTCAAAATCCCACTTACTATTATTCCTCTAATTTTTAATTGCCCCCACTCATTCTCTCTCCAATTCAAATCCTCGTACAAATCCCACTTACCATTATTCCTCCAGTTTTAGAATTCCCCCACTCATGTCACAAGTAATTTTATATTCCTTTTTATTCCTTCAAGGTATCCTTGATCCATGCCCACTACCTCAAACCAATCCTATCCCTTCATGATCAAAACAATCTCAACCCTCCATTGGCCTGCTCCAATCCATAAATTGGAGCCTCTTTTCCTCACAAAGGGACCATCTTCTATAGCATTCTTATGCTGCTCCTTTCTCCTCCCATCCTCTTCTATCATCCCTCTATCACGTCCTCATAATTCCCAAATAATCCCTCATCTAAGTTAAATCCTTCTTTATCAAATCCTTTTCATCCAAATCTATGCATTCCTTATCCATCATAATGTAAATCCAATCCTAATCCACCAATCTTGTTGAGCATTTGGAGAGAAATCCACATCCACAACAAGCAAAATAGCACATCAAGTGGAGCAATCAAAGGGGTGCCTTCACTTCATCAAGCTCAATCTGAGGAACAAGTGGAGACTCACAAAGGTATAATGGTGTTTTGGTTAAGTTTATTTGAATGTTTATCTTTATTTGTGTTTTAACTAACCATTCAATATTGTTCTATCTTCCCCTTGGTTCATTCTGGCATGCCCACTCACTCACTTTTCCTCTAACCATTTCTTTTTCATGTCTTAGTTTAGAAAACACATATTTTGGGGTTAAAAAGAACTTGTATTTTTTGTGTCTTGTGCACTTGCACGTGTGTAGGGTGGACCCACCATTATGCTTAGTATCCTCTCCCCTTGCCTTCGTGGATCTTGGTTGTAAGAGAAAAGTGATTAACAACACTCGTCTTTTTATTTTTGTAGTGAGGGGTATTCTTGATGGGGATTTGATCACCTCACAAGGGTATCTCTAATTGGGACACGTCGGGGATATTGACTCTCTCGATGTGATCTTGAGTGGGTTTTTTGAGAAGCTATATAAATATGTTGGTCAGACAATTGAAATCCTGAGTGAACTCGATGTATGTGGGGGCCTTCCCTACATCGATAAGATTAGTAAGAGCCTTAAGTGGATTTCTTCGAGAATTCTTTGTTGGATTGGTGATCCCTTAGGATTACACAAAGAACCTTGTTTAGTAGCCCAAAATCCCACATTAATAGTGCAGGGGATGCAGATCGTACCCCAAAGTTACCTCTCATGTACCCACTCAAGATGAGACAAGAATTCCTCATATAATAGATCCTTGGATCTTAGGGTAAGAGAATCTGGTATGCCCGAGAAGTGAATTCGCTATAAGGGGGAGCCAGTTCTACCAGAATCTCTATCTATCCACTTGTTTGAGGTATCGCTTGTGCGAGAGGCCTATTGAATGGTTTCCATCTTCCAGCCTAAGTCATGTTGTCTTCAAGTGTCTTCAATTGTGCTACACCTGTAAAATCAATTTGGGCTAACCACATCCCTCCCATCACTGGCACACTCATTATTGAGTGGTATACTTGGCCAATGTGCTTGTCATTGTTTGATTTCTCTTGCCAAGAATAGATAACATCCAAAACAATCCCAAATTTTACCAAATCCTTCAATCTCCATTTTGTCACTGTCAAAACCTCTATTTCATCTCTGTTTGAGCTAAATCCCTAATCCACTTTCATCTATCCAAACCATCATCCTTCCTCAACCAAAATTTTTGTCCGACTCATTCATCCAACTTTGGGTAGCCTTCCCCCTCTCTTCTTCCTATTATCTATCCATTCTTCCAATAATAATTCTCTTTCTAATCCAAAAAAATCTCCAAAATTCCAATCAATCAATCCATCTTTCTAATCCGCTAATCCAATCATCCAATCGTTTAATCCAATCATTCCCCAATCAATAATCAACCCTAATCCAAGGTCAATACCTTGTGAGAGTTTTATTTAGACCTTTATTTTAAATTAAATCAATCATCTTGGCTTGTGTACTTAGGAAATCATCTCCCCCAAGCTTATTTTCTCAATCCTTTTGTGGTCGATCCAGACCACTATCCTTTTATCTCCTCTTTACTTAGGGTCATAAGTCTATCCTTAGTATAGGGAGATTTGATCAGTCTTCATAAGGTCTAAATTTTACCCTACCTTGGTCATCACCTAGGATTTGTGGTCTTTGTTATCAATCCTCCACTCGAAATCCTAATCTAAGGACTAGGGTGCAATCGTCATCAATCCTCAATCAAATCCAATCCAATCTAATCCAATCAAATCAAACCCATTCCAATCCAATCAAATCCAATCCACTCCAAATCAAATCCATCATCATTCAAAGCCAAATCATAATCCTCATCTTCATCATCTTTCCAAGCTAGTCCCTCATTCTCAACATGGCTACCCATAAATTCAAAGCCTAGTATGAGCAGATTCTCATGGAAGTTCATAGACCACCTCAACCTTCCTACCAAAGCAATCCCATAATCTCTCATCCACCTATCATACCCCAATCCATTTCAACTCAACATACTATATCCAATAACAATCTATATCATATTTCTTATCCTTCCTCTACCTGTGACAAGGGAAATCCTTTGTATCCCACACTCATGTCCCCATCATATCTCTTAGAAACACACCCCTCTCATCTAGTATATATACCTCCATATTATCCTCCATCCACATCCCAAGAGCTCAACCTAGGCAAGGAGCTCAAAGACTTGAGAAACATGATCAACAACCTAAAGGAAGGAGCTCGCAAGAAAACTTATACATCACAATCCCCATCTTTCTACGACACCTCAAACAATAATCCAAGTCCCTTATACTATAGTCCTCAACACCACAATCCTAATCTTCCATCTAATCTGAATCTCCCTCATAATCCCAACCCTTCACTTAATCCCCTTCATAATATTACTCCTCCACCTAATCCCCCAATCTATAATCCCAATCTTCTATATAATTCTAAACCTCCACATAATCCTAATCCTTAAAAATCCACGATATCCCATTCCTCCAGAATTTTTTCCAACAAACAATCCAAGACTTACAAACAAAGGAGAAAAAATCCCCACCTCGAAACAAAGTTGTACAATCTCCTCAAGTCTTACATCCACCTCCATCCCCTCCAAAAGAAGGTAAACCTCAATATCCTAAGCTCCATGACACTCCCATCTCTCCATCTACCCAAGTTGAACCTCCATCCTTTTCAAATCAAGACAATACCCAATCTCTTAAGCATCATGATGCACCCATCCCCCCATCTACCCAAGTTGAAGAATCCATATCCTTTGACATCACACCATCCCCACAAACCCAAAAATGTCAAGACCTTGTTCCAAATCATGCTATCATAGATTCCTCTCCACATCAAGATTAAAGTATCCCTCCATCTCATGATACCTCTCCATCTAAAAATCCAAGTCTACCCTTCACTCCATCCCATAATTCCCTTAAATCCCAAGATCCAATTATCCCTCCTAGTCCCCCTCATGATCACATTCCCAATCAAGATCAATACATCCCTTTTATCCAATACAATGATTCCCCTCCATGTTAAGATCAAATCACTCCATCTCGTAATCCCATTACATTTCAAGAGGAAAGTAACCTCTCCATCCCATTGCATGATCCCCTTCCATCTCAAGATCTAGTCATCCCTTCCACTCCACCACGGGATCCCATCCCAAGTCAAGATCAAAGTATTCAACCACCTCTATGTCATGATCCCAATCCATTTCATGATCCTAATATTCATGTTAATCCCACACATGATCCTAATCATCCACATGATCCCAGTCCAAAAGATCCCATCACCCCTATCCAATCTATCTATGAATCCCATACCTATCAACTCGGCTCTTCCACCTTCATCCATTCTCTTTCCCTCCAAGAGCTTAAAATCCCTTCTACATCCAATCCCCCTCAAAATGGACTCACATGTTGTTTCCAAAATAATAAGTATCCCATTGAAAAAAGAATTTGCAAAAAAATGAATTATCAAGGCAAAGGGTTAGGCCTCCATGAACAAGGCATACTTGAACCCCTTCAAATCAAAGAAAATGAAAATGCATATGGCCTTGGCTACAACACTCATGTTCAAGATGTTGGTATCTCTTCCATTCCTCATAAATCCAAAGGCCCTTCATATAAATCAAAACCCCACCATCCCTCATCTTCCACATCCATTTTGGGACCCTATGTTCCAAAGCTAAATCCTCCATTCCTTCCATCCATCTTGGGTCCTTACATCCCTCCATCCACCACCCCATCATTTCAAATAATCCCTAAGAAAGATCAACAAAGGAACACCTCCTTGAATGTCTCCCAACACTTTCCCTCCATCATCCCACCATCCATAAAATCCCTAAGTCATCCATCCTCATGCACCCATATCTTTTCTATTGGAAGCAATTCGGATGCAAAATCTAAAATACATAAATCCAAAAATCCACAAAAATCCAAGGATCAACATGTCCCCTCAAAAAGACATGCACAAGAAAAGAAAAAAGTGATCCAAAAGGAAGAAAATTCAAAAGGCCACAAAGGCCCCAAAAAATAAAATAGAAGACTGTGCATTCCCAAGCTACTCATAGAAGAAATACATCTCAAAGTAAAATCCAAATTGGCATCCAAACTTGCTAATCCGGAAACTCCCTCCCCTCATAAATCATTCAGTCCTTCATCTTCAAAATCCATTTTGGACCCTTACACCTCAAAATCCACTCTTAAGTCCATCAACCCCTTCATATATTTTGCGTCATCATGTCCCAAAATCTACATTTGATCCTCTTTATAATTTAAAATCATTTCCCCCACAACTTCACCACCCTTCAAGGTGTGTGCCATTGTGGATTTTCCATAAATTTTTCAAAACCCCATCCATTATCCACCATCCATTTTCTATAATCACATTCCTTTAGTCCAGGCTTTTGCATAAATCCTTATCCCCTTCCATCTTCCATCCATTCTATTCCATCTATTTCTACCAACATTTATGAGCATACCTCTAGTTATCTTGGTTCAATGAAGTACATCTTTAAGGGATATTATCCATGGAACTAGATGCTTGAGTTCTTCCTCTATCCTATCACACATCCACTATCTTAAAAATCCAATATATTCTACATCCACTTCTCCTCTATAGTGTCATAAAATTGCGACTCTAGAAATTTTAACCACATTTGAGGTCTTCACCTTGGTGATAGTATCTTCTTTCCCAACTGAGACCCTTTTCTGCACTTTCACCTTAAACCCCTCCTGTTTGAGCCCTGATTCTACCTCAAGACCCTGTCTAGGCCCTGAGATAGGGTAGGACATGGGAATTGCACCACTATCCCCCCTCTTAGGGTGGCCCCAAGATAGGTCCCTCTGGTTCTATTTGCATTTCCAGATTTCAAATCTCCCTGGTATCAACCTTTGGTGAGATGAATTAATCTTCTAAGGCATGTATAAAAGGGAGTTGGTCCTCTCATTTGAATATATAGGAAATACACGATATAGGTAGTACAGGAAATACATGGTAGGCAAAATTCAAGCAAAACATCTTCATCAAGCATTCAAGCATTCAAGTCTTCTTCATTCATCCCTTGGAGAAACATTATAACATTCATTTGCAAGCATGTGTGTGTGTTAGGGTTTTGTCATGTTAATTACATGTCATTACATATGACATTTGTGATTACATTCAAGAAGCAAAGCAACCATCATCAACAAATTGCAGATCTATAATGTATACATTTCCATTTTTAGATTCAAGCATTTACAATTATTTTCTTTCAAGGCTAATTCCTCAACTAGGGTTTGACTAAGACAAACCCCTATCCACAACCCTTCTTCCATTCTTTTATGTGTGTAGGTTGTAGGTGTGCAGCTGTATTTTCAAGTTTGGACTCCATTTACAGAGACAAAAAAACCCTTTTCATTTTGCAGATTTTTCGGAAGACCGTGTGCACTTTTGTGAGATTTTTCCAAGATCAAGGGCATAATGAAAAGTATAAAAGAGAGACAAAAGAATGATAAGAACAAACTGTATTCTCATCAATATGCAAATGAACAACTGGATTCACCAATATAATGAATATAGGCCTGCTTATATAGGCAAGGCCATATGGATTTACGAGCACACAATCATGACATGTGGCTCAATGAGAAACAAGGGTAGGTAAAAAATACTAGGGGTAGGTAGGAGAAATAATATAATAATCCACAAGAGGTGGATGACCCATCGGATGTGGAGTGTAACAGAAAAATAAGACCACAAAAGGTAGAATTTCTCCTACAAGATATATCCCTATGTGCACACTTCCCTAAGTGTCTCAAATCCAAACTATGAAGAGATGCATTATCCTAAGTTAACTTAAGTAAAGTGTAATAGTATCCATGATGAATATTTATTTACACCAACACCCCCCCTTAAGTGCAACTTAGGGGAATAAAGACTCAAGTCAACAATGCAAGATGGGTCTTGGCTACTAGGCCATGATAGGTACCCATGTACAATATGCAAATGCAAGGAAAACTATGCAATGCAATCTCTCACAAACGGAGAAAGGGAGAAAACCCAATGGGAAAAAAATCCCCCCCAAAAGAGAGATGAATGTACAAAAGACTCTCAAAGAAGAAGGAAAAAACCTCAAAGAGGAAAAAGTCCCCCCCATAAGAGAGGAAGGAGAAGTTAGCTGACCCCCCCTAATGAGACATCCCGCACCCCCAAGAGAGCTCGCAACTATTGGAACTTACTCTCAGTGAAAGGTTTGGTGAATATGTCTACAACCTGCTCCATTGTAGGACAATACAACAAGTCAATGACCTGCTCCTGAATCAGCTCTCGAATATAGTGCATATAGATCTCGATGTGTTTGGTCCATTGGTGTTGGACTGGGTTCTTCGAGATTGCAATAGCACTCTGATTGTCACAATGTAGAACTGTTGGTCATGGAGTGGTGAACCCAAACTTTGTGAGAATCTGCTGAAGCCAAATGGTCTCAGTCGCTATGTTAACAGCTCCTCAATACTCAGCCTCATTCGAAGAGAGAGCAATAGCATGCTGCTTCTTTCTCTTCCAACATGGGGCCCAAACCAAGGTGGAAACTGTAACCTGAAGTAGACTTATGATCATCAAGATCGCCGACCCAATCAGAGTTTGTGTAGCCAACCAAGCGAAGTCCTATGCCTCCTGCATAGTGAATCCCATAGTGATGTGTACCCTAGATGTAATGAAGCATGGGTTTGGCAGCTTTCTAATGAAGCTCATGTGGTTCCTGAATAAAGTGGGAAACCATGCCAACCGCAAATGAAATATCAGGGCGTGTATGAGTCAAGTAGATGAGACTACCCACAAGCTAATGATACAATGTGGCATCAATTGGTGGAGAAGAACACTGAGCCTCAAGCTTAACTCCTGAAAGAAAGGGAGTTAGTGTAGGCTTACAATCATCCATATGAAAGCATGCAAGTAGATCAAGAGAATACTTGGGCTGCAATAGTGTAATCTCGGAAGATGATTGTGAAATATCTATCCCGAGAAAGTAGTGCAAAAGACCCAAGTTAGTCATAGAAAATCTGTCATGCAAAGCAGATTTGACTCTTCTAATGATGGATGCGGTGCTCCTTGTAATGATCAAATCATCAACATAGAGCACAAGTATCAAGTGAGAGTCAACCTGTCGCAAAATGTAGACATTTGGATCAGAATGACACCTGGTGAACCCTGCTAAGAGAAGAAAGGAATCCATCTTGGCGTACCAAGCCTTGGGGGCCTGCTTGAGGCCATAGAGAGATTTCCTTAGTCTGCAAACCAAGGAAGTATCCTAGATGAAACCCTGTGGCTGCTCCGTATAAATCTCCTCATCAAGATCCCCATGAAGAAAAACACCCTTCACATCCATCTGATGTAAAACCCAACCATAACCTGCAGCAATAGCAAGTGTCAAGCAAATGGAGTTCATCTTGGCTATGGGCACAAAGGTCTCAGTATAGTCAACACCTGGAACTTGAGAGAAACCTTTCACAACAAGCCGAGCCTTATACTTATCCACACTACCATCCACTGCAAACTTGGTTTGATAGATCCACTTACATCAAACCATCTTTCTCCATTTAGGGAGATGGACTAAATCCCATGTGTTGTTCCTCATCAAGGAACTATACTCTTCCTCCATAGCTTGGTCCCACTTAGGAACCCTTGATGCTTACCAAAATGTCTGTGGATCAAAAGCGGTAGTAACGAATGCATGTGGAAGGTCCTGATGTTGTGATTGAGTCCTCCATGTCTTTGAAGGATCCCCAACAAGGGAACCTGTGGACTCAAGTGTCTGTCGAGCCTAATGAGGTCTAGGTGGAGGTGGAGAATGAGGTTCCTCAACTACAAGTGGACCCTGCGGATGGGTAACCCTATGAGTCAGAGTTGAAGGAGTCTCATCATCTAAATCACTAGCATCACTATCCACAATGGAGGAAGGTGGAGGAGGTAGAGAGGCTAAGCTAGGAGAGCTTTCCTCAAAGTGAAAAATCCTCTCAATAAACACCTCACGTGTCTCAAGATCCATCAATCTATATGCCTTAACACCCTTAGTATATCCAACAAATATGCAAGGCCTACTTTGAGGTTCCAATGCCTTGCATTTTTGTGGAGGTATGCAAGCCCATGTTGGACACCCAAAGACTCTGAAATGTCTCACAATCGCTTTCCTACCAACCCAAGCCTCAAAAGGAGTAATACCTTGCAAAGCTTTGTGAGGAACCTGATTTTGGATGTGTGTGGCACAACTGATAGCCTCTGCCCAAAAGGCGGGATCAAGAGATCGTGCATGAATCATATAGATAGCCATTTATTTGAGAGTTATATTCTTGTTCTCTACAACTCCATTCTTCTATGGAGTGTATGCAACAAAATGTTGAATATGAATCCCCTCAAATGTACAAAAATCCTCAAGTCTCTTATTCACATATACCCTTCCATTATCTGTACAAAGAATCTTGACCACTTTCCCAGATTGCTTCTCCACAAGAGTCTTGAAGTCCTGAAATCTATCAAATACTTCACTCTTATGAATGAGAAACTAGACCCAAGTGAAGTGGGAGTAGTCATCAATGAAGGTGAGGACATAGTGAGCCTTGCTAAATGATGGTGCTGGAAATGGACCTTCTAGATCGCTGTGAACAAGTTGAAGAACTTCCAAAGCTCTCCAAGCTTTCTCCTTATCAAACTTCTCCTCGGGTTGCTTTCCCATGGAACAATCTGAACATACACCCTGTGAAAATGGATTCGAGGTACACCTGTGACCATGTCTTTAGTGCTGAGCTACTGAAGATAGCGGTAGTTGAGGTGACCAAACCGCTCATGTCATAGCTTACTTTTTGAATTTGAATGAGTAAGAAAGGCCCTAGAAGGAGAACTTGGCACAAAGTGGGAGAATGAATAAATCCTTGAGTTGTCATTGAATTGTCCCACTGCTACCAAGGCATCATCATCAAGTTCCTTTACCACAACTTAATTAGGTGTAAACTCAACCGTTTTCCCATTCCCATAGTGAGTGATTTGGTAGATAGACAGAAGGTTGGTAGACAAGTTAAGAACATAAAGAACATTCTCAAACGTTCCATCATCCATGTCAACTGAACCTTTCCCTTCAACCTATACTTGTGTATCATCACCTATGTAAATGTGAGGTACCTTAGATATCTCTAATGAAGAAAACTACTCCTTTGTAGAACCCATGTGATAAGAGGCACCTGAGTCAAGTATCCATTGTTGTGAAGAACCTGTTGTAGCCACAAATGCTTTCCCTTTTCCCTTAGACTGTGAGGAAGAGGAAGGAGATGAATCCTTCTTTGTGTAGGCGGATGGCAAGTTGATGTTATTTTTCTTAAGAAGATTTGTCAACTCATCAATTTGCTTGGTGTGGCATCTATGCTCATCATGACCATACTTCTTGCAATATGAACAAGTTGGTTTATCCTTCTTAGGTGAAGTCCCCTTCTTGGAAGAGGATAAAAAATCGCCTTGTGATGGAGAGGATGATTGCCCTTTTTCCTATTGTGGCTTTGACTTAGATTGCTTCTTCTTCTTCTTGGAATCTTTGCCTTGACCTCCTTTATTCCCTTAATTAGCCACCAAAGCATTGGACTTTGAAGACTTGAGAAGCCTCATGATCAACAACTTAGATTGTTCCAATATTAACATTTTGGTGAAAGCATCAAATGAAGGCATAATGTACGAACTCCCCACTGTCAAACAATGAGCTTGGAAGCTAGACACAAATGCTGCATATTCTAGTGCAAGCATGTCCAAAAAGTTAAATATTAACTGAGCATCCTTTTTGTCAATTCTACAGTCCTTAAGCTTTTCTCTTAGCTCATTTGCTTTGGTGACATAATCTTGGATTGTATCAAAACTCTTGGGATCCAAGTTGGTGAGCTCATTATCAATCTTGTAAGCTCTGATTTCATCGACTTGACCATACAATTTCTGAAACATATCCCAAGCCTCTTTGATTTTAGTACACTTCTCAATGTAAAAAATGAGGTTATCTAATACATACTTACGCAAAGTTCCAAGAGCCATACAATTCTTAGTGAGCCATTCTAACTAAGCATTAGGACTAGCCTTAGGATCAGGTGGTGTTGCTATTGTTCCATCTATGTAATGCATGAGACCTTTCCATTAATTTGCTCCATACTTTAATTTTCCATGATGCATAATTATGTGGAGTTAAAGGTGGAAATTTATGAGGACTCATTGCAACAAAAATGAAAGGGCACAAGGAAAGAGAGACACAATCACACAAGACACCCCCCAAATTCACTCAATCAAAGAACCCCACTCCCCCCCAAAAAATGATGGTTTGGTACTTTATACTTAGTGCGTGTACAATGGGCCACTTGCAAAAAATGGCAAAGTGGACTTCTGATTTCAACTTTACAACTGCCTCAATAAGGCCAAAAGAACTCAAACTAATAATGCAAGATATCTAAACTAAGATCCAAGCAATTTACAAGTACCAAATAGGCCAAATAAGACCAATATCTGAAAGTAAAATTTCCACTCAAAATCTCTGAAACCTGATCATAGATTATGAAAGTAGACAAAAAAATATGCACTTTCGAAAAAAATGGCTCCTGAAAAGAAGGTCGTATGATCTCAAACGAAGCCTTTGAAGTTGCAAAATTGAGGATTGGACAGGTAGCTGAGAGAATCCAAAAATTACGAAAAACCTATGCACCAAAATCAAAAAATAACCATACCACTGCGAAGAGCACAAAAAATTAGTACAAATAAAAAAAACTTGCACCCAAAAAAGAGCAAAATTGAGCAAGTTATGAGCCTCCAAAGTTGACCCAAAAATCCCAACTGCTCAACGGAGAGGGGTCCAATTATTTTTCAAAAATTGTTGACTAGGCGCTGACTGAGCGGCTGACTATGCACTACCGAATGGGCAGAAGGTATAGACTCACTAAAAAAAAATTATTTTTTTTCAAAATTGGAAAAAAAAATTCAGAATTTCTTTTTTTCTTTTTTGAGATCCTAAAATTTCGTACCGTATCGCCCGAATTGCGCAAAAAATTCTTCCAACACCCAAAATTCAATTTTTGCCAAAATAGGTCGAGTTTATACTTGATTTTTATGGAAATGGCCTCTCGAACGCAATGGTGAGGTCGAAAACGCTCTAAGATGCCTCCAAAAAGGGTTGTTCCTTAGATATGAAAATATAAGCCTTCCAAAATGTCTCCCAAAAACCAATCAATGAAGCCCCAATGGCTCTGATACCATGTGAGATTTTGCCAAGATCAAGGGCATAATGCAAAGTATAAAAGAGAGACAAAAGAATGATAAGAACAAACTGTATTCTCATCAATATGCAAATGATCAACTAGATTCACCAATACAATGAATATAGGCCTGCTTATATAGGCAAGGCCATATGGATGTACAAACACAAAATCATGACATGTGGCTCAATGAGAAACATGGGTAGGTAAGAAATACTAGGGGTAGGTAGGAGAAATAATATAATATTCCACAAGAGGTGGATGACCCACCAAATGTGGAGTGTAACAACAAAATAAGACCATAAAAGGTGGAATTAATCCTATAAGCTATATCCCTATGTGCACACTTCCCTAAGTGTCTCAAATCCAAACTACGAAGAGATGCATTATCCTAAGTTAACTTTAAAGTGTAATAATATCCATGATGAATATTTATTTACATCAACAACTTTCAACATAGTCCTGATGACTTTTCTCCAAATTTATAGGGCAAATTTGTATCAGTCTAAACATCTCAGATCCGAAGTTACAGTGCAATATAGAACCAGTAGCTCCTCATTTCACTCATTTTATCTCTCTTTCCTACATAGTCAACTAGTCAACTTTATCATTTACAAAAGAGGGGAAGTCACACTTCAACTCTTGCAATCCACTTGGAATTCAAATCCTTGTTTCCCTTGGATCTAGATCTAGTGGATTCAAACCCCTCTTTTGACTGCAAAGTTCCTCCGAGCAAAAATCATCTTAGTGACTTCCTTTCTCTCTCCTAGGTGGGGAGTCACTAGGGTTCAATTTTCCACTTTACATTTTCGTGAACCCGACGTCTTACACATTAATTCTAATTTCTCATTATTAAAATCTGATTAAGTGCAATTTGAATTTCAAATTTTCATTTCCAAGTTTGATCTATTTGCAAATTTTAGAGGTTAATTGCATAAAAAAACCTAATTTTTCATTTTGACAAAATTAAGCTTGTGAAGTGTAAAATTTTAATTGCTTGTTTCAGATCTGATTTCTATTTCAAAATTGCAATTCAAATCTGCCTTTTTATTCTAAAAATTTAGTGGTTAAAAAGTAAAACCCTAATTTTTAAGATCCTTATATTTTTGACCTTTGACTGCTTATTTGACTGATCTAGACATCTCACAATCAGTTGTGTTTTTGGATTCTGTAATAGAATCATAATATCTATCATCCCTAAAAATTTGAAAAAAAGTTGGTCAGACCGTGTTCGCTTTCAACACGGTCGCTATCTTTTCTCCCGAAATTTTGAGATACAGAATTGACTGCATTTTTTTGCTTAAATCCAGAAAATTGGCGTACTTTAACAATTCTAACACCTCCTAAAGTCGAAAACAAATTCAAATTTCACCACTTTCATCTTTTGAATTAATTTTCATAAAAATGTCCTAATTTTAGATCTTCTTTTCTAGCAACCTAAGATTTTAATTAAGAGACTTTCAATGGCAATTAATAAATTGGATTTAATTGCTCTTTTGTAGCGTCAAAAATAAACCCTGGGGAAACTCAGCATAAGTTACCTTAAAAGCAAAATAATCTTATTTTATTTCCTAGTGTGTTCTATGTTACCAATCAATACATTAACATTAGTATATTCATTCACTGTCTAGTTCTAGTTAATTGCTTATTAAAGGTTCGACAAATCAATCTATTAAAACAAGCGGATTAGTATTCCAAAATTTCTAATGATCCCCTAGGGCATTGGCTTCACTATGAACCATAATAGTACAAGCCTACTCAAATAACACTAATGCAAGTTATCATGAAGTAAGTAAATAATAAATATCTCTACACATCAAGGTGAGTAATCTCATCATATCCATGGCTAGCTATGCGCAAATACACTATCCAAAGTGATGATCCATACATGAAAAGTTAACATATGACTGCTCCCTCTAGAGTCTAATGCAAAAAACTAAACATGGTCCTTAGACACCACTAATTCAATATAAGGTACCTACACAACTACTAGTCTTACTAACCACCAATGCATTATCAGGATTGATACTATTTATACATGCACAATGAACCCTACATGTTCATGATTGCCTAGTTGTATGATGACACAACATCCATCCCCTACATACGCATGATCATGAGAAAATGTATGAGCTAGTTTCTTAAGAACAATTGCCTATCGTATGCAAGTATGAGCACAACAAAACTACATGTACACCTCCATGATCTAGTACACCTTGCAACACACTAAGTCCCTATGCTATGCACCAATCGCAAGGACCTATGTGATATTATAAAAAGAAGGGCAACTATTATACTACTGAAATTTTAACCCCTTTCCACTTATATCATAATTCAATCACACATCGACTATCTACTCATGAATGAGCACGATGAAATCTACATGGTAAATACACTTATCATGAATTTCTAAGCTACTAAAATAAGCTAACATCATATGAGTGTTCAACTACAACATACTACAGGTATGTTAAAGGATTGCATCTCTTTCGTATGGAAGTCCATCATATACATGATCTCACAACTATAATTTATTTACAATAATACTACTGCTACAAAAGTAAAAATATGGAAGCCACTCACTTAAACAAACTATCTTGATGTACTAGATGATGACAAGCCTTAACCATAGAATATAATGATACAACAATTGGCTCCAAGGCACAAGTCCACATGAGAAAGAAAACTCCAAGATCATGTCAAGAAGACGACACCAACATGAGGGAAAAAACCCCAATGAAAAAAAGCTCAACCACCCGACCAAACATGAATCCTACAAGGATACACCCCCCTAGATAGGAGATGCCACTAGATCCCAACTCACACACTAAGTCGGGTTGACGCTTGACCAAGGCTAACTCCAAACACATCTCAACTCAACATGAAATCAACCAATACAAAAGACATAACCTCTAGAGGCCCGAAAACATAAGACAACTATAAAATAGCGCCATAAGGAGATCACATGCTCAAGGGAGTTTCATCGCATGCCAAAAAAAGTGGGCATAAGCCGGTGACATGCGGAGCCATCATGACCTTGTGAGAGCAACCAAGGGAGATTGAATTACCATCTCCACAGTCTTCTCATGCTCAGCCTAAAACATCCTCCCTAGGTCTGAGTCACGAGGAACTGAAGGTTTATTATCTTTATTAAATTATCTATCTACCCAAACCCATTCATTTATTTAACTATCACTTATTAATTAAAATTGAAAAACTCCTTTATGCCTACGAGGACCTTCACGCATCCTTACAAGGAACCTCGTGAAAGCCCATCTCTCATGACCCCCGGTATCATGAAAGGAGCCCACTCCCTTGACATGGACTCATAACAAATGCAAGAGGCTCTAAGTCAATAAGAAAGTCAACTTAATCATCATGCAATTCAATACCATACTCAAACACAAGTTTAACTAAATCCAAACTATAACAAGAGAGTAAGAGTCTCTTGACCCAAGAACGAAATCAAGGAAGGAATAGAACTGCTGCAACCAAATCAACATCCCAATGATGTCTTCACACTTGCCGTCCTAAGGTCAACAACGAATGAAAATCATAAAATCATGGTAAAATCATCACGAGACTCGCGAAATAAAAGCCATATAACCATAAAAGAACAAATTAAAGAAACCAAGCAACTTACATCCACATGACGTGGCCTCTGGCATACGTTTGATAAATACACAACATAAATGAACATTTACATTTCAATGACGACAATGACACTACAGGGCAGCGAATAATTCGCTCTTATCTTGCGTTGAAATTCGCAGCTAAGCCCCAACCAACTCAACATAAAAGTATCAACACACTACTAAAAAAATTTAAAATAAAGATAGCCACCAAAAATGATGAATACATACTTCATGTTTGCTAAATGTCTCATGTCAAACATATTGAAAGAAAAATAGCTCGCTAAAAAAGAAACTCAAGTTGTACATCGAAAAGCACCCGGTTGAGGTTGCAATTTTTGTTTCAGCTAATATTAAAAGAAGGTGACGTTATTACGGATTTGAAACATCTCTTAACGATAATTTATATGTGTTTCTAGAATTCGCAATTGCAATGAAGGATTGATTATAAACTTCATCAAGATATTGCAAGTTAAAGTTTATTTACTAAATCGGCTTTTAGCAGATGGAAGAGGTCACAATTTTCCCAAGTCTACGATTTAATTTGGGCTGGGAGTCAATTCTCTATGGTACAGATTTAAACCTTCATTTTATTACCAAATTTATATCGTAGAATTGGTCTTTAAGTAATGAGAGAGGGGGAAGATATCTATTATTATTACTGAGTGTTTGTCCCTTTATTTTTTTTCTGTTATTCCTGATGAGTAGATTTAAAAATCTGCAATGTGTTTAATAAAAAATTGTTTGTTTGAAGGGGCTCGAGATGCATGTGGGGATTATGCCCACTAAACAATATTTAACAAGTAAATAAATTTTATAAAAACAAAAAAAATAGAATAACATACTATCAATAACTTCTGTGAAAACATCAAATTCAAGCATCGAATTAATGACATTTTCTCAAACAATTCGTATGCAGGGTAATGGGGTTTCAAGCCCCCAATTTCTTACAACCAGTTACATATTATCTTCTCAAAGATTAAAAAAATAAAAATACACAAGAAATTCAATAAAAGCACTCAATGGTTAAGATTTTTTTTGAGAAAATGAATGCTTTTGTTTCAAGGGCAAATTTAGAAGAAAACCAACAATATATTTCCAACCAACTGGAAATTTCTTTTTATTCTTTTTATAAATGGAATCCACCATTGATTGAAAAAAAAAATGACAAATTTCCTTTCCACAAACATCTAATGAAGCATATTTACAAGAAGAAATCAAACTGAGATGAAGACCCTACCTCAAATCTAAAAATTTGGAAGAGAGTTCTGAAAATGATTTCTTGTTGTTCTTTACTCCAGCCAAATATTCTCCAATCTCCCCAATTATAAATTCCCAGCCAAGCTTACTAAAAATCCCTAAAACTCCCATGGCAATAAAGGTTTAAAAGGAAGTTGTAGAGATTCCTCTCAAGTTTTTTGAAGATCCCCCTAAAATAAATCCCCCAAATTGTTCTTTTAAAAACTCTCTATTTCCCAAAACAAACTACCGTACTTTTATTTATATATATATATATATAATACTCTTTTATTTACTTGGGATTATTTTCCCATTTCATCTTATGGAAAAAAATTTAAATAACATTATGAAATATATACATATATATTTAAATTCAATTAAATATTAGTATTAAACAAATACAAGAACGGTTTTAAAGTAATTATAGCGAAATTTTTAAGCGAATAAGGCTAAATAAATTAAATAAATAAATATAAACAAATAGATGCGAAAAAGGGAATTGTTTTATTTTTCGGAAATAAGGTGATTGTTGCCAACCGATTGAGCCTTTAAGGCGAAATAGATTAAATAGTTACTAATCACCCAAAATTTAAAATCATTAAATTGTAAAGGCTCAATTTGACAAAATCAACACAACTTTATCGAAATCTCGAAATGCAATAATGAAATAGTTATAAAAACAATTAAAACATCAAGCGTAAATTCAATAAGCCAAATAAGCGTTATCATGCAGTTCAAGGTATATGTCATCAAATAACTAAAATAGCATCATCCAGAAATCGAAGCAATCATTAAACATGAAATTCAACTAAAAATAACCAGACACACGCATGGCTCGCCATCCTCATACTCACGCCAAAACGAACATGACTAATTGACAAATTCACCAAGACCGACAACCATACTAGGGACCAACAAGGCTTAATGTGTGAGAAGGGGATAAACACATCTCTAGCCACAATTTTGCCATTGGGAAGAGGCACGCTCACACCTGTCAAGCTAGGGGATCTCGCACCCGGTTGCCCAGGAGGAATTGAATGCCTATAAACCTGTAACCAAAAATGATATACATGTGCATATACATATATAAACAGACACTGCAAACAAGGGGGTAGAATATTGCAACAACGTAGGGTGCTCACAATGGAGTGATACATCATCGATCCTCCCCACAGACAAACACACATAATGAAGACAATCATACAAATTGTAATCGCATAGAATTCTACATCTAGGGGTTAGTGTTCCATTACAGTAATAAAAGCATAATCTATAAATCTAACATATGCATGAAAGTAAAGTCACTATCACTAATCATCTAAGCATAAATCATCTCTTAAATCACATGACAGACATAATTTTATAGAAGTATAACTGAACATGAAAATAATCCAGGTATCATAGATCATCAAATCACATAATGTCTATCATCAAAATCATATAATGTCCACATCCAGAATGATCATCTACATACGACATGAATCCATAATCGATCTATCATCAAATATATCAATCACATCCATCATGAAAAAATAGGTAACTAGTCAAGCCCAACACAAAATAAATTAAGGGCCTACTCAAGAGTGGCATCATAGTGTCACACCAGGCAACTAACATGCATAGCATCCTAAACCTAGCTCAACATCCTCACTTGGCTCTCTTGACGATCCTATCACCGGTGTCACATCAAATAGGTCAAGGAGGGGCATTACATCCTCCCCCCTTGGTTTCAACTTACTCCTGGAAGTCGCAAGGGGTAATATGCATCATGTGTCGTGTTAGCACATATTTTCGCAAAAATATTTTGTGCTATTTATTGATGTTTTATATGTATATTTTCATCATAAGAGCATTTACTGCCGGATTGCATGTGCAGGAGATATCTTGTTGTGTCAGAGAAATCCAATTGTAGCCTAAATCTACATGAACAAGTATCACCTGGGCATATTAAGGGATGGCATTAAGTATGGTGACATTGTGATAACCTTCATCATGATAGTCTTTGCATAGAAAGAGCACATTTTAGGGTTCATCACAGAACCAGGGTCATGAGTACATTCAGAGATGTTTTCAGTGTCTTAGAAGTCCTTTAGCATGGTTGTGGAAAGTTACATTTGTGAAAGATATCCTTCTCTTCATAAAATATAAAATTATGTTTATTGATGTAAGTCACCCTGATAAGATTGCATAAGGAGAAAAAGGTGCGTGTCGATCGGCAAAACTAACACTGATGAGTCCGATGGCGTTTTCTCAGGGTGTGATCGACATAAAGAAGTTTGGCGAGTTAGTAATCCATCGAGAAGAGATACACTGATAGCATACAAAGAAGGCAAAGTCATCGACATAGCGTTCACTATCGGAAGCACGGGGAAAAAGTTACCCCGACACCCAATGAGGTTATCGGCAGAACTTATGTTGATGTCGGATGGAGTAGAATACTTGTTGGCAATGTCATCGGGTCATCAGAAAGTGTCATCTTACGCTACCCCGATACTCAATGGACTAGGTGGTGAAGCCTGTTTTATCGGCCTGACCTACTCCGATGAGGCAATACCAAAAGGAGGAGAATACTAAGTCATTAGGGTAACTTAAACCATCGGGGAGAGGTGTTTCAGGTTATGCCGATACCCGATGAGGAAGACAAGCCGGGTACAGAGAAGGAGACTTGATTAGGATAAGTTACACCAATCGAAGTCAAAGTCATCAGGATATCATCGTCTCATCACGAGGAGAAATTTTTCATTACACTGATACCCGATGAGAAAGAAGAGATGGGTGCAAGCAAGAAGATCTCATTGGGGAAACGTATGTCGATAGACCAGAGAAGTAAAAAAATACACAAGTATGAATTTGATGTCATCGGGTCATCGAAGAAACATAAAATAAGTTATTCCAATACTCGATAAGGTGACCCGATGTAACAAATGAGATGCGGACTATGAAGGAGGACTCATTTGAATAAATTCTAACCATCAGAGGAACATATTTGGAGCTATGCCAATACCCAATGGGCAAAATGCCACGAAGGAATAGAAGGAGGGTACATCAGAATGACCTACATCGATGTGACATAAAGGTGAAAGTAAAACCTAGCTAGAAGGCAGAGCCATCGGGGAAGTTATAACCATCAGAATGAGGGCAAGTGAGCTTTGCTAATGCTTGATAGAGTGGTTGGGGAGACCTATGCTAATCAAAAGGACAAGTGGCACCAAGTGATTGAATCATTAGGAGGAGTTATGTCGACTAGCCATTGCAAAATATGATTTTAACAAATCCACCCGCCATTATTAAAGACAGGCAACAGATAGAAAGCTCGAAGGATTCAAATATGGATGGTTCTAGTTCCAAAGGCAAGAGGAAGGTCACTAAGGTTTCTGAGAGTGCCTCAAAGAAGTCTAAAGATGGGGAAAGTGCACAAAAGTGAAAGTTAAATCAAGACATGATTGACCAAATGAGCTCACTAGGAGCCAAGTCCCGAAGATCTAAGGCTAATTTGCCTATTCGTGACCAGCTAGAAGATTATTTTAAGGAAATTGGTGATGTCTGGACAAGGGTTAGAGGCCACGAATTGTTCTTATATCATTACTCATGAAGGAGAAAGCCGACCCCAATCTCAAGCCCATGGATGATTGGACTGGGTAAGCTAGTGGTCCCTATTGTCTTTGTAAATATTCAATTGTTGAAAATACTGGCTATTATAATTCCACGAAAAGATGTATCCAATTACCAAATGGGGATGCATTCATCCATCTTTTAGTAGCTACCATTCATGAGGTTTTTGGTCTTGGTTTCAAATATGATGTGCCTTTGTCTTCTGAGAAGCTGGAAGAAGAATATAGAAAGATGGATATTGTATATAGTGGGTGGAATTTGGCCATACATAAGGCTGAGAAAGGGAAGTTGACAAAGATGGGCCCCCATTCGACATCAACATTTTCAGATAGTATTTGCAATATGTGTACATGGCATGCAGTCAAGTGGGAGGAGTTGAGGTTCCAGATGTGGCATGAATAGGACCTTTAGTACTTGCTGCAGATACACAAATTTGATTATGCTGCCTACATTGTGGAAAAAATGCATGAGGTTTTCTTAAATATTTAGAATAACCCTAATAAGTCTTATAAGTTTTATTCATTATTGATGCATATTATCTTATTTTATGGACGACCCAGGGGGTTGTGGCCTGAAGAATTGAAATTAAATGTTCATGGCAAAGATGGGCAGGAGCAACCAATACAATTATGTGTATCACTGTGGGATTCTCGGTTCATGAGATCCCATTATGTCAAATTTGAAGAGTTTTTTGTTCAACCATTATACAAAGATTTTAGGGTTTCTTGTGATGGATCATTTTCAGAAGAAATTAAAAGATTTCTTAGACCCCATGAGCATGGAGATATAAGGGTGAACCATAATTGGGGTGATTGGTATGTATGCCAAGACTTCTCATATGTTAGGGTTTTTAGATTCAAAGGTGCTCCCTATGTGTTACCAAAGCCTGCACCAGACTGAATTTCTTACTTGTAGATTGTGAGACAAATGAGTGTCTCTAATGCACATCATTTTGGGGGTGCCCACAAGTAAGTCTTCTTACCTAGAACTCTGCATTTTGGTGATTTCGCCATTGTATCAACAAAGGCTTATGAAGTTATTAACAAAAGGTTAATAGAAGATTATAATCTGTATGAGCACACAAGTAGAAAAAATTATGACCCGGAGGTCTATACACACCAGAGCAGAATAAAGCAGAATCTTGGTGATTATTTTCATGAGCATATTGAAGCCTTGGATACCTTCAGAAACTAGGAGTCTGAAGAAGCCATGCAAATTTTTCAGGATTTGAATCAGAATTTTGAAGAAAAAAGATAGAGACTGTAGGAGATGGAGGAAGAAGAAGAAGTTGAAAGCGAATCAGGTGAAAATGAGGCTATCTCAAGATTTAAAATGCTTGAAAAGGAAGAGGAACCTGAAGCATAGGACCAAATTATTGCAAGGATGAATGCTGATTTGGATGTTAGGCTAGAAGAGCATACATCTTTTGTGTCAGATGATGAATTTATTAGGTTGGAGGAGTTTAAGTCCTTCTTATATCATTTTAAAGGAAAGAGGTTAAGAGTACCAATGCCAGATGTGACACTAGAGAATGAGGCATAAATACTCAGAAAGCTTAAGGCGGAGATTAATTTAGAGTTAGAAGGCATGACACCTCAAAGGAGAAGGTAACTTCTTGTAGAAGCAAGAATCATTCTTTTCCCAGGCAGGGACCTTAGTTTATTTTTTATTTTTTATTTTTGATAGCCTATTGCATTCAAATAAGAAAGATTTCAAGTTAGACATTCAGGGCGTAAGTGATATTTTTATTGGATCAAGATATGATCCAAATGACGAGGCTATGCTTTTGTGGGCCCTTTGTCCTCCAAATAAGAGGCCAAAGAATATAGATGTGGATAAGGCCTTTGGTCATATGATGAAGTTAAAGGTTGATGAAGTGGATCCCATGGTCACAAAGGATATGGGGATTGATATTTCCAAATTAAATAAGACATAGATGAAGATGTTGGCAAAAGAAATAGGTAAATACAAGTCACTGTATGAAGAAATCTTAAGAAGTAGAGGTCAGCCTATACCCCAAATAGCAAATGAATCAAAATTGAAGAAGTGCAAGGAATTGCATAAAGAAAACAAGAAGTTGAAAGAGAAAATGCAGAACATAAGGGCAAACATAGCATGTGTCTTATTGTCAAAGAGATTTGAAAAGTTAAATGGAGTTCACGAAGACTTCTAAATAGTCTACTGGAAGAATATGGATAATAGCATGTCACATAAAAGAATCTCTGATAGATTACATATGCTCCTGCAGGATAAGAAGGCTAATGAGAAAGACAGTGCAATTATTGAAAAAATACAGAGACTGATGAAAACACATGAGAAGTTTGATGTAGACCTGAAGGTTGAATATGATGATTGTCAGGAAACTGTGCAGCACAGTATTCCAAAAGTGATAGATGAAATAGGGTAGATTAAGGACAAGAATGTGTGGATTACATAATGTCAATCATTACTTAATGCTTCCCTAGGTATTGCATGGGCTGACACCTTGGACATGGCAGAGACAATGGACCAGTTGGAAAACTTTGTGACTATAGAGATGGAAGTGTGGGATATCATCTTCAACTCCAACACTTACAAGGATGGGGCCTACTTTTGGAATATTTAGAGATGTGGCTTGGTCCTAGATGGCTAGAGTTAATTAGTGTCCAATTGTAATATGTTTTGTAATATTGTTAGTTGTTATAGCAGTTGGGGAGTTTTTAGTTTGTACTAATGAAAGGGTGTGTCCTTTCATTTGTGTCTTTTGAGTCACATATGTATAGGGAGTCATTTTTGTATAGAGTGTACACAATTGAAAAAACTCCTATCTTTCAGATTGTTTGTTGGGACTAGTAGTGCTATGTAAAGAAAGTCTGTAGAAATGAAGTCATTTTGTGCAAGCAAGAATATCATGAAGTATGTGTGAGTAATGAATACTAAGAGGGGGGGGGGGTGAATTAGTATACCAAATAATACTAAACTTAAACACTTAAAGAGTTTAGCAGTAAACCGGTATAAGAGTTTTACTAACAAACCAGTTAACACAAATGCAAACCAGACAACAAAAAAGGCATTCACCCACAGAAGCACAATCACCATAACACAAGAGATTTTGATGTGGAAACCCAAATGGGAAAAACCATGGTGAGATAAAACTCACAAGTAACTATCTACAAAATAGTAACCAGACCGGTTAAGGTCATACAATGTTCTTCACCAGAACATATCTTGTTAGGAATCTCAATCTCTGTTAGGAGATAAGTCCGATTAAAGACTACCTTGTGAGAGGATTTCAGATCCATAGATGTCAACCACCTTGTTAGAGGATTTACAAAGGCTTTTCTGGGCCTACCCGGTTAGGGGTTTCAGACTTGTCGAAGATGTGAGTAATCAACAAGTGAATGATCTAGAAAATAGCATAGTCTACTTGGTTAGATTGATGATAGCTCATTGCTAATGCATTTCAGCATTACTTCAGTCTTCAGTAAATCCACACTCTGTTACAGCACACAAACTTGATCTTCTCTTCTAAGATCATACACACAAAAACTCATCAACCACCAAAAAACCTTAACAGCTACATCGACTAAAACCCTAGACATGATGTCCTTAAAAAGGAATCTGATTTCATGTCGGTCCAATAGGATTACATTGCAAGATCCTAGGTTCATTGCATCTCGACACATTTGATAACACGACACAAAATCACCATCAAAGTGTCAGTGGATGGTAACTCATCACAAAAATACCTATTGGTAACTCATCACAGAGTATTACCGGTTCATACAACTTTACCGATTACCGGTTAGTAACTCATCACAGAGTAATACCGGTTCAAACATTAAATCGATTACCGGTTGTCAAAAATGAAGACGGGGAAAATGATAACTGTTGCTTTAGTTTCTTCGCTCTGCTTGAGATCCTCGAACTGCTTGAGGTCTTCATACTACTTGAGATCGGTAAACACTTTCTGCAAAACACTGATAGCCTAAAGACTATAATACATAATACTGGTTTGGAACAAATACCGGTTGAGCATAACTCATACATAAAAAGTGATCTCAAAGCAAGTGTGTGTCCATCAATGACAATCACAACATAAACATAAAAAATGCCAACATTCTCCCCCTTTGGCATTGATGGCAACACTTAGGAAAATTTTGACATCTAAGTGTTTCACAACAAAAACATGCCATAATCAGAATTACCCCCCCTAAGCATATACACTATTCCTTTTGCAGAAAATACAATGTATACTACTCCCTTACAGAGATAAACATGAAAGTATACATAACATGCAGCAAAATTTTAAATACTAAATACTACTCCCCCTTTGCCAACAATGACAAAGTACAGCTGAATAACCCTTGTTCATATTATCAAAAATAATAAGTTTATGATAATAATGAGTGAAACTTGTCAAAAACTGATTTAAAGTCATGCATAAATGTCTTCATGGATAAGGACCATGACTCAAGCAATGAGGTAGCAACCTCACTTTCTGTTTGCATCTGGGATACCTGTTCTTCCATGGCATCCAAGGTACTCATCTCTTGAGTGATCGTTAAGGCATCCAGATTGAGATAGCATTTCTGAAGTATTTGTAGTCTTGGTAGTAGAACCAGTTGAAGTTCCTGCAAATATCATGTTCGGTTGCTGATCTCTAACTCTATTCTTGCAATCTAGAGTTGAAATCGGTGAATGGTTTGCCCATATGCGGTGAAGGAATCATAAGGCATCTTGAAGGTGCTTATGTATGTCTACAAATCAATTTGTAGTTTGTCTTTCTGAGCAAGCACATCATCACAAAAAAGATGAGGTTGACATATCTTACTGAGCAGTAGATTCCCCTCATCCAGAGCATCTCTTATGTCCTTCTATGCCTCATGAAGTTCGGACCGGAGCTCATTCAACTTCTTCACCACTGCAGTGTTTAGAGCCTTTTGATGCTTCTTTTGAGCATTGGCTTCACTAACATCTTCCAGGCATTGCAGCTGGTCCTCTACAACTATGCATAGGAGTTTCAATTGAGATAGAGAGGAATCGGTACGTGGGAGATTGGTATCAGGAATCAAGCTGGTAAGAGTTTCTACTGCAGTTTGAGTGACATCTTTCTCCTTCTTCCTCCTAAGTGATTCTAGTCACTCTTGAGCAATTTTAATGCTCTGCAGTAGCTCTGTTTCATTTGTGGATTGGACGTCAATTGGACTGGTGATGTCAGCCGGTTTGGCTTGACCACTGGTTGCCTTTGGGGTCTCTACATGTACACTCTTTGCCACTTCCTCCTTTTCATTGGCTTTTTGCTTATCTTCTTCTGCAGTCTTCTGCGCCCCAACTTCTTTCTTTCTTTTCTCTTCTTCCTTCTTCCTTTGTTCTTCTTTCCGCTTCTCTTCTTCTTTCTTCTCCTTTTCCTTCTTCTTTTGTTCTTCCTTCTTCTTCTTCTTCTCCTCTTCATGTTTCTTTTCTTCTTCCTTCTTCTTCTTCTTCTTCTCTTCCTGATTCTTTTCTTCTTCCTTCTTCTTCTTCTTCTCCTCTTCCTGATTCTTTTCTTCTTCCTTCTTCTTCTTCTCCTCTTCTTGTTTCTTTTCTTCTTCCTTCTCTTTTCTCTTCTCCTCTTCTTTTCTCTTCTCTTCTTCCTGTTGCTTCTTCTCTTCTTCTGCCTATTTTTTCTTCTCTTCCTCCACCTGCTTCCTCTTGATTCTTTTTCTTTTTCTCTTCTTGCTCCTGGTCAGCCTTTTGCTTGTCTAGTTTCTCCTATCATGTTGTTTCTGTTGGTGTATCCAGAGTAACATCTTCATCGTTCAAAGCATCAACATCAATAGGGTCCATTTGCTCAGTGACCTATTCTCCTTCACTGTTATACACCTCATCCAATTTTGCAATTTTTGGTTCTTGTTCAACCTTCTTGTTGGCTTGAGACACTTGGTGAAACTTCAGAGCAACTTGGGCATGAGAGTGGGTATCTTTTACCACTGGCTCAGGGACTTTCCCTTCTAGCAACAAGAGTCTCCTTCTTCGCATAAAGAAGAGGCCTTTATATTTTTCCATAACTTCATAAAGTTAAAAATTAAACACATCAGGAAAATATTGAGCAAATATTTCCTCTCTTATCTCTTGTTCCTTTTCTATGGCAATGCGCTATTTGTCATCTAAAGAATTCTATAAAGAATCCGGTGTCACAGATTTAATTTCTGATGGCGACCGGTCATTAATACATAAATATTGAATGACTTCCCGTTCTACTTCCTCCTTCTCATTATCATTGAAATCATCAAAATAATCTGCCAAATCACTCAACACTTTTCTCCTAATGTTCTTAATAGTTCTTTGACAATGTGTCAAAGGTTTGTAAGAGGAAATATCAATATTTATCAGTGCTGATGATGTCGGTTCATTGCTGGTTGTCTTTGTCTTCTTTCTTGTTTGCCTAGTTTTCTTAGGCTGTTCTTTAGATTTTGTTTCTTCTGAGTCCGGTGTGTTGCCTTTTGTCTTCCGCTTTCTCTCAAATACTTTGGCAGGTGCAACTTCCAATTTTTTCTTTGCCGGTGACCGCTTGGTCACTTTAGGACTTGCTGAAGTAACCGGTGCCGATACAGATGGCACTGCCTTTCCTTTCTTCACTGACGGTTCTTCAACCGGTGTAACCCTTCCCAGATAGGTGTCGGTTCTCTTCTTCTTAGGGTCAAGCAATGAAGCAAATAGGGTAGAAGCATACCCGTCTAGCATATCGTACATCACCTCATAACCCATAGGCTCCACTTCTTCCTTTCTGGGCTCAACAGCCTCCATTAAGCACTCATCTACTCTGATGGTGAAGCAGATGTCCTCTTCATACTTCTTGACAATGTCACGAGATATTCTCACCCTTTGGCTCATCTTGCATCTAAACTCATCAAAGTATTTGTTCAGGACGTCAGGATAATTGGTTCCAACCGCTTGAAGACTTTCCCTCATTTGCTTTGTAACTGGTTGGTCAGCAGACCACTAAATATCACCGACTCCTAGGAAGTAGCCTTGGAAGTAGAAGAACAATCCGACCAATAGTTGTCCGAATTTAAATCTCAAGGCATTGTTCTGTTTGATTGAATTCAGGTTCACTAGTAGCTGCCTTTGCATACAGGTGCATAAATCAAACGAGGCATCTTCCACGATCATCTTGTAGCCAACATTTACTGTTGCAACAGAGACATCGTTGATCCTACTAGCATAGAATGTTCGGTAACCTATCACCATACAGGCATGACCAGATCATCCTTGATGGTACTGATGGTCATTCCTTGTTGGTCGCTCACAGAACCCGTGAGCTTGGTCATATCGGTCTTGCTGATCTTCCTTAGGGCTGACACTTCTCCAATGTTACAGAAACCGATGATGGCATGAATCGCTTACGGTGTGATGTCATGTGTCTGCTCCAAATACATTTTGTCACCATGCACTCTTCTTAGAATGATGCAGATGTGATCATCTATGAATTCTTCAAGGAAATAGACCGCATTGTGAAGCTTCTTCTTTTCCAAGATGTTGAATTCTAGTTTGATCTTCTTGTCTTTTCTGCAGAACAAAATCAACTTAGAATGGATCACTAGAGATCCTAGGTCTTCAATTTTATAGTCAATATAATCTGAAATACCTTCCTCCACTATAACACCAGTGGTTATTTGGGACAGTGCATTATATTTTGCCTTCCGTTGGATGAAATCTACTGAATCAATGGGTGCACTAGAACTAGAGTGCAATGCTAAAGCCATGATAAACAGAAAAAATCAAAAAATACCTTTGAAATTCGAGATTTAGGGCTTGTAAATTCCGCTTTGCCACTCACTACTTTAGTTGCTGGGTTACCACTTTGAGTTCCACACTTGACCGATTGATGTTATCTTCAGATTCTTCTTCAAGATTTTGAAATCTCTTTGAATTGCAAGACAAATCATCTTTTGTCGCTTTGCACTTGAAAAATTCTTCGCTCAAAAATTGATTAGTGAAAATGACTTGAAAATACCTTTTTAAATGAATTCTCCACCTACCATAATTAATGCTCCACCATTAGGGCGTAAACCCTAATTTGCCTTTTACCATTTCCGGTCTTCCACCAACTGACAAGTATCACATTCCGGTTAAGGTTTTTTATCGGTGTAAATTGCGGGTTCAAAATATTTTACTGATTTGTTTCTCCCTAAGCTTTCTTGTAGCTTAGTTTGCCAGTTTAGAGATTTCCACACCAGGTGCAAAAACTGACTCTTCTAGAGAAACTTCTTCTGGCTTCTTTTTCCAGATTTTCTTCATATCTGCTTGAACAGTTTCAACATCATTCTTTCTTTCCAGAGTGACCGATATATCATTTGATATATTCTTTGTCATTCTGCAGAATCTTATTGTATGACCCGGTTTGTTGCAATGATAGCAAACCATTCCAGGTTCTCTCCAAGGTCCTTTATTCATGTTTCCATTCTTCCTTCTGCATGTTGCAATAGTGTGACCACTACCATGATAGATCAAACATGTTGCTCTCCATCTGGTAGCCACTTGATAGCCACCACTACCTGACTGATGATTATAGGTACTAAACCAGTTTGGATTCTAGTTCCCAGAGGGTTCAGGAAAGACTCCTTGACTCCTTTGAGGATACCTTCCAGTGTTGTCCATGACAGACCTGCATTCAAATGCTCTATGCCCATAATTGTTGCATGCATAACAATTTCCATTGAATCTAGGTTTATTGTTTAGAAAGTAAGGAAAGTTATTGTAAGCCTTATTTCTACATACATTAGCAGTATGTCCTTCCTTGAGACAATTAAAGCAAATAGGTTTAAACTTTTTCTTACCTTTATCCTTTGATGTTGGTTTCTTCTTTGATGCTACATCTTTTGCTTTAGAGGTCTCACCTTCCTCATATTCAAAGAAACCAAGTCCATTAGTATTCTTTACTAGTTTAGTTGATTCAAGCTTTTTCTCTAGCTTAACAGTGCTCTTATTGAATTCGGCAAGTATTTCCTTTGGATCAGTGAGTTCTTTGGAAATAGAAGCATTGGATTCCTTCAAAGTTGCATTCTTAGAAATAGCCATGTTTAGTTCACCTTGCATTTCCTCTTTTTCCACTTTACTCTCTTGGGGATGAGTGGTAAGTACACTGATTTCTTGCTTCAGCTTGGAGATCTCATGATCTTTGTCTTTTACTAGATCTTTAGCTTTTCTCTGATCGTCAAGCTCTTGACACATCCTGATAGCCAGTCCTTCAAGTTCCCTCCTTAGGTTAGCATTAGACTCATTCAGTTTTTCAACTTCTTCAACTAGGGCTTCCATGTTCGCTTCATTGGAGGAACTGTTTTTAGTTAGCTCCATCAGTTTCTCAGCATGCTCTCTCCTTTTTTCCAGAGAGACCTTATACTTGAATTTGAGTTCATCATAGGTTTTCTCAGTCTGAGGGAGTTGATGAGTAATTTCCCTCACAGTGTATTCCCCCATATCTCTTTCCAAGTGGTTAAACTTATAGAAAGGTTGGCCCTGATACCAATTGATGAATACTAAGAGGGGGGGTGAATTAGTATACCAAAGAATACTGAACTTAAACACTTAAATAGTTTAGTAGTACACCGGTATAACAGTTTTACTAACAAACCGATTAACACAAATGCAAACCAGACAACAAAATAGGCATTCACCCACAAAAGCACAATCACCATAATGCAAGAGATTTTTATGTGGAAACCCAAATGGGAAAAACCATGGTGAGATGAAACTCACAAGTAACTATTTGCAGAATAGTAACCAGACCGATTAAGGTCATACAATGTTCTTCACCAGAATAGATTCTGTTAGGAATCTCAATCTCTGTTAGGAGATAAGTCCGATTAAAGACTACCTTGTGAGAGGATTTCAGATCCACAGATGTGAACCACCTTGTTAGAGGATTTAAAAAGGATTTTTTGGGCCTACCCGGTTAGGGGTTTCAGACTTGTTGAAGATATGAGTAATCAACAAGTGAATGATCTAGAAAATAGCACAGTTTGTTTGGTTAGATCCATGATAGCTCATTGCTAATGCATTTCAACATTACTTCAGTCTTCAGTAAATCCACACTCTGTTATAGCACACAGACACAATCTTCTCTTCTAAGATCACACACACAAAAACTCATCAACCACTAGAAAACCTTAACAGCTACATTGACTAAAACCCTAGACATGATGTCCTTAAAAAGGAATCTAATTTCATGTTGGTCCAATAGGATTACATTGCAAGTTCCTAGGTTCATTGCATCTAGATATATTTGATAACACGACACAAAATCACTGTCAAAGTGTCGGTGGATGGTAACTCATCACAAAAATACCGGTTGGTAACGCATCACAGAGTATTACCGGTTCATACAACTTTACTAATTACCGGTTGCTAACTCATCACAGAGTAATACCAGTTCAAACATTAAACCGATTACCAGTTGTCAAAAATGAAGACTGGGAAAATGATAAATGCTGCTTTAGTTTCTTCGCTCCACTTGAGATCCTCGAACCGCTTGAGGTCTTCATACCACTTGAGATCGGTAAACACTTTCTGCAAAACACCGATAGCTTAAAGACTATAATACATAATACCGGTTTGGAACAAATACCGGTTGAGCATAACTCATACATAAAAAGTGATCTCAAAGCAAGTGTGTGTCCATCAATGACAATCACAACATAAACATAAAAAATGCCAACAGTGAGTCTGTAGCTTTTGTATACCTTTTTATTCCAAAATTAATATATAGGATTTGTTGTCTTTATCTTCAGATCATTTTATGTTACATGGTGTTGATGAATCAAGTTCTTTGGATAAATCTAGTTAAGATTTGTTGTAGTGTGCCATCACATGCTATTGTGTAGGAAACATAATTGTTTTTGTTATTCTTGCAACACATAATGAAACCATTGCATTGATAGTCTAGCATATTTGTAAGTTTTTCAAACTGTCTCCAAAGTTGATTGCAAATATTCATCCACTAAGTAACATATAAATTGTCAGATAAGGCACTGGTCTATTGTTAGTTTTCTGTGAGTAAATTTGGTGCACATAAGGTCCTCATCAGGGAAACATACTACTTATTTCTATCAGTATTTTTTTTTCATAATTAATTAAGGTTCCAACAACATTCTTTTATAAGCATTCATTCAATATTAATTACATTCAAGTTTTTAGATCAAAGCAAATTAAAAGCACATAATAAAGCATAGTTGCAGGAAACATTTTGTCATTCTTGCAAGCCACTAAATTGATAAATTTAAAATTCACTATAAAGAAGTCTCTTTATGCTTTGGAGATTAAGGTATACCCACCTAGGTTTAGTGGAGCCTAAAGTATAGAGGAATTTTCTCTTTGACCATTCCTATTCGTTGGCCAAGGCTGATTGAGAAATCAGTAGGAGATTTGGCAAAACTCTAGGATTTCCAATCTGTGGTTTTGGGAACCAACACGTCGCTCCACTCATACTTTCCAAGTCATGCGATACTTATCACTACCTCCACATACTCATTGATAGTCCCTTCATTCTTCCTAATATCAAGCTTCGATGATTATATATTACTTAGTCATCTCCTGGCTAAGGGCGAGATGTCAACAACAGGGTCCTACATCCCTACTTTATTCATCCCAAGCAAAAGTTGTTCACTAGACATCAAACAATTGGTCCTTCTATTAGCCACTGAGTACATTCTATCTTGCTGAAATTCTACTGTAGCAACATCATTAAGTCCCTTTTATAAGGCCGAAACTCTTATTTCCTGAAAATCAAATAGACATAGTGAATACAACTTATACTATATAATCTTGTTAACACTCTTTCCCGCAACTATTTATACACATAAGGAAATAATTACATCATTTGCATAACATTCTCTTCCTAAAGCATCCCAAAATTACCAAGGAAATTGTGACATGAGTCATACCGATAGAAAATAATTTTTTATTATTATTATTTTTTTTAAATTGCACTTTTGCAGGCAAATTTTAGCCAATCCCTCACAAACTAGGTGTCCCATTTTATAAAGTAGCACAATCTCATCTAATAGGTCATCAAGTTCCACTATGCTTCCGCTGCGCTACTCACCCAAATATCATTACCTATAGTTGCACATAGGGTACTTTACTTAGATTACGGAGGGCATATGGCTCAACCATATAGATCATTAATCAATGCATCATGAATCCATTCAATCTCAAGCACTTCTATTTGTTACCTTCAAATATTTCCTACATATTCACTCCTCTAACTAATTGTCTATAAATTCAAATCATCACTATCCATTATTATGTTGGTCTAGTGTGACTGTCTACAACATTCTCCCTTTCACATACTATCAGAGGTCCGATGAGGACGTGATAGAAACAACACTAATACACATAACCAACTTGTAATACAATCACATTGGAAAGGTCACCATAACCAAAAAAGAAAAGAGATGAGGGAAAAAGAAAGGAAGATCAACAATTAAAATCATGAAAAGAAGAAAATTGCCGGTGAAATCCAATCAAAAAAATTGTGGCAAGTACCACTAGAAGATAAATCAAATATAAAAGTGAGAAACTAGTGACTCGTCCCAAGTAAAAAGTCTAGTTCTACAATACTCACAACCACCAAAACAATTCAAAATTAAATAAGCAGTTTATATATTCAATCCACATCACAAGGTAGCTATTGGTAGCCACACCACAGGGAGTAATTGCTACACAACAGTGAAGGGTCCAGGGCCCTTGAATGAGTAGAGAGTGCACATCGTGCAACTATAACCTTTCCTAGCTTCCATATAATACCATTGTAAACATATAGGTTGGACTAATTCAATACATTTGGATCTACACAAAAGACACACACACTCACCTCAATGTTATTGCATCCACACATTCTATATACCACGAGGCCAAATTCTTCATGTTATGAAGTATACATAAATATTAAATTCCTTTAAGAATACTTAAGAGATGACACTCTCTTTCACCATTACGCTCTTCACATAAATAACAACACACAAGAAATTGAATTTACCTTCATAGGTCATTAAGTATTGATCATCCTCTCACTTGCGAATTTATACTCAGATAGAGCACTCAGTAGCTCCTTTCAAACTCAAATATTACTAATCGATTTGCCCTCCTCTAGGCTAAGCATCCAACTCTAATTAGCCTCCTTCATCCACGAATGGTATATCCATCCATTGCATCCATACACTTAGAACCAATCGCAATCATCTCTCCCTCATAGCCTCTTCTTACTATAAGATGTCATAAGGAATCCACTTTACTTATATTTCTCAACTTAGGAAAAGTTAGTGTGATCTCCACTCGTTATCTCCTTCATAACCATAATCAATGTTAGCTTATTATTTACCTCTAAACTCATGTTCGCTCACTCTAGGATTAAATTTTCTAGTAAATAATTAATAACCAAATCTTCCTCCTAGACTACTAACATCCTCTTTACCATAACCTAACATGATCTCCGAAGACCGGCTATACTCTTGTTCTTCAACCTCTCACATGATCAAAATTCATACAACCAATCCAATTTCCAATATCTACTCATTCCTCAATCAAGTCCATTACACAATAATTCCACTACTCCAAATCTCAACTTAAAAACTCATGCTACAAAGTCACTTGATCCCGTCATCATGGTCTTTAATTTTGTCCTTCTTATTCATAAACCAAAAGATCTCGTTGTACACTATTAAAAACATTAGTCTCCCTAGTAATAGCATAGCATCAAACAAGGTACACATCATTCTCATTATCCTTGAGTCTCGATAAACTTTATTAGCTTCAAAAAAAAATCTCTTACCACCTTTCTAATAAAATATTCCATCGTGACCAAAGATGTAAACATTTGCTTTGGATATCAATCATTGGGATTTAGACAATGACTTAATAGTACACAATTGTGTCATTCATATCTTTGACAAGAAACATAATTAGGCCAATCACTCTAGTGAAAATATAGAAAACATAGTCATAAACATCATATCCAATTTTCGTGAAGATCCAACAGTGAAATGAAAAGTTAGGCTCACTTTACCAAGACTATTTTGATTGTCCTAAACCAAGAAGAAACTATGTCACAGTCTATGTAGGGCATTAAATAACTCTGCCAATACATAACCACTCATCACCAAATAAATTTCATATAAATTGTATATAATACACTAACAGAACCTAAAAGATCATAAATTTTGAACAGTTAAAAATAAAGTTAAGATCAAACCCTTCTCACTAACCCTGTCATAGTGGGTTCCTGATAGGCTTTAGTAAAATAGCCATATCTTCCTCAATTCTTATTCAAATTAGGTCAGAGGAAAATAAATAGAAAGAGAGTTCATAGACCTCTCTAGAAAATATAGCCTTCCTTCATTATGATTCCTCATGTGGCCATACTAGACGCTGCAACAGGACTGTTGTAGGGAAAATCTGGAAATTGTAATCCTTAAGACATATCTTCTTCGATTTTGCACCAAATTCAAGGATAATTGAAGTGAAGTAAGTTCCATTCACCCCAATCTAAGATAAAGTCCCAATGGAGGTTAATCCACTGCACTACTACTCCCAAAAGGCTTCGATCTCTAGCTAATCCAATAACCATGAACTTCCATTGAAACAGTAACGTGACTGTCCACATGCAGATGGTTATAAAATTACAATAATAGTTTCCTTATTCATATATGGCCTTACAAGAATATTTTCAATGGTCTAAACCTACATTCTTCCCTCCTTACTCCACCTACCATCGTCTCATGCATTCCAACTAATGAAGGAATGCTTGACCGCTCACTAACCTCACAGGAACTTTGGTGACAATCAAAGGCATTATGGATCTGCCTTCACAAAATTCTTCTAACTCAATCTCCACTCCCTCTTACTCAACCAAGCCAACCCTTTTAAGCCCTTACAAATCCCTTTGACCACTACAGCTACCCATGTCCGATCACAACTTATTTATGAGAAATTTACCATACATTTGTGCTTGAAAACTTGTTGGTTCCCAAAACCATAGATTGGAAAACCAAAAGACTTGCCAAATCCTCAAGTAGTCCAATCAGCCTTGGCCAATGAACAGGGATAGACAAAGACCAAATCCCTCTGCACTTTAGGCTCCACTGAACCTAGGTGGGTATGCCTCTTCCTCTCAAGCACAAAAGAGGTTATTTATAGTGGATTTAAAACTTTTAGCAAGTTTACAGAACTAGCAAATTATTGTTCTGCAACTATGCTTTATTATGTGCTCTAACAAAATGCTTTGAAAAGAAATGATTGTGATTATGATTGTATCTTGATAATGAAATTTATTTCAGGACTTAGATGAAATCTGCATAGATCAGTTCATATAGGATTTAGGAAGAATGTTTCTCTATCAAGGACCTTGAATGCATACAGATCAAAACCTTAAAAGATCAATAACATACTAGTGCCTTTATCCAGGGATATATATGACACTTTATGGACAAAATATCTTATCAACTTAAGAGATAATTTATCATCAACTATGAAGGTTCAGTATGCATTACACAAACAATAAGAACTCAATCTTTCACTTAATGCAATGACATGTGATTCACATCATAGAAAATATATAAAAAGATATATCAAGAGGACAAAGATAATCAACAACACAAAAGTGTACACAATATATGGAAAAAGAACAACGAACTTTGTAAATTAATCTTGAGGAAATAATTTCATACATAAGCTACACTTGTAGATACTCCATTATAGATTTCTTGCACAAAATGATACTTCTTCTTCCTATAGACTTCTCTAATACAAAATGATATTCAATCCTTACAACAGTATGTTCTTCTTATAATTTCCCCCCCTTTTACATATAAGAATGACTCCCTATAAGTATGTCAATCAAAAGACATATATGAAAGGACACACCCTTTCATTCACATAAGAGAAAGCTACAGACAATTAAATTCAAAAGGACACACCCTTTGGTTTAATAATTAATTACAAATGAGATTCCTTAAAAATACTAAATGACACTCCAATCATGTGTCTTATATTCTCTGCCTTGATAACATTCTTTAGCAAATATCCATCATCTTCTCATTATCTCTTGTACACAAGATAAGCCAATCAAATTCCTTGATTTTTAAATTTAAAACATATTCCACCTTAGCTTTTAGTTTGAAAAGTCAATAATCTTTATTTCCTTTACTTGTTTAAAATAATTCATTTAAATCAAAGTATTTCCATCTTTAAGAAAATAATTTTGCGAACACAACATCCATTTATATAAAATAATGCTTTATCCTAAAATATATATTCAAAGCACTTATTTAGGATAGCTATGCATAAATTTCATCTTTAACGCACATTCAAATAATACATAAGGTAGTGTGATACAATAAGAAATACTTCCCTTTTATTATTCTTTCGGCTAAAATTCCTCCCTCGGCGAGTTGTTCTCATGTCTTATCGATTATGTAGTTTCATCGATACCTTTTATTTTTGATGGGACCGCTTTTGATTTCTTCAATGAACTTCATGTTAATGAAACTCCTTCTTTCGGAGAGTCCTTTTAGAGATCCATCATAGTCTAGGTTTGTTCAATAAGTCATTTTTTGATGACACGCCACCTGACTGCCACTTCAACTGCTAACTCATCTTGACTGAACCTACCGTTTCACTTTGGTCCCCCTTTGTCACTGATCTATGATAGATATCGATCGTGTAACTTTCCATAGTGCAATAGCGACATCCATTGGATCTTCCATGACCTACTCATCCTTTATCTCTTCATCCATCTATGCCATGTGTCAGGCTTTCATTTCTATGCCCTGCAATGTGTTATTTCTGAATTGGTTTGTGGATCCATCTGTTCGCCACCTGGACCTGCCATTAGACACGGGCTCTCCTTGTCGCCAAGTCGCGATGGGTAACTGATGAGCAGTTTCCCATCGTGGTATAGCGACAACTATTGGATCTTCTCGGACTTGTGTGATCCTTAACCTGCCTACGCTTCTCTCTTCTACCGCATGTCACCATGTGTAAGCCTCTGGTTTGCGACATGATCTACCTGGATGCCACTTAAACTTCCACCTGGATGCCACCTCACCAGTTGCCATGTTGCGGGGGATAACTGGCATGCATATTCACCTTGCAGTATAGTGACAATCATTGATCCACCTTCAACTTGCTCGATTGTTAACCATCCCTTTTCTACACATTTTTAGTCGCCAAGTCGTGAGGATTAACCGGTGAGCTGTTTCTCATTGCGGTATAGTGACCATCGTTGGATCATCCACCCGATCGTTAGATCTGTCTGACTTGCTTGATCTTTAGCCTCCACCCTCACCAGACTATCATTAAACTTTGAATGTTTTAAGATATGTGCGCATGTAGGGTCCACTGGGTTCAGCCTTCTTCACACCAAAAGCCTTTTGTCTTTCGACAGTTATCATATGAGCTACTTTGGATTTAAGTGTTAAAAGATCCTATCCCACAAACAATGTGGGATAAAGGCTTTCCCTTTTCTGGCGTAGCTCCATGTTCTTCAGTTATTCTCCTGCAAAATGATTTACTAATATCCAACTGGCTTGATTCTGGAATTTGTGAAACATATACATACCTTGAGTTGACTTCTTGATGGATGCATCAAACCTAGTCTTTGAAAGTTAGAATTGAATGAACCTACTTTATTATAGATGTTACACATGATTGAACATACAAATCTACTTTTTGGCATGAATCTGGAACTCTAAAATTTGAAAAATTCAGGGTTCCAATAGTGGCTCTTTCTGGGGATGTATGCTCCATGTGAGCATAGCGAGATCTTAGCTATCTCTGGATAAGCAGACCAAAATAAAAATTTAAGACATATAACAGAAAACAAGAGAAAAACTATATTACTATAATACAAGAAATACTCCCTGATCATTAAGAGAAGAAATGCTTGAGGTATTGAGCATGGACTGGAAATTCCAGCAATTCGCCATCAGTACCCTGCAAGTAATATGAGTTTTATCCACCCTTTTCAAAGATGATATAAGGTCCTAACCAGAGTGCATCAAATTTTCCATTTTTTCCTTTGTCTTGGTCTTTGGAATTCCATTTGAGTACCCATTCTCCCTCCTCAAATGTTTTGTCACAATCCCTTTTATCATGTAAATCCTTAACCATCTATTGCCTCTAAATGTTTCTTTACTGAGCCTCTTTTCTACATTAATCCAACTCAACCAACACCATCAATCTATCCCCCATAAAGTTCACTTCTTCTGAAAACTCTTTTGTGATAAATTTATAAACTGGGAGTAAATTACTCAGGGGTAATATTGCTTCTTTGCCATATACAAGCTCATATGGATAAAATCATGTAGACTTCTTAACTGTCACTCTATCAGCCCATACTGCTAATATCTATTTCAAATCCTAAGCTATTTTATTATCATCCAACATCCTTTTGATAATCTTCAACAAGTTTTTATTGTTGGATTCTGCTTACCCATTTCCTTGGGGATGGTAAGGTGATGAATAGGACAAAGTGATGCCATAATTTTCAAAGAAATCAGAGAATTCATTGGATCTAAAACACATCCCATTATCTACCATAATCTTTTGGGGTACCCCAAATCTAGTCAAAATGTTTTCTAAAAGAAACTTTATCACAACTTTGCTGGTAGCCTGTCTTGTGGGAATGGCTTCAACCCACTTAGTAAAATAGTCAGTAGCCACCAAAATCCATTTATGCCCACCACTAGATTTTTTTGATACCTCTCCTATAAAGTCAATACCCCACATCTGGAATGGTTCCTCTATATGCATGGGTCTGAGAGGAATGGCTCCATTATACTTAAGTTTTCCTGAGAACTTTTGACATGCTTCAAATTTTTTGGTATAAGCATGACTATCTCCAAAAATTTGGGGCCAATAATAACCAACATTCAGAATTTTATGAGCAGTGGTTTTGGCTGAAAAATGAGCTCCACATACGCCTTCATGCAAATCTTTTAAGACAATAGATGCTTGACACTCATCTACACACAATAAGAGAACACCATCTCTATTTTTCCAATATAAATCTCCATTAAGTAACACATATTTAGATGTTTGAAGCTTTAAATTTCTCTTCTTACTATCATTTAAACTATCCGGACATTTCATGTATTTTAAGTAATCTACAGTATTTGTATACCAAGGACATCTCTCAATGCTAATTTGTACATCTTCCAACTCTACCTGATTTACCTATGCTGCTTCAAAATTGGATTCTTCCATTAACTTTGCCAAACCCTGACCCCTTACCAACTTTGTGATTTGTAAATCAATATTGAATTCTTGGATTTGATTTATCCATCTGCATCTCCTTCTAGTAGTTTCTGATTGTCTAAAGATGTCTTTAATAGAAACACTTGGCGCATATGCAATGATAGTGGCACCAACCAAACAGGGTCTGAAAGATTTTATAGCTTTCACAAGAGCATAATCTTGTTTTTCGTTCAAATCATAGTTCAATTCAGATGCTTGTAAGGTTTTGCTAAAAAATGCCACTAGTTGTTCATGGCCCTCATCATTCTTTTGTAACATGACAACAACAATGGTATGGAATGAAGCAAATGAAAACACTTGGAAGGGTTTAGAGAAATTAGGTGATTTTAATACATGGGCTTCCTTGATGGCTCTTTTGATATTTACAAAACCTTCAAGAGCTTCATTAGTAAATTTTATTTCAGCACCCCTTTTCAACATTTTAGCAATAGGCTTTATGATTTCAGAGAAGTTTGAAATAAATCTTCTTACAAAGTTAATTTGACCGAAAAAAGATTGAATTGCTTTAACTGTTTTTGGGATTTTAATTTTATCAATAGTAGCAATCCTTTCTGGATCAATTCTCACACCATCTTTTGAAACAATAGGACCTAACAACTTTCCTTCAGTAACTCCAAAATGACATTTTTTGGGATTCAAAGATATGCCATATTCTAATGCTCTAATAAATTTTTTTTCTAAGTTGTTACAATGATCTTCTACATTTTTAGAATAAGCAATCAGATCATCTTGGTACACTGCTAAAATATGATCAATTAACCCTTCAAAGGTTACATTCATAGCCCTCTGGAATGTAGCTCCTGCATTTCTTAACCTGAAAGGCATCCTTCCATACACATAAGTCCCCCATGGTGTAGTAAAGGTTGTCTTGTATTTCTCTGACTCCTTGACCTTAACTTGGTTATAGCCTGAAAATCCATCCATCATAGACAACAATTCATTTCCTGTAACCTTCTGCAAAAAAGCTTCCATGTTAGGCAAAGCATAGTTATCCTTCAAAGATGAAACATTTAGATTTGTGAAATCTACAAATAACCTAATATCACCATTTTTCTTTCATACTGGTACTAAGTTTGACACCCATGTTAGGTTCCTTATAGGTTCAATAATCCATGCATTTCACATTTTCATTAACTCGTCCTTCATCTTAGGAGCCAAGGTAGGGTTTATAGGCCTTTATTCTACCTGAAAGGTTTAGCATCCGATTTTAATGGTACCTCATGCTGAAAAAGGCCTTCTCTGTACGCTTTAAGGTCATCATATGACCAGACAAAGACATGCCTATACTTCCTGAATAAATTTATCAATGATGTTCTAATCTTTGGTGTGAGATTTTTTCCAATATACACTTCTCTTGGATTGCTCTCACTTCCCAAGTTTAATTTTTCAACACCTTCACACCCTCCTAAACTAGGTCTAAAACTAGTCATGTCTTTATCATCAAACATTCTTTCCAGCCCTACCAATCCCTTTGGGGTTTTATTTGTCTTTAGCTGCAACACCTTCTGCCCTAGCACTGTCTCTGTGCCATCCTTGTCTTCTACAAGTCCATTCCAATCAATCTACTAGTTTGCATACTGATTTTTACAAAAGAGAAATCTTAGCAGATCTCTGTCATCATCAAACACTTGCCAACTCTTAACATTATCAAGAATAGATGGTCTTGTTTTAATTTCAATTTGTGTAATATCATCAAAAGGGATATCATTATGTTTAATTGCTAGGTTAGCCATAAAGTACGCCAAAATATTATTCAACCTTTCAGTCCAATTAATGGAAAAAGCATCAAAAAGTTCAATATAATCCCAAACCTCATTCCTATAACTTCTTAATTTTGTATTTTTTGCAGCAAATTTGCCTCTAACTTGTGAAACAACTAATTCTGAATCACCATAAACTATTAGTAACTTAATGCCATGCCTGTTTGCTAATTTATGTCCTAATAAGAGAAATTCATATTCAACAATATTATTAGTACATTCAAAAGCCAATGAGAAAGAATATTTAAAAGATTTTCCATTAGGTGAAATAAACACAACTCCTGCTCCATTTCCATCCTTACTATAAGCACCGTCAAAATACAATTTCCAAATTAAACTTTCATTGTATTTAACAGCCTCTGCAATTTTTTCAATTTCTAAGGGTTTAGAAATACTTACCTAAAAGTTGTCCATATCGGAATGGAAAAAGCAAGTTACTTGATCCAAATCCATTTCCTCTATGAGGTAGGGAGATCTTGGTTCTCTATTGATTCTTATCTCTGCTCCTTTGACCGGGATGATAGCATATGATAGATCTAATTGCACATATCCAATTACCAAGTTTGACCACTGTCTGGATAGCAGCATTCCATAGTTTGCAGACACTTGCACAACTGTTACATCCATTTTATAGGTAGTGTCTGGACAAGCTGGAAACCTGAACTCAATATCCTTCATGATCTCGACCACTGGGACTAACCTATTATCCATTTTACAACATTTTTCATAAGGGGTATCTACCTTCATTCCCAGCTCTTTCATGACATCCTCTGGCATAATATTTACTACTGCTCCTGAGTCTTTTATGCAATTTCTTACCATCTTATTGTTTATAAGCACTGTTAAATAAAAAGGATCAACTTGTGAGAAGTTTTTGGTAATGGACATGCCTAGATATACCACAGGAGGATCTTCTTTTGATTTTGGATTTTCTTTATTGGCATCACCCACATTTGATATGATTTTCAAAGTCTCAATCTTGTAATCTAGAAATTTCATCACTTGAAGCAAAGGCATAGAATTTTTTACCTAAGACAACGCTTGAGACATAAAAGTTCCACAGTTTGAAAAAGGCTTACTGATTTATTTTTTCTCCATAGGCTTGACCAATTTTAGGGCATCAATCTTCTTTGTTGATTCACTTGGAGCCTCTTTTTCTTTCTTGTCATTTGCCTCCTTGTTCACATTTTGTTTTGAGACTTTTGTGAATATTCATGTAGGCCTCACCTATTTAGGATTTAGTGTTTTGTTTCTTAGCTAGTAATTACTCTTGGCCTAGGCAGCAACAACCACTGTGAATGCTCTCTTCTCCTCTTTAGTCAAGTTTCTCAAAGAAGGCACTTCTTCCTCTTGAAACAATTTTCTCAAGGCAGGGATATCTTCATCATCATCAGAAAAAACTTGTTGTATGCTATACTACTGATGGTTTCTCATCCTTTGCATATCTGAATGATCTGATGATAGAACATTAACTATAGGCTCATATTCCTCTTCTTGATGACAATCCTCCATCAGGCCCTATACAATCATGCATTGATCTTCATCATGGGGAAGATTGCATACCTCACACCATGGGAAATCTCCTACAAAGTTATTTTTTCTCTTTAGTGGATCTGGAGTTTCTTTACTCGGATTTGGTTTTACTAGCTTCCCATCCTTCCAGTTGGTGTTATAAGGCATATCATGGAGTCTGGGCCTATTGAAATTCATTTGCTTATTATTTATGTATGGTGGATTTTCATTAAAATTTTGTTTAACTTTTATATCCTTAAGCATGTCCATGATCTAAGTAAGGTCATCTTTCTTGGGAACCCTAGGATTGTATAACTTTGGATCATCTCTCTTAGCAATTTTCCCAGCAGCCTTCCTATTGTTCTCAATGGTAGAAGCAATCTTGAATGCTTGTTATAGAGTATCATGTCTATGAGACAAAATCTCATAATCAGTTTTGATGTCAAAAGAAATCAAATAAAAGTTAATCAGAAATGAATCAACAGGTCTGACATCTATGGGTATTCTATTTAATACTTTATTAAATCTTTTATTAAACTCAGTAATTGATTCATTCTGATTTTTGTTTATACTTGTTAATTCATGGGATGCAAATGAAGGATCATTGTGATCTCCAAATTCTTCCAAGAAAAATGTTACAAACTCATCTCAACTGCTGATACATCCATCAAGAAGGTTCCTATACCATTCTCCTACATCTTCTATCAAAGATTGAACACACAACTTCATGAATACATCCTCATGAGGAAACTCAAATTCTTCAATGATATTTTTTACATTAACTGCATGTTGTTCTACTGAATCAGTTCCATTTCTTGAGAATTTGGGGATTGCTGATCTTATATCATTAGTGATCTGATTTGGATAACCAACAATGTCAGTGAAATCCAATTGCCTATATCTTTCAATGCTCATAGGCCGTCTGCCACCCTCATTGTTATTTTGATCGTTAACATTTCCTCTACTGAATCCATCATTTCTGCCATAATTACCATTGTTCCCATTGTTCCACCACCATTATTATTGCCGTTATTTCCATGATTACCTCCATTGCCATTATTGTTGTTTCTACCTCCACCATTACCATTTCCATAATTATCATCATTATTTCCATTGTTTTGGTTGTTGCCATACCTATTACTTCCTCTATTATTATTTATAATATTACCTCTATTTGTGTTATTCCAGTTTCCATCATTTTCCTCATTTCCATTTCTTCCTCCATTATCTTGGTTGTTTCTATTCCTTTCTCCACTTTGATCCCTATGTACATCCCTCCATCTTCTGCTTCCATTTAATAACAGGTTATCAAAGGTTATAAAAGGCTTCTCTATTCTTTTCATATGAAGGGGACTATATTTAGGTATCGCTGGCCTACCTCCCTCATTATTTTCTATCCCTCTTGACCTACGAGTTTTAATTGTATCCCTCTGTATCCCTAGTTTTTGCAATACCCAATTTGGTTGTCTCCTAAAAGCTTTTGTTGTTTTGGATTCATCTTCATTCAAGACTACCATTTTAAGTATGATTTCACCCAGTTTCTTGTCCTCCTTAGTTAAGATTTCATCATGGCCACCATTATTATCTTTTGCATTTAAGGCATAAAATGGATTTCCTCCAGATTTTTTAGACTTATCACCAGTTGAAGAGTCATCCTATCTGCTAGCAAAAATTTTATAACCTTGGGATGCCATACTTGTTGTTGATTTCTTTTCTTTATATCTTTTCTAAGGACTCAACTCAACAAGATTATCCTGCCCTTTATGCAAAGACCTTCTCCCCTGCATCAATTTTATTGACAAATGTCTAGGGGTTTCTCTTATTTTCTCAAAATACCAACTATTATTCATCTATTGAAATTGTATCAAGAGGACAAACATAATCATCAACTACACAATATTTGGAAAAAGAACAACGAATCTTGTATATTAATCTTCAGGAAATAATTGCATACATAAGCTGCACTTGCAGATACTCCATTACAAATTGCTTGCACAAAATGATAATTCTTCTTCTTATAGACTTCTCTAATACAAAATGACATTCAATCCTTACAACAGTATGTTCTTCATATGATTTCTCCCCTTTTACATATAAGAATGACTCCCTATAAGTATGTCAATCAAAAGACATATATGAAAGGACACACCCTTTCATTCACAGAAGAGAAAGCTACAGACAATTACATTCCAAAGGACACACCCTTTGGTTTTATAATTAATTACAAATGAGAATCCTTAAAAATACTAAATAATACTCCAATCATGTGTCTTCTATTCTCTGCCTTGATAACATTCTTTAGCAAATATCCATCATCTTCTCATTATCTCTTGTACACAAGATAAGCCAATCAAATTCCTTGATTTTAAAGTTTAAAACATATTCCACCTTAGCTTTTAGTTTCAAAAGTCAATAATCTTTATTTCCTTTACTTGTTTAAAATAATTCATTTAAATCAAATTATTTCCATCTTTAAGAAAATAATTTTGCGAACACAATATCCATTTATATAAAATAATGCTTTATCCTAAAATATATATTAAAAGCACTTATTTAGGATAGATATGCATATATTTCATCTTTAACGCACATTCAAATAATATATAAGGCAATGTGATACGATAAGAAATACTTCCCTTTTATTGTTCTTTCGGCCAAACTTCCTCCCTCGATGAGCTATTCTCATGTCTTATCGATTCTATAGTTTCATCGATACCTTTTATTTTTTATGGGACCACTTCTGATTTCTTCAATGAACTTCATGTCAATGAAACTACTACTTTTAGTGAGTCCTTTAGAGATCCATCGCAACCTAGGTTTGTTCAATAAGTCATTTTTTGATGACATGTCACCTGACTACCACTTCAGTTGCTAACTCATCTTGACCAGACCCACTGTTTCACTTTGGTCCCCCTTTGTCACTGATCTGTGATAGATATTGATTGTGCAACTTTCCATAGCGGAATAGCGACATCCATTAGATCTTCCATGACCTGCTAGTCCTTTATCTCTTTGTCCATTTGTGCCATGTGTCAGCCTTTCATTTCTACACCTTGCCACTTGTTATTTCTGAATTGGTTTGCAAATCCATCTGTTCACCACCTGGACCTGCCATTAGACCTGGGCCTACCTTGCCGCCAAGTCATGATGGGTAACTGACAAGAAGTTTCCCTTCGCGATATAGCGACAATTGTTGGATCTTCTCGGACTTGCGTGATCTTTAACCTGCCTGCGCTTCTCTCTTTTGCCACTTGTCACCACGTGTCAGCCTCTGGTTTGCCACATGATCTACTTGGGTGCCACCTCAACTTCCACCTAGATGCCACCTCACTAGTTGCCATGTCACGGGGGAGAACTGACATGCATCTTCATGTTGCGGTATAGCAACAATCCTTGATCCACCTTCAACCTAGTCGATCATTAACCATCCCTTTTATGCACGTGTTTAGTCACCAAGTCATGAGGATTAACTGGTGAGTTTTTTCTCATTGTGATATAGTGACCATCATTGGATCATTTGCCTGATCATTAGATCTATCTTACTTTCTCGATATTTAGCCTCCATCTTCGTAGTCTATTGTAAAACTTTGGATGCCTTGAGATGTGCACGCATGCAAGGTCCACTGGGTTCAGCCTTCTTCATGCGAAAAGCCTTTTGTCTTTTGATAGTTATCATATGGGCCGCTTTGGATTGAAGTGTTAAAAGATCCTATCCCACAAACAATGTGGGATAAAGGCTTTCTCTTTTCTGGTGCAACTCCATGTTCTTTAGTTATGCTCCTACAAAATGATTTAGTAACATTCGACTGGCTTGATTCTGGAATTTGTGAAACATACACATACCTCAAGCTGACTTCTTGATGGATGCATCAGACCTCATCTCTGAAAGTTAGAATTGAATGAACCTACTTGATTATAGATCTTACACATGATTGAACATAGAAATCTTCTTTTTGGCATGAATCTAGAACTCTAAAATTTGAAAATTTTAGGGTTTCAACACAACTTTTGTTCGTTAACTCCAAAACTTACTAAACTTCCTATGGGCATAGAAAAAATCTTAATACGAACCCAAATAGACATTTCACATATGATTCACCCTTCCTTGGGCATGTTCATACATTTTCACCTCCGTAACCCAAATATGGCACAATACAAAACTTGAGCAACTAGATACATTGCTAGGGGATTATGCGACCCTGGATTCTCATGGATTGGCATAGGTTCATTTCTGTAGTGGAATGAATCACTTTCACTTGCAACTATACTAATCCTAACATTGCTTTCTATGGTGTGACTCCTCAAAGGCCTTTGAATGAGGATTCCTTCGAGTCTCTATGTGACTGCTATGACCATAACCATGTCCCCTTCCTCTAACAGACATCTTGACTGGACAAAATGAAAGAGAATACTATGAGCTTCTATGCTCAAAAATTACAATGGATTTACATTTATATAGAAGGTATAAGACTGCTGGGCTGTCCCATGCTAGCACATTAACTAACATAATGGACTTACATTTAACCAAAGTACCCAATGTAGAACCCAGAAAATGAAGAGTTATGCTTTGATACAAACGTGTAGTGTCACCAATAAACCCTAGGGAAACCCACTATAAGTTACCTTAAAAGCGGACTATTTTTTTTTGTTTCCTAATGTGGTGTACATTATCAATCAATACATTAGAATGAGTATATTCATTCATTGTCTATCTCTAGTTAAAATCTTATTTAAGGTTCGACAAATCAATCTATTAACATAGGCAGATTAGTATTCCAAAATTTCTAACGATCCCTTAGGGCATTGGCTTCACTACGAACCATAATGGTACAAGCCTACTCAAATAACACTAATGCAAATTATCATGAAGTAAGGAAATAACAAATATCTCTACACATCAATGTGAGTAATCTCATCATATCCATGGCTAGCTATGCGCAAATGCACTATCCAAAGTGATGATCCATACATGAAAAGTTAACATATGACTTTTTCCCTCTAACGTCTAATGCAAACAACTAAACATGGTCCTTAGACACCACTAATTCAATACGCAGCTACTACTCTTACTAACCACCAATGCATTATCAGGATTGATACTATTTATACACGCACAATGAACCCTACATGTTCACGATTGCCTAGTTGTATGACAACACAACATCCATCCCCTACATATGCATGATCATGAGCAAATGCATGAGCTAGTTTCTTAAGAACAATTGCCCATCATATGCAAGAATGAGCACAACAAAACTACATGTACACCTTCATGATCTAGTACACCTTGCAAAACTATCCCTATGCTATGCACCAATCTCAAGGACCTATGTGATATTATAAAAAGAAGAGCAATTATTATACTACTGAAATTTTAACCCCTTTCCACTTATATCATAATGCAATCACACATTGACTATCTACTCATGAATAAGCATGTTGAAATCTACATAGTACATACACTTATCATGAATTTCTAATCTACTAAAACAAGCTAACATCATATGAGTGTTCAACTACAACATAGTACTGGTATGTTAAAGGATTACATCTCTTTTGTATTGAAGTCCATCATATACATGATCTCACAATTATAATTTGTTTACAATAATACTGCTGCTACAAAAGTACAAATATGGAAGCCACTCACTTAAACAAACTATCTTGATGTACTACATGATCACAAGGCTTAACCATATAATACAATGATACAACAATCTTCTCCAATGCACAAGTCCACAAGAGAAAGAAAACTCCAAGATCACATGAAGAAAATGACACCAACATGAGGGGAAAACCCCCAATGAAAAAAAGATCAACCACCTGACCAAACATGAATCCTACAAGAATCCACCCTCCGAGCTAGGAGATGCCACTAGATCCCAACTCTCACACTAAGATGAGTTGATGCTTGACCAAGACTAACTCCAAATACATCTCATCTTGACATGAAATCAACCAATACAAAAGACATAACCTCCAGAGGCCGGAAAACATAAGATATCTATAAAAATATCTGTTAGTCCCCTCGGAATTTTCTCTTTTGAGTGTTCATACTCGCGGGTTGCCTTTTTGTGCCTTTACTTTCAGCAGTTCATTTGTTTTCCTTTGTATTTGAATCATTGAACTATTTCTAAAAAGTTGAAAAGGTTAAAGGTTCAAAGCACGTTTAGAAGAGAGTCATTTGTGGTCTTTGTCATTGTGTGAGCAAGTTTGCTTTTGTTTTTCGTCTTGAAGTTTTGAACCCGTTGAACTTTTTGTTAAAAGGTTCAAGCTTCAAAATGTCTTTTGTGAGTCATGGCAATGTATCATTGTATAATGAGCATGGGTCCATATGTTTTAAGTTGATTTAAGGTCTTGAACCTTGAACCAAATCTCAAGTGGTTCAAAGGGTTCAAGGTTCACATTTAATAGTCATTGTTGTCGCTCATTCTCGATGTTGTTGTGTGCCGCTCACTCACTGTTATATTTCTTAAATGAACTTGAACCGTTGAAATTTTTGTCAAATGGTTCAAGGTTCATGAGTTCATTTCAAAACTAACTCTAAGGCTTTTTGGATGAAAATGAAAGCGGCACGACAAGAAGGAATATTCCCTTTTCAGCAATTTAAAATTCTAAATATGGAAAGTAATCATGAGTGCATCAGACTACATGTGTAGAAGTGATGGATAGTTAAGAAGGTGTTAGATTTTGGTCATTTCACCATTACCTCATACACTTGGGTAAATCATGATGAAGCATGTGTGGCTTTAGAAATATTTTCCCATTTGATTGAAGGAAATGTATGAATTTATTTCCATAGTTGAGAAGGTTGCAGCTGCCATACTTGAGCAAATTGGAGGCACCGAAGGTAAAACCAGCTCTGATTTCTTGAGGAATTTCTAGTTTTCATGGTGGTAACGGGTAAGTTTTGATGATTCTTCCTAAGTTGTGTTTGTTTAAGTTCTGAAGATTTATCAGTATAGAAAGAAAAATCTCTAAATTGTTGGAGTAGGATTCTGCCTTGTTTTAGAATTTCTTGGTTAGAAGTATAGATAGGCAGTATGAGGCCAATACTACCAAAGCTTGGTCAGACCTCGTGTCTAGTGAGTATTTTACCAGAGCTAGAAGAAACCTCCTTGGTTCATATAGATTTAGGGTATTTCCTAGAAAGAGCCAAGAACCCTCAAACTGGTTCATTGATGGAGAAAATAGTGAAAAGCGGTCTTGTGGAAGCTACCGCGTTCTCGCTTGTCGCACTGTGTCCAGATTTAGTGATGGCTTGCATGAATCGATATGACATAGAGAACAGATGCATCATAACTAGTAATGGTGAGCTGTTGGTCAATATCAACAGAGAAACAGTAATGGTGACAATGGGAATTCCACACAAGGATGAATATGAGGACTGGACTATCGAGAACTCGTATGCCTATTTCTCAAAAAAGAAGAATAAGTACAAGAGTGTGGTTGCTAGGAATTGGCTCCTAAAAGTTCAAAAAGGAGGGTCACGACTGCCAAAACCCCTGACTAAAGAGCACTTCATCACATAAGTGCGAGATATTGTGATACTTCTGAACAGGGTGAAGGGAAACTCACATTCTTTCTATTGGGAAGATTAGATGTACTTTTTCATCCAAGTGGTGTTATCTGGTGATAGGTATCTCGATTGGTCTTAGGTAATTGCAGAGAAACTTCATGCAGGGTTGAGTTATTTTGAGTAATTTTGTGGGAATGACAGGTTTTTATATGCCTTATTATCTTTTCTGCATACTAGCTTGTACAAGGGATTGGCCTGGTCTACCTAATGAACCTTGGGTAGATGGAATGAGGGTGTATAATTTTTATCCCCTATTACAACAACAGAGACACATTGAGAAGATTGATAGATGGAATGGAGTCTTCACGGAAAGACTTGTTTCTGAGCTTCAAGGGAATGTGAACAAGAGGATGCCTGTTGAAGAAATAAAATTCATGAGCATATATGGTAGCTTCTTTATTCAATTTCCTAGGTTTACTTATCTATGGGTAGGCGGTTTTGAGGGCCAACCATTGAAGCTGCCTAGGTATGCTTTTGGTAGTTATGTACTTATAGAGGTAAGCAGGCAGCTAGCTTACATTGATAAAAGATTGGGAACAAAGGGCGAGTCTGGAGTTGTATTCCCTTTTGAACTTGGATATGATAGCTGCAAATCTATATTAGATGCCTTGAACCTGGAACTAGAATTCAAAAGGATGAACCTACAACCATATGTGGCAAGGTGAAAGTTTGACAGTAGGGGTTATGCAATGGAAAACCTAAATGTAGATAGTCATTTTTCCTTGAGCCTCAGTTGGAGGATTACTGGGAGAATAGCAATGATGAATATGAGGTAAGGAAAAGGTTGTGGTCAAGGTTCACTTTGTAGCAAATAGTTACCATGAAGCTTCCAATTAATATATCTAGAGTATCAGAAGATACAGGGGAAGATATCCTAGATCCTGAGTTCGACACAGAGGTTCAGGGAAAACCAATTCTAGAAATTGATTGGAATAAAAAGGAGGATGACAGTATTCAAACTAGAACCTTCAATGTTGTGAGGAGAACATAAAGATGGTTGAGAAACAAAAAGTTCAAGGAGGGACCTCACATGTCCTCGCATGAACTAAGAATTGATTCACACAATTGTGACTCAATCTCCCATTTCTTCCACTAATGAAATTGTTAATGTTGCAGGTGTTTCAGGACCTATTGTTGATAAAATCCAACCAAGAAGATCAAAGAGGTCACCATTAGGTCTCACAAGTGCTCGGGTAACTCGTTCTAGGAGCAAGAAGAAGAGTAAGGAGTGCATATTGAAACACATTGTTGTAGACCTAGATCCTACTGAAGAGGTTGAGGAGACAATGGATTCACAGAATCTGGATGAACCTGAAATGAAGGAAATGGACACGAGCAAGGAAGAAGAAAGCCAACAAGACCCCATGAACACCATGGTTATTGTCACTTCACTCGATATACAGACAACTCCTCCACCAAAGGAACCTACGAGTGCACCACGATGGTTGGAAGATATTGTTGGAAAGAAACAGAGTGTAGTGCTGATTACAATCCTTATGGAAGACATGGTCAGCCGATGTTTAGGAAAGGCATCAAAGTCAAAGAAACTTAAGACACAGACAATTATTGAAGTGGATGAAGCAACAGGTCACTGGACGGCTAAGATAGCCAAACCAATTCCAAGGAAGGATGTAGATAAAGCTACTCAGGAATATTTTACTATTGAAAAGATAGATTTGGGAGTTACTTCACGTGCTGTGGATGTTAAGCATTTGGAATCATCCACAAAAAGAATAATTTCAATAACATGGAAGGAAAAAAAAGACAAAAGAGAATAGAAGCAAGATGTTACTCTGATGGCTGAGTATATCAATGCCATCCAGAGTCCAAATCCCCAACCTTTGCCATAGATACTGGTATAATTTGATCCCAAATCTCTAGCCAATCAGAGGATGTTGGACCAAGTTCAAAGGAACAAAGTAGTTACAGAAATGTTCAATAAATGGTTGGATCTTATTATGCAACAAGGATCATATTATATTGTTAATGTGGTAAAAGTTTATAAAGATGTTGAAACTGTCATCAAGGAATTAGAGCTGGAAATAGTGGCTTGGGAGAAAGTAAGAATCAAATGGGTGGCAGTCCTTGCGCAAATGAATGATATACAGAAATACAAGGTGATGAAGTTCTTGGCCAAAAAAATAGTAGAAAGTCTAGATGATAATGTATTGTATGTATCAAGGAAGAACGTGGAGTGGCACAACTAGATCATTAAACAAGGTCATGAAGAATCCACCAAATTGCTCAGAGGATTGACATATTCAATCGATACAATACATAAGGATTCAAGTGCATTGACATTGAGGAAGCTGAGGATATAACCAAGATTTTTCAGGAAAGAATCCAATCCACTCAGATGACAAAATCTTTAACCACAAATGACTTCTAAAAAGTGGCAAGGATCGAATCAATGCTCATGGTTTGTTCTGATCATTTGGAGGTACACAAGGCAAAAGTGACACAAGTGAATATGGATAAGGAGGTGTGGAAGAAAATGATTTAGCACATTGGCCTTCCTTATTTCTAAGTCATCTTGAACTTCTCGGCGGCACATCTGGAATGGTGTGGCTCTGCGGCAAAGTAGGATAGATCCACAACCTCTTCTGCCACCGTGGAAGTATAGTTAATCCAAGAACGGGTTGTCAACCTTGTAGTAGTTGTTGATTTAGTTTTTTTCCAGTTTTAGTAAACGGTTTCTTTAACTTCGGTTAATGTAAATGTAATTTTGTTATGTAAAAACTATGAGCCTGGAGGTTATTTAAGCTGAAAGGCTTGTCTTTGTAAGGGTTCCAAAAAACTGTGATTTTGAGGAGCAACAGATAATATTTTGGTTCTCATATGAATTGTTTGGAAATACAATGGCTGATTATCAATGAAATGCTATGTTATGTAATCTTTAAATATGTGTGTTTCAAGATTAATAATCTTTCTTGAGAAGGTGTTATGGGCATGATATATTTCTGTGATCAGTTATCTCTGTATTTTCCTTAATTCATGGTTATCATTAGTTGTTAGAAGACTCGCACGTATTGGTTTGCTTGATCCCCCTTGCCTTATGAGGAATAAGAGAGTATCAATAAACCTTCAGTATTGTTGAGCCTCTGTTATGCTTTGAATTAATATTGTGAACATGTTTGTATATCGGAGTCTGTGAACTCTCATTGAATATTCTTTTAGAAAATTTTCTATGTTTACAATTTTGAAGCCATTTATTTGTGTTGATGAATGAATGATGAAGCCTTTCAATGATTTCTGGTAAAAAGTATTAGCATATCATTTATGTAGTAAATTCATTGCAAATCATACGAGGAGCTTCCCTCTAATGTAGAGGTTGAATTTTATTAATACATCCAACTGTTGGTAGTTTGTCTCCTTTTATAAAGGGTGAAACAGAGTTATATTTTTGCTTAAGGAAGATAATTGTTAAGATTTAAAAAAGGGGCAAATTTGTTTACCAACAATATCATAAGGAGATCACATGCTCAAGAGAGTGTCATCACATGCCGAAACAAGTGGGCATAAGCCGACAACATGCAGAGCCATCTCAACCTTGGGAGAGCAACCGAGGAATATTGTCTTACCATCTCCATGGTCTTCTCCTACTCAGCCTAGAACATCCTCCCTAGGTCTGAGTCACGAGGCACTGAAGATTTATTATCTTTATTAGATTATCTATCTACCCAAACCCATTCATTTATTTAACTATCAATTATTAATTAAAACTGAAAAAACTCCTTTATGACTGCAAGGAATGGAATTCATACATCCTTACAAGGAACCTCATGAAATCCCATCTCTCATGACCCCTAGTATCATGAAAGGAGCCCACTCCCTTGACATGGACTCATAACAAATGCAAGTTTAACTAAATCCAAACAATAACAAGAGAGTAAGAGTCTCTTGACCCAAGAATGAAATCAAGGAAGGAATAGAACTACTGCAGCCAAATCAACATCCTAGAGGTGTCTTCACACTCGTCATCCTAAAGTCACTAGTTAACAAAAAATCAATAACATCATGGTAAAATCATCATGAGACTCGTAGAACGAAAGCCATATAAGCATAGAAGAACCAATTAAAGAAACCAAACAACTTACATCCACATGAGGTGGCCTCTGACATACGTTTGACAAATACCCAACATAAATGGACATTTACATAACAATGATGACAATGACACTACGGGGAAGCGAATAATTCGCTCTTAGCCCATGTTGAAATTTGCGGCTAAGCCGCAACCAAATCAATATAAAAGTATCAACTCTATTGAAAAAATTTAAAATAAACATAGCCATCGCAAATGATGAATTCATACTTTATGTTTGCTAAATGTCTCATGTCAAACATATTCAAAGAAAAATAGCTCGCTCAAAAAAAAATCAAGTTGTACATCAAGTAGCACTTGGTTGAGGTTGCAATTTTCATTTCAGCTAATATTAAAAGAAGGTGACGTTATTACGGATTTGAAACATCTCTAACAATAGTTTATATGTGTTTCTAGAATTCGTAATTGCAATGAAGGATTGATTATAAACTTCATCAATATATTAGCAGATGGAAGAGGTCACAATTTTCCCAAGTCTATGATTTAATTTGGGTTGGGAGTCAATCCTCTATGGTGCAAATTTAAACCTTAATTTTATTACCAAATTGATATTGTAGAATTGGTATCTTTAAGTAATGAGAGAGGGGGAAGATATCTATTATTATTACTGAGTGTTTATCCCCTTATTTTATTTATGTTATTGCCTGATGAGCAGATTTAAAAATCTGCAATGCGTTTAATAAAAAATTGTTTGTTTGAAGGGGTTGTAGATGCATGTGGGGATTATGCCCACTAAAAAACAATTTAACAAGTAAATTAATATTATTAAAACAAAAAAAAAATAGAATAACATACTATCAATAACTTCAGTGAAAACATCAAATTCAAGCATCGAATTCATGATATTTTGTCAAACAATTCGTATGCAGGGTAATGGGGTTTCAAGCCCCCAATTTCTTACAACCAGTTATATATAATACGCTCAAAGATAAAACAAAAATACACAAGAAATTAAATAAAAGAACTCAATGGTTAAGATTTGTTTTTGAGAAAATGAATGCTTTTGTTTCAAGGATAGATTTACAAGAAAACCAACAACATATTTCCAGCCAACTGAAAATTTCTTTTTATTATTTTTATAAATGGAATCCACCATTGATTGAACAAAAAAAATGATAAATTTTCCTTCCACAAGCATCAGATGAAGCATATTTACAAGAAGAAGTCAAACTCAGATGAAGACCCTACCTATCTAAAAATTTGGAAGAGAGTTCTGAAAATGATTTCTTGTTGTTCTTTACTCCAGCCAAATCTTCTCCAATCTCCCCAATTATAAATTCCTAGCCAAGCTTACGAAAAATCCCCAAATCACTCATGGCAATAAAGGTTTCAAAAGGAAGATGTAGATATTCCTCTCAAGTTTTTTTAAGATCCCCCTAAAATAAATCCCCCAAATTTCTCTTTTAAAAACTCTCTATTTCCCAAAACAAAGTGCCCTAATTTTTAATAAAAAAATATTCCCATTATATATATAATACTCTTTTATTTACTTAAGATTATTTTCCCATTTCAAGAATAAAGATGTCAAAGAACTCTGTGAAAAGTTTCACATCCAACACCATTTCTCCAGTCCATACTATCCATAGGGTAATGGTCAAGCCGAAGCATCAAATAAAACCATTATCAAGATCTTGAAAAAGGTTGTCAATGATGTTGGTCAAGATTGGCATGTATAGTTGAATCTAGCACTATGGGCTTATCGTACTTCCATCCACACACCTACTGGCGCAACACCTTATTCCTTGGTGTATGGTGCGGACGCCATTTTACCCTTGGAAGTGGAGATTCATTCTTTGCATGTTTCCTTGCAACATCTGATTGATGATGAGACACACAGAGTCTCTCGGTTGCATCAGCTTGAGATGTTAGATGAGAAATGTGAGACAGCCCTGACACATTTGCAAGCATATCAAAACCGTCTCCGTCGCTCTTATAATAAGAAGGTCAAAGGGCGACACTTTGAAGTGGGAGATCTGATTTTAAAGGCAAACCCTAAGAATGCACAATCTACTGACATCATCAGAGGCAAGTTTGAACCTAATTGGGTTGGGCCTTTCATAGTTACTGTAGCCTATGGCTCGGGGGCATATTAGCTTGCCACCCTAGAAGGTGAACCTTTGTCAGATCCTATAAATAGCATGCACCTTCACAAGTACTGGGCATAATTTTCTATTAGCAATTCTTCAAATATGATCTTGAAAAAATACAAAAAAAATTAGAAAACTCAAAAAATACATAAAAAGTGAAAAAAAGAGAAACAAAGAAAAAGAACAAAAAAGTAAAGAAAAATAATTCGCCCTCTAGTGAAAACCTGGCAAACAGGCACTTTGGGCAAGTACCATGGTGAAAACCTGGCAAATAGGCGCCACGTGTAAAAAGATCAGTGCTCTGTCATCTATCATGACCTCTAGCTATGCTTTCTCTCTGCAGGTTTATCACGCCTATCCTTGTCCTGACCCAATGTTCTGTTTCAGGCCTGGGATTGGTCAACATCATTGTCTTGCATACTCCAATTTCTTGTGCATATGTTTCAGTCCTGGTCTCTATATATGTCTTTCAGATGTGCATTGGGTGCATTCCCCTTGTCATGATCAATCACTGAAACTTTCGAATTGAAAAATGTCCTGAAATAATACAAAAAAATCAAAAAAATGTCTTGAAATAAATCCAAAAACATCAAAAAAATATCCTGAAATAAATTCAAAAACATCAAAAAAATGTCCTGCAATAATCCCTAAAAAGTCAAATAAAGTCCTGAAAAAATGAACACAAAAAAATTTGTAAAAACTCGAAAAGAAAAACAAAAAAATATCCCCTTTGTGCATAGACAGATCACTGAGCATACCTCCAATGACACACAATCACACATTGTGCTTTAATGAAATCATGCATTCACAGATGAACTTTTTCAATCAAACCAAGCATTCAAACTGATCAACATTGTCTTATCAATCGAACATCAACATCAACATTATTTGTCCTTGTCACATTATCATGGGTCTTATACAGGGTGTGGTATACTCGAAACTAGACTGTGTCTTGTCTTAGATAGGGTACCGCATGTCCTGAAACCAGACAACATGATCGTCCTATGAACACTTTCAACTTTTGACAATGAAGATCAAGATGTTTGTTTGACTTGTTGGAATTAGTGAGTCTTATCATTTATTGATTTATCTTCGATCATGTTCCTATGTTGCTCGATGATGTCACTGAGTGATTCAGAGTGACCAGGATGGTTCATGGTCCCTTTTGTTTTTTGTTGTGTTTGTTGTTTGTGGAATGCTTGTCACAAACTAGGGCAACTAAATCATTGGGTGTCTGTGATAAGTACATTCACTTTGTGAACACCGCACATACCTCGACCCTTGATGTATGCACCCTAGGATGCCTCACTAATTCCTTATGTGCGATGTGTTTGTCTTTTGCAAAAAGGGTTGCATTTCAGCTCTGGCCTTCAATGCCATGATGCTATGCATCCCTTTTGCTACATTAAATAAAGGTTCTCACCTACAAAGTGCATTAGTGAAAGAAAGTTTTTCTTTGTCTCTAACTGTCCTTTGTCTTGTTTCTTCTTACTAACATTTCATCCATCATTTTGGGCAGTCAGTTTAGTCTAGTTCTCCGATCTCCACAAAAAAACACATATGCTGCATCCTGCATTCATTGATTAGTACATTTGCATTATATCAAGCATCACATCAAGCATTTTATCCATTTCATATTATAAATGCATCAAAAACACATAAAAATATATCCATACATGTTCCACAATGGTACATAAACAGTGCATAAGCCATCCATACATGGAAAATAACTATAAGTCATAACACATTGCATCCCATCATATCGATGCATATCATATCATATACCAAAATAATATCAGAGTACAAAATTGGACTGTCTGTCCTAAGTATGGCCCATAGGCTGACTACATAATGTCACACTACATAATGTCAACTATCTATCATAAAGAGCATGTACCTCTATCACTAGGTGCTCCCTCTATCCTCCTCATCCCTGCCATGTCTCAAGGATGATGCTCCTCCTGCCCCAAGTCCTAGTTGTGGTGGTCTCATAGGTCCACTCACCCCCATGCTGCTCATTGACCTATGAGAATGTGGCCTGCTCTCTGTCCTCGATCGTGCCCGATATGATGCTACTCTCTGCTCTAGTGGAACTACACTCTCATATAGTGTCCTCCAATGGTGTATCTCCTCTCTGGTCTCTACCAACATCTATGCCATCTCACATGCACTGGCATCCCTAGTCGACCCAATATACTCAGTGACTCTCTGCCCTTCTTGTTGTGCCTGGGCTATTGTTGTATCTCAAGTCGATGTAAGTCTGGCTACCTTTTCTCTGAACTAATCATGCTCTATCCTCAAGATGGCATTATATCTCTCTAATGTCGCAATGTGATCATGTTGACTCGCTATGGTAGCCCTGCACATCTCCATCTCCTCTATCCTAGCTGTCTCCAGCTCTATGGGTATATCCTGCAATGATTCCTGATAGGCTGAATCTGGCTCATAATATTCATCCTCATCCTCTCTGCCCTCATCCTCCTCATCCTCATCTCCGGTGAGTGGGAAGTCCTCCTGTCTCCTAGGTACTGGAATATCAGGATCTGTCAATGGCACTGGCCATCATCGTGCAAACCATCGCTCATACTCCTCTGTTGTCCCAGCGTCCACCACATCTGACCTCCAATCCCACTGTTTCTGTTGTAGCTGTGTGAAGTCAGCATATGATATGTGTGGCTGAATCATCCTCCCCCACTGACTCATCTCTCTGTGAGATTGGGCAAAGTGTGCAGTCCCTCTAGGTACATCCTGCCTCTCTCTAAACTATCGTCTGACTCTCTCTGGCAGGTACATCTCAATCACTCTCTGACAATTCACTAGTCACCCAATCAGGTATCTCTCCTATCTGCAATACAGTGGCTCATCACTATCATCTGACCATCCAGGGCAATCAAGATATGGCCTCCATGTGAACTCTCTCAATCTATCTAGCTCATGTCGCCAATACAATATGTATCCGAAAGGACCCTGTCTCAGTGCTCCCCCATAGCAGTACACATATGGTTGGTGTATTAATACCTGTCTCTCTACAATTGGTTGACATATGGCTATGTGCTCAAATGCCCATACCTATAACAGTGTGACTCCACAGCTCAAAGTCTGCACCCCCTGATATGCTATCTGATGCAACTAAAAATATAGCATAGCAAGCACACATGGTCCCCATGCATATACAGTCCCCTCTGTCACCATCTGCTCTAGCACTCTTCCCCATCCAATAGGGAATCCATGTCCTCATCTGTCTCCTGCTAATAGGAATGCTATAACCACGGCTATCACCACATATCGTCGATCGTACTCTGATGCCATGGTCTCCCAGCCAATCTCCCTCTCTACGATATCCAGATCATCTGCATCACACTCAAATAATCTGCACAAAGTGTCTCTCCCTGTCGCTGGGTCATACTCTATCATCTCCCCATGAATCAGAATGCGAAGGATACGCCATACATCCTCTAGTGTCACCATCGCCCCTCCAGTCGCTAGATGGAAAGAGGAAGTCTCCGAATGCCATCGCTCTGCCAATGCGGTAAGCAGTCCTATGTTTTCCCTAATCTCGGGCATGAATGTGATATAGTATATCCCAAGTCCTGCTAATGTATCTCTATCTGTGCTCCTGAGTCTATGTCGTAACATGAAGCAGTCAAGTCGGTTCTCCCGCGTGATCAATGGATACTGTCGACTCTGCATCACAATTGGGGCACACTTTGTTAGTTTTAGGGTTTTCTCCTACATGTTGCATTTCCTTGTTTCATCCACAAATCAGGGTGTTTCTAATCTATTTTGACCTATCCTACCCTTATCCCCCTTTTTGGGATCTTTCGCATGCTGTTTTTGATCAAATTGGGGTTCCCAGTGCACAACTGCACCTGTGTGCTATGTCCTGCACCTATGTAGCATCAACTTGTGCCTGTGTACCCTACACAAGTGCAGGACACCCTACACAAGCGCAGGATGCGCCCACACAGGCGCAGAAGTCCTTTTCCCCATTCCCTGTGGGCCCCGCAATGTCCCACATGCAAGTCAAATTCATGAAATTGACAATATGGGTTTTTGAGATACATACCGCTGCTCCCACGTCATTCGATCGTCTGTAGGTGCATACACGTTCCCCTAGGTGATCTACCATTGAAATGTTCACCATTTCTCTGCAAGCGTCCTTTTCTAGAGCAACAAATCCTCCACTTTGGCTAGTGCAAATGAGCTCTTTTCACTCTCTTTGTCTCCTTTATAGATCTTTGTCAGTGCATAGATGGACGTGCACTCTCTCCATCTTATGCTGGTCATGGTCTTTTGTGCCTTCAATTTCTTGTCATTTATGCATCCGATCCCTGATTTTCAATTTGTTTGCTCCTATCATGTTCTATCATTCTTATCAATCAATTGGCCTCTTTTCTGGATGTTTCTGGCCAATTCCTCGAGGGGGCATGCATATGTCATTGTCATTATCTGGGGCATTTTCATTATTGCTCTTTGAAACAACGCTTAATATCACATTGTCTCAAAGAGGGGCAAAATGTAGACGTCTAAAATTGGTCAACGCTTGCAGAGTCATATTTTAACATTGGCGCATTGCCTTATTTCAGGGTTTTTGCGTCGCATTAACATTTCTCCTATGTTACACACTTGGTCTTTATCATTTGTGAGCATCGACTCCTTCTTCTGCATTCTTCATTTGTCTCGCTTTTGAATTTGGTCTTGTCGATAACAATCTTCAGTCATGATTTTGGTCGATCTTATCCTATCGCATCAATGTGCATGTTCATTTGTCATCATTTTGGACATTGTCAATCCTAATTAGGGTTTTGTCCTCTTTTCAATCTTGTCATCTTGCGATCAATTTATCATTGATCATGGTCATTTTCAATCTTGTCATTTGGCGATCGATTTGTCATCGATCGTTGTCATTTTCAATCTTGCGATCGATTTGTCATCGATCGATGTCATTTTCAATCTTGCGATCGATTTGTCATCGATCGCCGTCCTTCTCAATCATGTCAATTTGGATCAATTAGTCATTGTTCCTTGTCAATTGGCGCATTTATCAATCAAATCATTTATCAGCATTGGTCTTTTATCAAGTCAAAATCATGATCAAATCGATCCTACATCAAGACCTAATTGTCATCCTTGCATTTCTAATTCATCTTCTAGGGTTTTTATGATTTATTCATTTAACCTTGTTTGTCATTTTCCCTCTAGGTTAAATAATTTATTTATTTATCCTAAGTCTTCTTGTCACAATTAAATGTTTATTTAATTGGCTAACTAATTTCTCCTCTCTTTGTGAATTAATTAATGAATGAAAAATTATTAATTAATTTACCTAATTTTCCAATTTACTAATTTCTCCTAATTCCTAATTTTCTAATTTTCATCAATTTTCTAATTTCCTAATTTCTAATTCATCTAATTTTCTATTTTCTCTAATATTTCTCCTAATTTCATGGGAATGACATAGCAAATTTGTCATAATTTGTCAATCAATCAATTTTACATAGCAATTTGTCATAATTTGTCAATCAATCAATTTTGCATAGAAACCTTGTCAATTTGTCATGAATTTGTCATATTTGTCATTCTTGATTTGAAATTTCCTTTCAAATCTCTTCATGCTAATCTTGTCACTTCTCCAATTTGTCTATAAATTGGATGAATTTCTTCAATCAAAGATCCTAATTGATCACATTTTCGAATCCCCGAATCAATCACGCTTCTAGTATTCTTGCGCCACCGTCTTGTCAATCTTGCTTTCACATTATGCTTATGCACTTGAAGGTGAGATCCACAAAACAAAGCTATTTGAAGGAGAAAGAAGGACAATGGAGAATCATGGAGGAGACATCCGCATTTGAGATGGTTTGCGTTTGAATTGAATGTTTCATTTCCATATCTCTATTGAATGTTTGTAGGATTTCTTGTCATTGCAATTGAGTTTTCATGATTGAGCTAGGCTAATATTTATCTTGCTTTGATGAATTCCAAATTCCTATCTACAAACATTATGAAATATATACATATATATGATGAATAATGATGAACAAAAAATACCCTAATTGGTACTGAGGGGGGGGGGGGTGAATCAGTACATACAAAAACTTCTCAACAACTTATCAAATTAAAACAATGCTAACCAGTTGTCTTCATCACTAAAATTAATGGGGTGAATTCAAAAAGCTGGTTCCCACTTTTGCCAATGAAGGAATTTGGCGAAAGTGGGAACTTCGATTTTCTAGGTGTTCGAGCGAAATAGTGGTATTCGCTCGAACTACCCCTGGGAGTTTGTGCGAACCATGTTGTGGACTTGGGTTCGCTCGAACAATAGGTGACTTTGTACGGGCCGAAATCAAGCCTATTGGTTCAAGCGAATGGGGGTTCGCTCGAACCATTATGGATTCAAGCGAACCCCATTTGCTTGAAGTACTGTTCATTTGAACCCTCTAATTTCAGGTTTCTCCCAAAAATTTTCAGAATTTTGAAGAATTAATGTTTTTAGAGCTCTGGTTCAAAGCACGAATGAAATAATCTTGATAACCCAAAAATATTAGATTGTAGTACTCGGAGCAAGCTTTCCAACGAGTATAATTTTGTTATATTTTGAATTTATTATGTTCTTGTTTTTTTAATTTTATGGAAAATTGGTTTTTCATCGAACATGAACTTCTCTGTTCAACGCATTGGGAAAAATAAGAAACTAATTCAAAAAAATTCTAAAAAATATCTATTCCCCTGGTATTGATGTCTTCTTTCTAACAAAAAAAATAAAATTGAATTTTGATTTATATAGAACAAGTTATGTGTTCAAACGTAAACCTATGTCTAAATTATGACTAGTCAGACTTCAAAACTTTATAAAATGAAAAATATTGAACATATCACTATAAAACCAAATGCAAGCCCTGGATATTGATGTTACAAACCAAAATTCGAAAGAATTGAGTTTTTATCATTTATAGAAAAAAAGTTATACATTTCGGGAGGCACCTCACTCTTAAAAAATGTAGTTTGTTGTAAAAAACTACTTTTCGAGGGAGATGGAAATTTTTTTAAAAAATCCATCAAAAAAATTTGAAAAAAATGTATATAGAATCTATAAACAAATGCTAGAAATCACTAATTCACATCATCTTCAAATTTTTAATAGTTTAAAAGTTATAGTTCTCAGAAGTTGAAGATTATTTTAAAAATGTACATCTCAGTGTCAAAAGTGGCAAAAAAGTGGGAACCATTATTGTGAGTTCACCCAACAATGGTAATACCGGTTAAACACAATAAGACTTCAGATAGCTAAACCAGTAAAACTGAATACTTCAAATAACATTCAACTCTTGACAACTACTTCACCAATATACTCATGCATGTGTTGTATCAGTAGTACCATAACCATTAGCTTTGCATGCATGTTCACCGAAACAAAGGCTGCTTAAACATCACATGAAAAATGCACAACTCATGACACACACATTTTTCACGTGGAAATCCAAATGGGAAAAACCACGGTGGGGATGAATACCCACAAGCTTGTTTTTGAACTCTTTTGAAGCTCACTCTGTTAGGAGCCAAGTTCGGTTAAAGACTTTACAATAAGGTTTTGTTATGAACTGATCCTATTAAAGATCACCCGGTTAGGGGATGGCTATATACCTTGTTAAAGGTTGAAACCCTATTAAAGGTTACCTTGCTAGAGGATTTGAAGAAATCAATGAGCTTGAGTTAGCTGGTTAGAGGATTTGCAATAAGCTTATTAAAGCTACCTGGTAAAGGGATTTTCCTATTGTTGAAATGGTTAGAAGACAATAGGTAAAGCTCTGATCTGATAACAACACTACATGCTAAGGCATATCCTTTTCATCTCCTCTACTCTACAATCACACTCTGCAGTTTTTCACTTACTGGTCTGGCAAGTATCTCATCACTCGGATACAAACATGACATTTTCCAACACTTACAATATAAAAACTCATCGACCTTATAGACAATAATTAGGTCGGTAGAATAAACCCTAAACCCTAAACATTTTACGTTTACAATTACAAGCGGTCCAATCCTGACCATTCAAAACACTTTGCATAGAATAAAACAATCTCAAACAGATCACAAGTCATTCTCATCGTCCATTTTTCACCGCATATGGAAATCACTAACCCATCATGCTCTCTTCACATATCGCTAAGAAGAATGTTCATTCCCGAGGTAGACATTTAATGCAATCCATCTTCACATGCAAGATCCACAAGGAAATCCTTCACGTGCACAAAAAATGACATGGCATCTTGATCTCATCCTTATTTCTTAGCTAACTTATCATAGAATGTCACTAGTTGCATCTCACAATCTAGATTGCCAAACCAAAAACTCTAGAGTTTAGACTACCAACTGGTAGTCACACTTAGTGAAACCCTGACACCAATCCACTTCATCCCTTCATACCAGTTCTCCTACTTGAACATCAATAACAACTTCTTCCAATCTTCAAACCGGTTCACCTGCACTTATTGACATCAATGACAACATACATTATCATCATACCGGTTCATCATATGACAACAATCTCCCCCTTTGGCATTGATGGCAATACTCGTGTAGCATTGCAACTATATAAAAAAACATAGACCAATGTAACTATAACATATATCTTCATCATTAGATATCTTCTCTCATATCATACATCATCAGATATCTTCTCCCCCTTTGATAGCAATGCCAAAGTGGAGGCACAAGCTTCCAAGCTCCACTATGTTGCTCCCCCTATGGAGTAGCATCCTTCAAACATCAATCCTGAAAGATTTGACACTGTAGTACTTGACTGATATGGAGCACACATTTTTAATTCACTTCATGAAGGGGCACAACCCCTAATTCACCTCTCAAATAGGTAAATGTAGTCTTCGGTAAGGGCTTAGTGAATATGTCTGCTAGTTGCTCCTTATTGGAAACATGTTCTAATATAACCTCTTTGTTTTGAACCTTCTCTCTCAAGAAATGATACTTGAGCTTAATGTGCTTAGTCCTAGCATGCAATACCAGATTCTTGGAAATATTTATTGCACTTGTGTTGTCACAAAAAATACTCACTGGTTCAGATATAGGTATTTTGAAACCATCCAATACATGTTTCATCTAGAATGCTTGAGTGCAGTTCATAAATGCTGCCATATACTTCGCTTCAGTTGTAGACTGGGAAATATAGCTCCGCTTCTTACTCATCCATGAGACTAGTTTTCCACCAAGAAAGAATGCTCCACCAGTTATGCTCTTTCAGTCGTCCACATTACCTGCCCAATCTACATCGGTAAATACTTTGAGATTAAAATCACCATTGTATGGATACCACAATCCATTGCCCCTTTCAGGTATCTAAGAATTCTCTTGACTGCTACCAAGTGGGATTATCTTGGACTCTTCTAAAAATGGGCCACAATGCCCACTGCATGAGCAATATCTGGTCTGTTGTGTACCACATAGTGCAGCTTATGGATCATTGACTGATACTCCTTCTCAATTACCAATGCTAAATCATATTCCTTAGTCAATTTGCAGCCAGTCACCATTGGTGTACCAACTAGTTTGCTCTCCTCCATGCCAAAGTTCTTTAATACCTCTTTGACATACTTGGACTGGGTAATAAAGATACCCTCTTTCATCTGCTAAATATGTAGAACAATGAGGAGCTTTATCTCTCCAATTAAAGACATCTCAAACTCTTTCTTCATTTCATCTGCAAATGCATGGCTCATTTCATCATCTCCTCCAAATATTATGTCATCTACAAACACATCACAGATCAGAATCTGATCAACTTCAGATTTCAGGTAGATGTTGTTGTCCTCACTTATTCTCTAAAATCCTATCTTCACAAGATGAGAGTATAATCATTCATACCATTCCCTTGGTGCTTGTTTCAATCCATACAGGGCCTTGTGTAATCTACACACCATGTTACTATCTTATGATAAGGAAAACCCATCCGGTTGCTCAATAAACACTTCCTCATCTAGGATTCCATTCAAGAATGTAGACTTCACATCCATCTGGTATACCTTGAATCCCTTAAATGCTGCAAATGCAAGTAGCATTCAAACACCTTCTAGTCTAGCCACTGGGGCAAAGGTTTCTCCATAGTCTTCTCCCTCTTCCTGAGCATATCCCTTGCATACAAGTCTTTCCTTGTTCCTTACAATTGTTCCTTCTTCATTCAGCTTATTCCTGAAGACCCATTTGGTACCTATGACATTCTTGTGTTCCAGTTTGGGTAGCAAAGACCATGTTGCATGATTTTCTACCTAGTCCAACTCCTCTTCCATTTCCTTAATCCAGTCATCATCTGTAAGTGCCTCTCTAGTGGTCTTAGGATCAAATTCAGAAATCATGCAAGAGTTTTCTTTCACATTTCTTCTTGTGAGTATCCCTGCATCTTTCTCTCCTATAATTTGCTTCGGATCATGATGTAGTTTCACATATCTAGGAATGACTCTAGCTGGTTCTGCTTACTTTTCCTCTTCTTCTTCTTCTTCTTCTCCATCTTCTTCTTCACCTACTGCAGCTTCTACCAGTACAGGAACATGTAGGTCTTTGCTTGTTTCTTTCTTAACTTGTTCCCAGAAGGATACACTGAGTTAATCTTCCACTTGCTCACTGTAGGTATCCTCAGGCTCCTCAGGGGATTCATCAACCCAGACATTGATACTCTCAACAATTTTTTGAGTCCTATTGTTGTAGCACTTGAGAGCTTTTCTCTTAGTGGAATATCCCAGAAATATTCCTTCATCACATTTAGCATCAAACTTTCTCAAATGCTCAACTCTCTTGATATAACACTTACTGCCAAACACTTTAAAATAACTCATAGTGCGAGTCTTCCCGGTCTAGTACTCATAAGGGGTTTTACCTTTACCTTTCTTGATGAGTACCCAGTTCATAGTATAGACTGCAGTGCTCATCGCTTCTCTCCAAAAAGTGTGAGCAACATTTCCTTGGATCAACATTGTCTTGGCCACTTCAACTATAGTCCTTTTATTCCTTTTTGCTAAGCCATTCTGTTGTGGTGTCCTTGGGGTAGATAGCTGCCTCTTGATACCATTATCTTCATAGTACTTGTTGAATTCATCAAAGGGGAATTCACCTCCTTGATCAGTGCTTAGGAATTTTATCCTTTGACCACTTTCCTTCTCTACCAATGCTCTAAAGGCTTTGAACTTTCCAAATGCCTCAAACTTGTCTTTCAAGAATGTGACCGACATCATTCTTGAGTAGTCATTAGTAAGAATCATGAAATACCTATCTCCCTGAATACTTTTAGTTTCCATTCAACCACACAGACCGGTGTGCACAAGATCAAGTAAGTTCTCTGCTGAAAAAGACTTACCTTTGAAAGTTGAGGAAGACATCTTCCCAAGTTGTCATTCTCTACACAAAGAATTCGCTAGTTTGTTTAGCAAAGGCAGTCCTCTTACTGCCTTGATCTTACTCACCTTTACAATATTGTCAAAGTTTATATGACAAAGTCTCCTATGCCATATCCAACTGTCATCAAACTTTGCCATCAGACACTGACTAATCTTGGCATTCAACTGAAACAAGTTACCTCTAGTCTTCTTACCGGTGGCAATAAGTTCACCACTCTTTCCAATTATATTGCAGACTCCACCTTTGAACTCTAGAATGAGTCCTTTGTCATTTAGCTAAGCAAAACTCAAATGGTTATGCTTAAGACCTTCTACCTAGTAGACATCATCCGCACTACTATTTCCATTTAGTGAGATGGATCCTTTACCTTTCACCAAGCATGGTGCATAGTTGCGAAACTAGACAACACCTCCATCATATTCTTCTACAGACAGAAACTTTCTCCGGTCACCAATCATGTGGCGAGAACACCCACTATCAATAATCCACTCATTAGAGTTGTCAATGTGAGAGACAAGGGCTTTCTTGTCAGACACTTCTTCCTTTACAACTACAAACACTATGTCCTCATTCTCTTCATCCTCATATTCTTCATCAGTAACACCTTCATCCACTGCAACAAGAAAATTTCCCCTACCTCCTCCTTTATACTTTCTAAACCTCTCCGGTTTATCCTTATTGTCATTGTTAGGACAGTTAACAACTATATGTCCTATCTTATTGCAGGAAAAACATTTTAAAGGAATCTTACCTCTATATTTTCCAGTGCCTTTTGGAAGTCTCTTGGCAAGAAGAGATTCAAACTCCATAAAAAACTCTTCATCATCCATCTCTGCATTGCTTGGATTCATAACTTGTACTTACTTCTTTTCCTTTTTTGATTGGTGCAGTAGATGCTCTAAAGGCTGACCCGGTCTTCTGAACACTGCCATCATAGCTATTCAATGTTAGCATTATGTGAACCGGCATGTGGACATGATGACATTGTATGTTGTCATTGATGTCAATATGCTGAAGAGGAGAGAACTGGTATTTTACCAAGAACCAGTATATGTGAGAACCGGTATAACACTGTGAACCAACATTTGTGCCAAAGTGAAGTGGTGTGTTTGGCTAAGGCAAACTAGCATGTGGTTATGGGAACTGGCACATGGAAGCCTTGTATGACTACCGGTTGGTAGTCTCAACTTCAAGGTTTCTGGTTGAAGTTCCTCAAGCCTGTGTGACTCAATTGGTGACCTTGTGTGATGAGTTAGCATTGTAATGAAGAACAGATCATGTTGCCATGTCAACCTTGTGTGTGTGAAGGATCTTGCATGAAGGAGATTGGTCCTATCTACCTCAGGAATGTGTGAAGTCTGTAAACGGTGATAACGTGTAATGGGTTATTAGCCACCATGAAATTGGTGGAAAATGAACGATGGAGAACATCTTGAGATTGGATCAAGACTGTTGCATTTAATGCAATATGATCAATGGTCAGGATTGAACCATTTGAATTCCTTAACCTAACAGGTTTAGGGTTTAGGATTTATGCTACCGACCTATCTATTTTCCTATAAGGTCGATGTTGTGTTTCTTTCTGAGGTTGTTGGAAAAAGTTGTGTGTGTGTATCCAAGAGAAGAGATATGTGATTCTTGCCAGACCAGAGGAGAGAAGTGATGCCTGCAGAGTGTAAGTGTAGAAGGTGAAGAGGAGCTAAAGCAATTCTACATTGGCATTGAGTGTTGTTACCAGATCATTGTAATACCTATTGATCTCTAACCATTTCAATAGTTGGGAAATCCCTTAACAGGGTAGCTTTAACCAGCTTACTGTAAATCCTTTAATAGGGTGACTCAAAACCATTAAGTTCTTGAAATCCTCTAACAAGGTAACCTTTAACAGGGTTTAACCCTTAACCAGGTATTCTAGCCATCCCTTAATCGGGTGATCCCTAATAGGATCGGTTCCTAACAAAGCCTATTGTATCAATCTTTAACCAGATAAGGCTCCTAATAGAGCAGATTTCTAAAGAGTTCAAAAACAAGCTTGTGGGTATTCATCCCCATCGTGGTTTTTCCTAGTTGGGTTTCCACGTGAAAAATATGTGTTTCATATGTGATGTCTTTTTCATGTGATGATATGTTGTTTTCTATCAAGCGGTGAATCATGTTGATCTAGCTGTTTATATATATCTTTGATGATAGATTACATGCTCATGCACTAGGGTGAAATGGAATGAATTATTAGATTGTATGAAAAGATAAGTGTCAACTGGTTTATGCTTGTCTCAGTTATTCTAGGTTTTGCCAGTTGTACTCTGTTCAAGACTGGTGTCACTGTTTGTCTGCCTAAGCATAGTGTCTACTGATAAACTAGTTTAGGATTGTGTTTTTGTCTGTACTGATTCACCCCCCCCTCTCAGTACTGGTTTGGTACTATCCATTCATCATTGAGTTATCAATTGGTATCAGAGCATCCTCTAGGTTCTCTGTGTTATAAGCTTAATCGCTTGAGGTAAAGATCCTAGTCAAATGATGAAGAGGGAAGGTCCAAAGTTCAACAAAGAAAATTTTAGTATATGGAAAGACAGGATGAAGATATACATAAGAAGCATGGGTGCTCAACACTGGAGTTATGTTGAGAATGCCTATGTTGCTCCTACCGGTACTCTCACTGATGACCAAAAGAGAGATGCAAGAGAATGGGCAAGTCATGGAAGCCCTAATTAGTAGTTTATCTGACATTGAGTTTATTGATGTCCAAGATAAGGTAAATCCCAAAGAGGTATGGGATACTCTTGAAAATATCTATGGCAGCGATGAGCATGTAAAACAAGCTAAGGAAGAAAGCCTTAGAGGGAAGTTTGAAGACATGCGGATGGTTGAAGGTTAGACCATTCAACAGTATGGAATAAGAATCAAAATTGTTGTTGGAGATATCAAGAGTGCAGGTGGTAAAATAGAAGATTCCACTATAGTAAGCAAAGTCCTGAGATCCTTACTACCGGTTTATGCAATAAGGGTTGCTACTATTCAGGAGTTGAGATTAATAGACAAGACTAAGGTATCCCTAGACTCCATCATTGCAAAGTGGACAGCCTATGAGATAAAATAGTTTTGATGGCAATGTTCAAAAGACTGAATAAGCATTTAAAGCTTCTGTTGTACCATCTAGAAAAGGAAAAGAAGCTAGCACCAGTGGTGAACCAAGATAGAGAAGAGAAATGGATGATGAGGAGATTCTAATGGCATTTGAAGCTCTTCTTGCCAGGAAACTTCCTAAAGGAACCGACAAATACAGAGGTAAGCTCCCTTTGAAATGATTTTCTTGTAACCGGATAGGACATAGTGCTGTAAACTATCCTAATGGAGACAACAAGGACAAACCGGAAAGGTTCAAGAAATTCAAAGGAGGAAACCGGAGAAACTATTTTGTGGCAGTTGATGAAGGTGTCATAGATGAGGAATCAGAAGATGAAGAAAATGAAGATATTGTGTTTGTTGTTGTCAAGGAAGATGTGTTAGACGAGAAGGCTCTTGTCTCTCGGTTTGATAATTCCAATGAGTGGATCATTGATAGTAGCTATTCTCACCATATGATTGGTGACTGGAGCAAGTTTCTATCCTTGGAAGATTATGATGGCGGTGTGGTTCGCTTTGGCAATGATGCACCATGTATGGTCAAAGGTAGAGGGTCCATCTCTCTGAATGGAAAGAGTAGTGCTGACAATGTGTATTGGGTTGATGGTCTAAGACACAACCTTCTGAGTGTTTCCCAACTAAATGACAGCGGTCTCACTCTAGAATTCAAGAATGCAGTGTGCAGAATCAAAGGAAAGAATGGTGAATTGGTGGCCACCGACATGCAAACCAAAGGTAACCTATTTCAGCTGGATGCAAACATAAGTACATGTCTTATGGCTAAATTTGATGATAGCTGGATATGGCATAGGAGACTCTGCCATGAAACTTTGATAACATTATGAAGGCCAGTAAGATCAAGATAGTTAGAGGGTTGCTGGTGCTAAGCAAACTAGATAATACATTGTGCAGAAAGTGTCAATTGGGGAAAATGTCTTCCTTAACCTTTAAAGGTAAACCTTTCACTGCTGACAATTTGCTTGATCTTGTGCATACTGATTTGTGTGGTCTTATGAAAACTAGGAGTGTGCAGGGTGATAGGTACTTCATGATTCTCACTGATGACTGCTCAAGAATGATGTGGGTCACATTCTTGAAAGATAAGTCTAAAGATTTTGTAAATTTTAAAGCTTTCAGAGCATTAGTGGAGAAGGAAAGTGATAAAAGGATCAAGTGCCTGAGAACTGATCAAGGAGGGGTATTCACTTCCAATGAATTCAACAAGTATTGTTGTGAAGAACATGGCATCAAGAGACAACTGTATGCCCCCTAGACTCCACAGTAGAATGGCCTAGCAGAGAGGAATAATCGGACTGTGGTTGAAGTAGCTAGAACTATGTTGATTCAAGAAAAGGTTGCCCACACCTTTTGGAGAGAAGCGGTGAGCACTGCAGTCTACACAATGAATTGGGTACTCATCAAGAAAGATAAGGATAAAACTCCTTATGAGTATTGGACTAGTAAGACACCTGTGGTTAGTTATTTTAGAGTGTTTGGTAGAAAGTGTTACATCAAGAGGAGCGAACACTAGAGCAAATTTGATGCGAAATGTGATGAGGGAATATTTATAGGGTATTCCACCAAGAGAAAAGCCCTCAAGTGTTTCAATAATAGGACTTAGAGAATTATGGAAAGCATCAATGTAAGAGTTGATGAAACCTCTGAGAAAACTAAGGAAACCGATAGTGAGCAAGCGGTAAATGAACCGGCTATAACCTTTTGGGAATCAGTTGTCAGTCAACCAAGTACCAGTAATAGTGTTCCTACATTAGTAGATGTAGATGCTGATACTAATGGAGATGAGGATGAAGAAGAAAAGAAAGAGGAATCTATCAAGACCATTCCTCGGTATGTCAAGCTGATTCATTCATGTATGATCTCTGAATTTGAGCCTAAATCATTCAAAGAGGCACATAAAGATGAAGAATGGATCAAGGCAATGGAAGAGGAACTTGACTAGATAGAGAAAAATGGTACATAGTCTTTGGTACCCAGACTAGAGCATAAAAATGTCATTGGTACCAAATGGGTTTTCAGAAATAAGCTGAATGAGGATGGCACAGTGATTAGAAACAAAGCCAAACCGGTGTGTAAAGGATATGACCAAGAAGAAGGAGAAGACTATGGAGAAACCTTTGCTCCTATAGCTAGATTGGAAGGAGTTTGTATGCTTCTTGCATATGCAGGTTTTAAAGGATTCAAAGTATATCAAATGGATGTAAAATCTGCATTCCTAAATGGTGTACTTGAAGAGGAAGTGTATATAGAGCAACCAGATGGGTTTTCCCTATCTGAAGATAGTGACATGGTGTGTAGGTTACATAAAGCCTTATATGGTCTAAAGCAGGCATCTAGAGCATGGTCTGAACACCTGCATTCCCATCTTGTGAAGATTGGATTTGAGAGAATGAGAAAAGATAGCAATATCTACTTGAGTTCTGAAGGAGATCAGATCCTGATTTGTGAAGTATTTGTTGATGACATTATCTTTGGTGGAGATGACAAGATGAGTCATGAGTTTGTAGATGAGATGAAGAAAGAGTTTGAGATGTCACTCATAGGGGAGATTAAGTTCTTCATTTGACTGCAGATCTAGCAGATGAAAGATGGAATCTTTATCACTCGGTCCATGTATGTCAAAGAGGTGTTGAAGACCTTTGGCATGGAAGATAGCAAACTGGTTGGTACACTGATGGTGACCGGTTGTAAACTATCCAAAGAGGATGACTCAACATTGGTTGATGAGAAGGAATACTGATCAATGATTGGTAAATTGCATTATGTAGTGCATAGCAGGACAGATAATGCACATGTAGTTGGCATTACTGCAAGGTTCCAGAAAAGCCCAAGAGAATCCCACTTGGTTGCAGTCAAGTGGATTCTTAGATATCTGAAGGGAACTATTGATTATGGATTGTGGTATCCATATAGCAAGGATTTCAACTTGAAAGTATACACAGATGTTGATTGGGTAGGTAATGTAGATGATTGGAAGAGCACAAGTGGTGGTGCATTCTTTCTTGGTGGTAGACTGGTCTCATGGATGAGTAAGAAGCAGAGTTGTATCTCTCAGTGTACAACGGAAGCAAAGTATGTTGCCGCTTTCATGAGCTACACTCAGACAATTTGGATGAAGCATGTATTGAATGGCTTCAAAGTTCCTGTATCTGAACCAGTAAGTGTATTTTGTGACAATACTAGTGCAATTAAGATCTCCAAGAATCCAGTTTTACATTCAAGAACCAAGAACTTCAAGCTTAAGTATCATTTCTTGAGGGAAAAGGTTTAGAACAAAGAGATTGCACTGGAACATGTTTCTAGTAAGGAGCAGTTAGCAGACATATTCACCAAGCCTCTCCCAAAGGCTACATTTATGTACTTAAGAGGTGAATTAGGGGTGCTGCCCCTTCAGGAGGTGAACTAACGGTATATGCTCCACATCAGTCAGGTATTGCATAGTCAAATTTTTCTTCAAGATTGATGTGTTGAAGGATGCTACTCCTCAGGGGGAGCAGCATAATAGAACAGGGAAGCCTGTGCCTCCAATTTGGCATTGTTGTCAAAGGGGGAGAAGAAGAGAAGCGGAGAAGATATCTACAGAAATTGGGGGAGAAGATGTGAAGTAGAGAGATATCTTTGTATATTACCATCAATGCCAAAGGGGGAGATTGTTGGTATTATGTGAACCGACATGTGGACATGATGACATTGTATGTTGTCATTGATGTCAATATGCTGAAGAGGAGAGAACTAGTATGTTACTAAGAATCAGTATATGTGAGAACCGGTATAACAATGTGAACTGACATTTGTGCCAAAGTGAAGTGGTGTGTTTGGTTAAGGTGAACCGGCATGTGGTTATGGGAACTGGCACATGGAAGCCTTGTATGACTATTGGTTGGTAGTCTCAACTTCAGGGTTTCCGGTTGAAGTTCCTTAAGCTTGTGTGACTCAATTGGTGAATTTGTATGATGAGTTAGCATTGTAACAAAGAACAGATCATGTTGCCACATCAGCCTTGTGTGCGTGAAGGATCTTTTATGAAGGAGATTGGTCCTATCTACCTTGGGAATGTGCGAAGTCTGTAAATGATGATAACATGTAATGGGTTATTAGCTGCCATGAAATCGGTGGAAAATGAATGATGGAGAAAATCTTGAGATTGGATCAAGACTCTTGCATTTAATGCAGTATGCTCAATGGTCAGGATTGAACTGTTTGAATTCCTTAACCTAATAGGTTTAGGGTTTAGGGTTTATGCTACCGACCTATCTATTTTCCTATAAGGTCGATGTTGTGTTTCTTTCTGAGGTTGTTGGCAAAAGTTGTGTGTGTGTATCCAAGAGAAGAGATATGTGATTCTTGCCAGACCAGAAGAGAGAAGTGATACCTACAGAGTGTAAGTGCAGAAGGTGAAGTGGAGCTAAAGTGGATCTGCATTAGCATTGAGTGTTGTTACCAAATCATTGTAATACTTGTTGATCTCTAACGACTTCAATAGTTGGGAAATCCCTTAATAGGGTAGCTTTAACCAGCTTACTGTAAATCCTTTAACAGGGTGACTCAAAACCATTGAGTTCTTGAAATCCTCTAACAAGGTAACCTTTAACAGGGTTTAACCCTTAACCGGGTATTCTAGCCATCCCTTAACCGGGTGATCCCTAATAGGATTGGTTCCTAACAAAACCTATTGTATCAGTCTTTAACCGGATAAGGCTCCTAACAGAGTGGACTTGTAAAGAGTTTAAAAACAAGCTTGTGGGTATTCATCCCCACCGTGGTTTTTCCCAGTTGGGTTTCCACGTGAAAAATATGTGTCATATGTGATGTCTTTTTCATGTGATGATATGTTGTTTTCTGTCAAGCGGTGAATCATGTTGATCTAGCTCTTTATATATATATATATGTCTTTGATGATAGATTACTTGCTCATGCACTAGGGTGAAACAGAATGAAGTATTAGATTGTATGAAAAGATAAGTGTCAACCGGTTTATGCTTGTCTCAGGTATTCTGGGTTTTGCCAGTTGTACTATGTTCAAGACCGGTGTCACTATTTGTCTGCCTAAGCACAATGTCTGCTGACAAACTGGTTTAGGATTGTGTTTTTGTCTGTACTGATTCACCCCCCTCTCAGTATCGGTTTGGTACTATCCATTCATTATTGAGTTATATTCAACTCACATGTAGTCAACTTTGCAATGATAGAGTCTAAGGATACCTTGGTTTTGTCGATAGACCTTAGCTCTTGAATAGAAATAACTCTGATTGCATAGACTAGTAACAATGATCTCAAAAATTTACTGACAATGGTGGCATCATCAGTTATTCTACTGATGCTCTTGATATCTCCAACCACAATCTTGATCCTGATGCCATATTGCTAAATGGTCTCTCCTTCAACCATCCTCATGTCTTCAAATTTTCCTCTAAGGCTCTCTTCTTTATCTTGCTTGACATACTCATCACTGCCATAAATGGTTTCTAGAGTGCCCCATACATCCTTAGGAGTTTCCTTATCTTGTACATCAATGAACTCAATATCAGATAGATGGCTAATAAGGGCTTCCATGACTTGCCCATTTTCTTGAATCTCTATTTTCTGATCATCAGTTAGAGTGCCAATGGGGATTACATAGGAATTCTCAACATAGCTCTAGTATTGAGCACCCAAACTCTTGATATAAATCTTCATTCTATCCTTCCATATTTTGAATTTATCTCTATTGAAGTTAGGACCTTCCCTCTTCATCATTAAAGAAGAATCTTTTACCTCAAGCAGTTAAGCTTATATCACTGAGGACCTAGAGTTGCTCTGATACCAATTGATGAATAATGATGAACATCAAATACCCTAATTGGTACTGAGAGGGGGGTGAATCAGTACATACAAAAAATTCTCAACAACTTATCAAATTAAAACAATGCTAACCGGTTGTCTTCATCACTGAACTTAACCATGGCAATACCGGTTAAACACAGTAAGACTTCAGATAGCTAAACCAGTAAAATTGAATACTTAAAATAACATTCAACACTTGACAACTACTTCACCAATATACTCATGCATGTGTTGTATCAGTAGTACCATAACCATTAGCTTTGCATGCATATTCACCTAAACAAAGACTGCTTAAACATCACATGAAAAATGCTAAAACTAATGACACACAGATTTTTCATGTGGAAACCCAAATGTTAAAAACCACGGTGGGGATGAATACCCACAAGCTTGTTTTTGAACTCTTTTGAAGCTTTCTCTGTTAGGAGCGTAATCCGGTTAAAGAAATTTCAATAAGGTTTTGTTAGGAATTGATCCTGTTAAAGATCACCTAGTTAGGGGATGGCTATATACCCTATTAAAGGTTGAAACCCGGTTAAAGGTTACCTTGCTAGAGGATTTGAAGAACTCAATGATCTTGAGTCACCTGGTTAGAGGATTTGCAATAAGCCTGTTAAAGCTACCTAGTAAAGGGATTTTCCTACTATTGAAATGGTTAGAAGACAACAGGTAAAGCTCTGATCTGATAACAACATTACATGCTAAGGCAGATCCTTTGTAGCTCCTATACTCTGCAATCACACTTTGTAGTTTTCCACTTACTGGTTTGGCAAGAATATCACCAGTTGGATACAAACACAACATTTACCAACACTTAAAATATCAAAACTCATCGACCTTATAGACAACAATTAGGTCGGTAGCATAAACCCTAAACGCTAAACATTTTAGGTTTATAATTACAAGCGGTCCAATCCTGACCATTCAAAACACTTTGCATAGAATAAAACAATCTCAAATAGATCACAAGTCATTCTGCATCACCTATTTTTCACCACATATGGGAATTATTAACCCATCACACTCTTTTCACATACCATTAAGAAGAATGTTCATTCTCAAGGTAGACATTTAATGCAATCAATCTTCACATGCAAGATCCTCAAGGAAATCCTTCACGTGCACAAAAATAACATGGCATCTCGATCTCATCCTTATTTATTAGCTAACTCATCACAAAATGTCACCAGTTGCATCACACAAGCTAGATTGCCAAATGGGAAACCCTAGAGCTGTGACTACCAACCAGTAGTCACACTTAGTGAAACCCTAACACCGGTCCACTTCATCCCTTCATACCGGTTCTCCTACTTGAACATCAATAACAAATTCTTCCAATATTCATACCGGTTCACCTACACTTATTGACATGAATGACAACATACATTATCATCATACCAGTTCATCATATGCCAATAATATATTTAAATTCAATTAAATATTAGTATTAAATGAATACAAGAATGATTATAAAGTAAATATAGAAAATTTTTAAAGCGAATATGGCTTAATAAATTAAATAAATAAATACAAACAAATAGATGCGAAAAAGGGAATTGTTTTATTTTCTGAAAAATAAGATGATTGTTGCCAACCGATTGAGTGTTTGAGGTGAAATAGATTAAATAGTTACTAATCGCCCAAAATTTAAAATCAATAAATCATAAACGCTCAATTTGACAAAATCAACACAACTTTATCAAAATCTTGAAACGCAATAACTAACTAGTTATAAAAACCATTAAAACATCAAGCATAAATTCAATAAGCCAAATAAGTGTTATCATGCAATTCAAGGTAAATGTCATCAAATAACTAAAATAACATCATCAATAAATCAAAGCAATTATTAAACAGGAAATTCAACTAAACATAACCGGACACACGCATGACTGACCATGCTCATACTCACGCCAAAACAAAAATGACTAACTGACGAATTCTCCAAGACTAACAACCATATTAGGGACCAACAAGGCTTAATGTGTGAGAAGGGGATAAAGACATCTCCGACCACAATTTTGCCATTGGGAAGAGGCACACTCACAGCTGTCAAGATAGGGGACCTCACACACAGTTGCCCGAGATGAATTGAATGCCTATAAACCTGCAACCAAAAATGATATACATGTGCATGTACATATATAAATAGACACTACAAACAAAGGGGTAGAATGTCGCAATGACTTAGGGCGCTTGTGAAGGAGTGATACGTCGTCGATCCTCCCCACAAACAAACACACATAATGAAGATAGTCACACAAACAGTAATCACATAGAATTATACATCTAGGTTTTAGTGTTCCATTACAATAATAAATCCAAAAATTGTAAATCTAACATATGCATGAAAGTAAAGTCACTATCACTAATCATCTAAGCATAAATAATCTCTTAAATCGCATGATATACATAATTTCATATAAGTATAACTGAACATGAAAATAATCCAAGTATCTTATATCATCAAATCACATAATGTCTAACATCAAAATCATATAATATCCACATCCAGAATGATCATCTACATACGACATGAGTCCATAATTGATCTAGCATCAAATATATCAATCACATCCATCATGACAAAATAGGTAACTGGTCAAGCCCAACACAAAATAAATTAAGGGCCTACTCAAGAGTGGCATCACAATGTCGCACCAGGCAACTAACATGCATATCATCCTAAACCTAGCTCAACATCCTCACCTGGCTCGCTTGACGAGCCTATCATAGGTGTCACATCAACTAGGTCGAAGAGGGGCATTACATCTTTCGCATATGATTACATTGTTTTTCACATATATTTACTATAATCATGTGTCAGATAAGAGTTTATTTCATTTCATGTTACTTCTCTTCTTTCATAGTACTTGGTCATATTGTGTTGTTAGGATTTCCAAATTATTCCCTTTTCAGTTAGATCTCAAAGCTTTCATGTATCATTTATGTTGAAATATGGTGATGTTATTAATGAAATTCATTTTCTATGTTGATCACCTCAAATATTTTGTAGACCCTAAACCTAGAGATCCTAACCCATGTACTTCTCCTAGGGTATCTTGTGTGGATAAGATGAGACTTAATTCTTTAACCAATGATCTCTTTAAAAATGAGCAAGCATTGGAAAGCGACAAGGACCCATCTTCTTCTCCACGTACCCTTGGGCAAGAGGGGAAAAATAAAAAAATTAACATTCTTACGTCTTTAGATCCTCATTCTCCTAAGACCTATCTTCAACATCAAACTATATGTAGGGAGGATGATGTCATGCATTTTATTCATGATCTTTCCCCTCACATAGAAATAGCTAAAAATGAGCTTCTAGATGTTGAAGATGTTCATTCCAAATCTCCCAAAAAGGATAAGATTGATAAAGGAAAGGAGATTGTCATTTCACATGATACTCCTTCTTAATCTAAAAATCCTTTTCTTCCCCCTTACACATCAATTTTCAAAGAAATTCATGACCATATTTTCCATCTAGTCAATTGCAACATTCTTATAGTTGTGGCTTTCATATAATAACAAAACAGGGTTTTAAAGGAGAAGGAATTGGGAAATTTGAGCAAGGAATTCATGTCCCTATAAATCCTCCTACACAAAATACTACAAAAGGCCTAGGAAATGATGCTCCTCTTTCTATGGATGAACTCCTTAGGCTCCAAAATTTTAAAAATTATCTTCAAAGACAACAAATCAAAAGAGCCTGCAAGAATGCTTCTTCTTCAAAATGTCCTTTTTGTTCATTTCGTCAAACCCATGACCATAATGATAATGATTGCCTTGATTTTCAAAAATCTATTCAAGATGGCATAGAGAGTGGTAAAATTAGAACTGTGGATAATAATCCTTCTTCTTCTCCTTTATGTCAAGACAAAATTTATTATCCTGAAAGACTAGCTGTAAGAATTTATTGGAAATTGAAATATGATAGGGATATTTTCTTTCCTCCCCGAAAGAAGAACATGAATCTTAGGCAAGTGAAAGGTATTGAATATTTCATTTTTCATGATTTACATTCACATTCTCTTGGGAAATTTTATGCATTTAATAAATTTGTTCAAAAACAATATGATCTTGCACGAATTTCTCTTACAATAGATCTAGTTGTCTTCCTTGACATCAAAATAGTACCTTAGCACTTCTTTTCTCTTTATGTTGCTCCTCACCTATCGCATAAATAGTCAAATTAAATGGGGGGCTTTTATCATTTGTGGTGGTGTTGTTTCAAATTTACATACTTTGGGGCAGCAACATGGAATTCATTTTTCCTCATTCTTTCTATATATTTATCTTTATCTTGGTGCATTATTCATTATTAAATCTCTTTTGTTGCATAAGAATCATACCTACATGAGTATATAATTGTTATTGGGTTTTCCTCTTTTGAGAGTAGTTTCTTTAATGAGAAGTGCACTTCTTCTGTTTCCTTCATTCTCTTGGAAAACAAACCTCTTTTATGGTTTCAATTATTGGCTAGTATGATATGCCCCTTAGCATGGAATGATCTATTCAGGTGCATGTACCCCTTCCTTGTGAGGATTTGTTCCACTAGGAAGGAATATCACTTGCCAATACTCACCATTAGAAGATGTGTAATGTTTTTCCTTGTCCTCCTCACTTATGGGGGAAGGATTTTCACCTCTTTCCTTCTTTTTATCCCATGTATCATTGTTTCCTTTAGGGGCTGCATTTTTCATATGTGATTATCATTACTTACAATGGCATGTTTTTATGATTAATCCCCCTTGGGGAATATGTGATTCTTTTTATTTCTTCCTTTTGATGATTACCACTTCTTGAGACATGCATTTTTACATATATAAATGTATTTTCTGTTTAATCTATCTCTAGAAGATTGTGTAAGTTCTTCTCATTGTCCCTCCACTTTGGGGGCAATGATCCCTCTCTCTCTCTCTCTTTCTATAGGGATCCACTTTTCCTTATTTTGTGAAGAGTGTGAGTTATATTACTTGATGTCATTCCTTGTGCAAAATTATTGGTAGTTTTCTCAAGGGGTCTCTCTTATACAAGAGGTGTAAGTCCTTGACTACAACCTCTTTCACACTTGGAAATGTACATGTATAATAAGATCACCCATCCCCATTAGGGATAAAATTGAGTCATCCCTCATCAATAATCCCTTTCACCTAAGAGGAATGATTGCATTCTTTTTCTCTCCTTTTCTTTGTTCTAGAAGATGTTATATTTGTCTAAGATAAATCCCCTTGGAGGGAGATTTCTTTTGAACAAAGATCTCTTCTCCTCCAAGGATCTCCTTTACACTTACAATAGGATATCTCTTTTCAATAATCTTATCCTTGCTTGAAGAGCATTCCATCTCTTGCTTGGATTTATGTCATTTTTGCATAATGGATATCTTCTTTGTGATGAAGGTAGGTATCCTTGTTCTACTTTCCTTAAGATATCAGCATCAACCTATGTTGACATCTTAAGGGGGGGGCACCCACACCGCTCCATTGTACTATACTTCTCTCCTGAATTGAATAGTGGGACATTCTTAGAACTAGAGGGAAGCCTCTTAGAGAAATATGTCATCACTTTTTCTTGTACAGTAGATCATTCTCAGAACTAGAGAATAGACTTTTAGAGCAAGATGACACTGCTTTTTCTTGGTATAGTGGGTCATTCTTGGAAGCAAAGCATGGACTCTTAGAACACTTAATCTTGGAACCAAAGCATGGAATTTGGTCTTATGTAGGGTGATTATTCTTGGAACCAGAGCATAGACTCTTAGAGTGAGATGTCATGCCTTTCTTGACATTTGTACTATGCATTCTATACAGGTTGTAGTGTACTTGGGCATAGAATCCTATGAGGCACTTCAAACCTCCCTTGTACACATGTGCTTGAGGTTGGGTGGAACTAACAGTGTTCTCACTCTCCTCCCTTACATGGATCAGCTAGACAAACTCTGGGGGCTATATTTCCATGTCCTTCTCTCCATGGATCACCTAGTTTTAGGGGTGAAATGCCCATGGCTTCTCTCTTTTTCTCTTTTCTTCTCATGGATCACCAAAGTGTGTATTCATTTCCTCTCTCTCCTTCCTCTCATGAACCCATAGTTTTACTATTGATGGTTCATGGATGATGACAAATTTGCTCTTTTATGTGATCACTTGTGTTTATGTGGTGGCATTTTTTTTTTTTTTAATTAGTTGTTGAGACATTTTGAGTATTGAGGTCTCTTTGTTCTAGTTGGTTTGTCATTTTGTGTCTTGTTTTTGTCATGTGCCTTTTGCGCTTTATTTTTCTTTGTGTGTCTTGTTCCTTTTTGTCTTATGTGCTCTTGCATATGTTTGAGTGAGTTGAGATCCTAAGATTGGGGGATTTTGTTCCTCAATATTAGTGATTGTGTAGGGGAAAAAGCGAGACTAGGCTAACATGCCCTAATCCTACCTTTTGACACACACTATAGAATACGAAAGAGCCTAGAGGTATCACACAATTGGCTACTTATTTTTGTGGAAGAGAGAGCCATGGGCTACCTATTAGGATTTCTATTCCTTTGTTGTAATTGAAAGATGAAATGATGCAAGTTCAATCTCTAACCCCAAAGTGCAAGTATGAACTAATAACAAGATTGCAGAATTGAACTTAAACTATGCAAAGTTGTAAACAAAAGAATAAGACAAGAATGCAAATGCATAACCAGAGTCAAAATCTGAGTGAAAATGTTCAGGACGGGGGCGCGGGCGCCATTGTCCTGATTCTGCCCCTGAAACTGCTCTGGAAACTGCTGTTTTGCAACTTAGAAAGCTGTCAGAAATGCCAAAAATTGCTGTCTGACAGAGGGACCAGGGCGCCCAACACCTCTGTCCTAGGGACCAGGGTGCCCAGCGCCCCTGTCCTGGTAGGACCAGGGTGCCCCATGCCCCTTTCTTGATCTTCTGCTCTGAGACTCGGTGTGTAGCTCGATCTCCGTCTGCTTCTTCCGGATCTGCAACTTGCGGCATCGTCTGAATCCCGAAATCTGCACTTATATCTGAAAATGTGTTTTGGGTGGCTATATAGGGTTTTGCCTTAGTCAAACCCCCACTTTGGTGATTTCCACCTCCACGAATAGCCAAGTTGTATTGTAAAAGTAATGTGTGTGCAGACCTTGTGTGTGTGCAAGATCCTAAAATGCAAGTAAGCAAACTAGAGCAACCTAGAAAGTAAACCCTAATTGCTTGTAAATGATAATGTAAATGCTCCAAATCAATATGCAAAGTGATCTAAAGCATGAATACAAATGATATAATGAGGCTTATGCAAAGACATGAAAATAACATGAAATCATACCCAACCCCAAGGGAGGGGTACAAGCCAATCTTCAGTCGGTGATCTCCTATTGCTCTTCAATGTCTTCAAATCCCTAAGTGAATAAATTGATGAATGCTTGATAGATGAATGTTGAATGTTGTTGAAGTCTTCAAAGATCTTCTCTTTCATTGCATATGAGGTTCCTAAAAACAAAATTTGGATCCCTTCGAATGAAGAAAGAGAGCTCTTATGTATGACACCCTAGATCTTAATTCCAGCTTTTGGCCGACCTAGAGATTGAATCTCCTGCCAATTTCTTGGGGTTAAGCTTTATTTTATGATTGGATCGCGCTCCTAAAATTTTGGGAAAAATGTCCAGGACCGTGTGCACTCTGGGCGCCACGGTCTCGACAACTTTTTACCAAATTTTCAGGGCCGTCGGATATGATGATTTTAGAGTGAATCCCAAAGTTATAGGTGATTTCGAGATGTTTTGACCCCCGAAATCAAGCCCCCAAGTTCAAAATAGGACTTAATTAGGGTTTTTGATTAAATGATGTATTGGAGGAATAAAATGAAAGGGGCACACTTTAATGAAAGGGCCCAACTTTATGATGTGAAGATGATAAGATATAACCTTAGACCTAATTAATTTGATTAATTAAGTGCTGAAGGGAAAATGCGATGCAAAGTGCAAAATGCGCCAAGGCGGGTGCTAAACTAGGTGTGAAATTGTACCGTCTTAGCAAGTGCGTACAATTTACGACGCTACATTTAGCCCCCACTTTAGCGGTCATATGAGTACTACGTGTATATGCAAGCTAAAGTACAGGAAAGTAAACATTATTTGAAAAGCATATATCCATAAGTCTGTCGAACAAAGCCCCCAGCGGTATCTGTAGTACACAGTTAGGAACCGCACCCTAAAAAACACACGTTAGATCACAAAATCACCTAATTCTTACTAAGGAAAGTGATGAAATTTGTGAGTAGCTATATGCCCCCCCTGTTTCGGCTTGCTTATTAGGGAGGTGAAATAGGAAAGCATGTTTACTTATGACAAATTATATGAGTGATTATTGATGAGAGATGTTCACTGAAGAGGCTTCATCAGAGCACGTTTTGGAACATCCAGGGAGTAAGGGAATGAAAATACAATTCCGACGCAACAAACGGTTCGAAAATCGCATCTCCCAAACCCAAGTTATGATAAAATGAGTGATAGAGGAAAATTAGGGTTTTGAAAAGGATTGAAAAGATATACCTTGAAAGTGACTATTGCATTTGTCACTTTGTTGACTTCTGAGTATTGTTCCTTGTAGTGGAGCCCACATAGCCATCATCATGCCTTCATCATGACCGGAGCGTCCCATGAGGATAGAGATCATGCGACAAGCCGTGATCGATGACGAGCCATTGGACGAGGTGAGTTGACTGAACTTTGACTCTGCATTTGTGTTTGACTTTCTATGATCGAAATGCGGGCCCTAGATTTGGACCCTGGGTCCCACCCAGGGTGCCATGGTCCTCTCAGGGCGCCATGGTCCTTGTGGGGTGCCATGGTCCTCTTAGGGTGCCATGGTCCCTGTGGGGCACCATGGTCCCTAAAGGGCGCCATGGTCCTCTCAGGGCACCATGGTCCTTGAAGGGCGCCATGGTCCTCTCAGGGCGCCATGGTCCCAATTAGGACTTGGCGAGGGATGCTAGGGTTAGCTTTCGATGGTCTACAATTTTTGTTTTTCGCATAGACAATTTTGATGATTGAGTACTAATTACACTGATGTTTTTGCATCGCAGGGTCTCCCATACATGAGAGAGCACACCGCGGGGCAGATTCTTCACAGTTTACGAGATCAGATTCCCCAGCCGACTCAGGCAAAGAGAGACACATTATTGATAGTAGGTCTATGGTCTGTGATTCTCATGCCGGCCATTCGATTCCATCCTGCGATGTTGATGGCACTTATGGAGCGATGGGATCCTGACACATGCACATTCCTCCTCCCAGTAGGAGAGATGACGGTTACACTTGAGGATGTGTACCACATACTTCGCCTACCTATCAGAGGAGCTACCGTGACATATGTGACCGATCGGTCAGTGGAGGACCATCAGAGGGAGCAGGTATACTGTATAGGGAGAGTCATGCCAAGTGAGACGAGAGGTCGCATCATGAACCATTGGCTCTTACACCCTATAGGAGAGGTGCTCCTTGTGAGACGTCTTATGATTGCCATCATTGCATTAGCTGTCTGCCCTAATGGGCGAGGTACGCACATGCATGGGGGTCTCACATGGTGCATTAGAGCTATGGAGAGACACAAGAGAGTATATGCTTAGGGGCGAAGTATGCTTGCACATCTGTATCATGACCTCAAGGAGTATGTGTTTAGACAGTGTTGTAGTTTGATGACATGCACACTTCTACAGGTGTGGATATTTGAGCACTTCACATGCACCAGGCCTGTCGGCTATCCGATGAGTGCGGCTAGCGAGCGACCCAGGGTGTTTGCCTATCCACTTACCAGTGAGTGGAGATTTGGAGATCTATTATATTGGAGAGTGACATTCGACAGACTGATAGCTGAGGTGACAGTATGGAGACCATATCTGCGGATGCATAGATGAGATAGGATGGAGAGGAAGTTAGCATGCTTACAGAGGAATTGCCTACTGAGAGGGAAATACTCACATATTATAGTCCCATTCTACTTTGACCGAGTACGGAGGCAGTTTGGGCTAGAGCAGTGTGTTCCATCCGATTTACCCATCTATACTCGACACTCATGAGTCCTTCCTAGACCCAGAGCAGTAGCGAGACCTACGATAGATGATATCGAGATTACTGATATAGAGGGGTCAGACCAGGATGTGGTCACTGATTACTCCACAGATCTTGGAGCACAGCACAGGTATCTCTCATGGTTTATGAGGACATACCCAGGGCCTATCTTTCCACCGGATTACCCGACAGGGCATCCAGGTCCATGGAGACATGGAGAGCGAGATGAGGATCCGGGGTCCAGATCGGATGAGCTAGAGGAGGGAGAGGGTCATGAGGAGGTAGGAGATCCTGATCCACCCATAGGAGATCAGCCTAGTGCCAAGGAGGAGGAGGAAGGAGAGGAGGATGATGCAGATAGAGATGATGATGAGGAGAACGAGGATGCGGGTAAGGATGCAGATGAGGATGAGGATGATGAGGATGAGGATAATAGAGATGACGAGGAGGAGTCATATGCAACTCCCCACCATTTAGGAGATGATACCATAGCCTTGGATCCTCCTCATATTTCCCAAAAGGGGGAGCATGAGGCGATACGGAGACCTGCACCTGTCGTGCATAGATCATTTGAGCGTGGGGAGCCCAGTAATTCCCAGTCACAGATGCTACCATATCACGATCCCTACTGGCACGAGGGAGATCCATGTATAGTAAGTTTATATTGATTGATTAATATTTTGATGATATAGAATGATACTAATACAAAGTCTGTTCTATTGCTATAGCTAATGTGCAAGAGTGGGGCTCCTTGATCCAGCAAGCAGTGACAGATATTTCCACGAGGGCATAGATCCCTAGTTCCTCATAGGTTGCTTATAGGTCTCAGGGGAATGCGGGTCAGCATGAGGACTTATTTTCCCCATTTTGAGTGCAGGTGGAAATATGGAGGGAGAGAGAGAGAGTTCTATCAGAGAACCTTCAGCAGGCGCAGCGTGACCTAGCAGCAGTTCAGGCCGAGGCTACCTCGTATCACACGATCCTTATGGATAGGGATCGTAGGAGTTCCTCTCGGAGTCATTCATGGTCTATATCACGCTATACACCTATGGGTCCACCCTCACGGCCAGATCAGGAGGGAGGATCCAGTCGTCACTCTCCAGCCACTAGCCCTAGGGATAGGAGATGATTTCATGATGTAGGATAGGTCACATTTTGGATGTATAGTGACCTACATTTGTATACGATCCACACACACACACACACACACACACACACACACACACACACACACACACACACACACACACACACACACACACACACACACACACACACACACACACACACACACACACACATATATATATATATACATGCTTCTCTTTGTCTCAAACATGTTATCTTTAATGCCTAAAACAATGTTTATTTTGCTTTGATTAAAGGTAATACATTTGGTAGATGTACATGTATGTTCTGAATTTAATTTCCATGTGATTGATTTCTCAATGCTCCATGATTAAATTGATACATGTGTGACTTAATTAAAATAAAACATTTAATCAAGTACTACATTGATGATAGAGAAGAAAATATGTGTTAATCCTAAGAATCATATAACTAATGTGATTTAATTTAAACATGATACAATTTTACTTAACACATAAAAACATTGTATAATATGCTAGCATAATGGAAATGTAAATCTTTTGCAATTTACATAAATGAATTCAAGACAAACTATAGAGTAAAGAAACACGCTTGTCAAGAACAAAGCAATATAGATTAAACAAAATATCATTTAATTCTATTTGCTCTAACAAAGATATGCTAACATGTTATCCAATTTTGAAGAAGTGAAAAGAAAATAGATTAAGCATAGTATCTATGCAAGTGCATAGCATTTATAGGTTCTTTAAGAGGCGTACCGTCTACATCCGCTATTTTGTAAGCACCTGATCCATAATCTTCAATAACAATATACGGTCCAAGCCAATTAGGACTAAATTTTCCTTTTTCTTCAGGTAAGGCATTTGCATTGCACTGATTCTCATAGAGAACTAAGTCACCTATTGAGAAGGAACGTTGAATGACCTTATCATTATAACTTCATTGCAGAGTTTTGTGATACACTTGAATATGCTCAAGAGCATTTATACGTTGTTCATCAAGCATCTCAAGCTGTTGAAGTCTTTGTTCTCTATAAGAGTCATCATCTACTATACCTTTGAGAGAAACCCTAAGTGGTGGAATATCTAACTCTAAAGGCATAATAGCATCAGCACCATAAACAAGATTATAAGGGGTAGTTCCTGTAGCAATTCATACACTCGTTCGGTAGGCCCAAAGAGCATAGATTAGCTGAGTACTCCAATCCTTACCATGCTTATTTACGGTTTTGCGAAGAATTTGTTCAATTATCTTATTGGATGATTCGGCTTGACCATTTGATTGAGGATAGTATGGTGTAGAAAATAGATGTTTGATATGATATTTCTCGAGGAATTTCTTCATGTCCTTGTTCTTAAATGATGTCCCATTATCTAAGATTATAGTGGAAGGTATCCCAAATCAAGAAATAATGTTTTCTAGAAGAAATTGACAAATCACTTCAGCAGTAGTAGAGCGAAGGGGAACAACTTCTACCCACTTTGTAAAGTAATTTGTTGCAGTTATAATGAAAGTTTGTCCTTGAGATGAAGGAGGAGATATTTTACCAATGAGATCCAACCCCTATGCAGAGAAAGGCCAAGAGGCTACCTAAGAACGGAGTTCTTAGGCAGGAGCATGAATCAAATTATTGTGTTGTTGACATTGATGGCATTTCTTAACAAATGAAAAAGAATCTTTCTGCATATTTTGCCAATAATATCCCATGTGAAGCAATCTTTGGACCAAGGATTTACCTCCAAAATGCCCCCCACAGGCACCTGAATTTGCCTCTTCAAGAGTAATAGGGATTTCTGATTTGTTAAGACAACGAAGGAGAAGACCATTATAACCCCTTCGGTAAAGAACATTAGAAAGAATGATATATCTAGTAGACAGCTTGCGAATTCTAGCCCTAGTGTTTCTATTAGCGGAATCAAGAAAGGTACCATCAGTCAAGTATCTTACGATATGCGAATACCTTTCATCTGAGTCTATAAAGTTGCAACATGTTACCAAGCTAGAATCATCTACAATAGCTGGAGAAATAAGGTTGTGAATAACAAATTTAAGATCAACCATAGGGTCCTCTAAAGATACAAGAGAAGCCACACATGCCATTGCATCCGCATGTCGATTATCTTTTCGAGGAACAGGTTCTATGGTATAAGAATCAAATCTCTGTAACAAAGAGATAGCAAGGTCTTTATATTGTGATAATTTGTCTTGTTTTGCTTGATACAGTCCTGTTACTTGTCTTATAATCAATTGAGAATCTCCATAAATATGTATGTGTTTTACATTCAGAGCCAAGGCTGCCTTTACTCCTGCTATAAGAGCCTCATACTCTGCAATGTTATTGGTACATAGGAAATTGAGATGATAAGATAAGGGAATGGATTTCTTTGTAGGAGAGATTAGAACAACACCTGCCCCCAATCCCGTACGACACTTAGAGCCATCAAAGTACAACTCCCAAGTTTCATTTTTCTCTGTACAAAGAATGAAGTCATCAGGAAAAGACTCCAAGTTCGGGAAGGAGAAAGGTGAAGGGCCCTCAACTAAGTGATCAGTCAATGCTTTCCCTTTAATTGCTCTTTGTGAAACAAATTTAAGGTCAAATTCAGTTAACAACATAACCCACTTAGCTAGGCGTCCTGATAAATCAGTTTTAGAGAAAAGATGCTTCAAAGGATCAAACTTTACCATGACATGGACTTCTGAATTTAAAAGATAATGTCTCAATTTCTGAGTCACAAACACCAAGGCCAAGCATTGTCTTTCTATCACAGAATATCGGGTCTCATAATCGAGTAAGGTACGACTTATATAATAAACTGGACATTCCTTACCATCTTTATCATGTTGTGCCAACAATGCTACGAGAGCATGAGAGGAAGCAACTATATAAAGAAGAAAGGGCTTAGAAGGTTCGGCGGGTTGAAGGATAGGAGGATTAGCCAAATATACTTTTAAATCTTCAAATGCTTGCTGAAAATCTTCGTTCCATTGAAAAGTGATATTCTTTTTGAGAAGTTGAGTAAAAGAAAAAGTACGATCCGCAAGTTGAGATACGAACCTACGAATAGCTTGAATCTTTCCTTGTAAGCTTTTGAGTTGAGACACATTTCTAGGAGGTGGCATGTTGACAATAGCATCTATTTTCTTAGTGTCCACCTCAATCCCACAATGCGAAACTATGAATCCTAATAGTTTTCCACTATCCACACCAAAAACACACTTTCGGGGATTCAAGCGCATGTGATATTTATGAATTCTTTCAAAGATTTGACGAAGGATTTTAGTATGATCTATATGAAGAATGGTTTTGGCTAAAATATCGTCAACATAATCTTCTAAAATCTTATGCATATAATCATGAAAGATAAGGGTCATCGCTCGTTGATAAGTTGCGCCTGCGTTTTTAAGTCCAAAAGGCATCATCACCCAACAGAACATACCCCAAGGAGTAGTGAAAGTAGTTTTGAATTGATCTTGAGGATTAATGAAAATTTGATTGTATCCTGAAAAACCATCCATGAAGGATAACAAAGCATGTCCTGCTGTGGAATCAACTATCATGTCAATGTTTGGGAGAGGGAAATCATCTTTTAAAGAAGCCTTATTTAAATCTCGGAAGTCGGTACACATTCTTATTTTATTATCTGGTTTAGCCACAGTGACAATATTTGAAATCCATGGGGAATAATCAATAGGGCGGATAAATCCAGCCTCTAACAATTTTTCAATCTTAGCCTTAACAAGCAAATCTACCTTAGGATTCATTTTTCGAATCTTTTGTTTCACAGGCTTAGCATCAGGAACTAAGACAATATTATGAGTAACAATGTTAGGATCTATACCAGGCATGTCAGAATATGTCCAAGCAAAGATCTCAGGGAATTCATGCAATAAATCTGCATATTGTTTTTGTTCTTCTTCATCCAAACACTTTCCAATTTTAATAACTTTTTCTTCATTGCAAGGATCCATCTTAACATCAATGGTGTCACTTATGAGAAGATTACTTTGTTGAGGAGTATTCTTTAACTGAGGGAATTCTTTCACAATCTCATCATTATCAATCTCTTTTCCAAAATAGGCTTCAGTGTTCAAACAATAAGGAAGTCCCCTATTGTGATGATAACGAGGAAGAGTATCATATGCTCCTAAAAACTTAGCTAAAGCGTCATCGGTAGGAAAGACATCCAAAGCATATGCACATGAGGGATCCCTATCAATATACTCCAGGTGTCTCATTGATAGAGATGTAGAAATAGCATTAACACTAATACATGGTCTCTTAGAAGCTTTAGTGCATTTGTAAGGATTAAAACCAAGTCCAAAGGTCTCATCATAAAGATCACTCCCTAGAGGGACCTTTATCCCTTGTTCATGAGCACCACAACCATGCTTAGCTAAAATATGAAAACCATGACCATAACGATCAGCCATTTCAGAAAGAGAAGGTGGTTTTTCATAAGACAAAGAATCAAACCCTTCAGAATTAGAGATATGAGGAGAATAAGTTTGAGAAGCAGCCACAAAATTATTGTTCATAGGTCCAGGTAAGATTGACTGATTTTTAGTTTCTTCCTTCTTTTCAACTTTAAGCTCTCTAGGAGGAACCCTATACTCACCTACAAAGGTGGGATTAAAATCAAGAGATCCCCAGTCATCTTCTATGAGAATCTTCTCATGATCAAGAGCCTTCTCATGTGTATATTTAAGTTGAGAAGAATCTTCTTCAGGAACTTCAGGCTCATCCAAAGAGTCTTGATTATCAGAGGCTGATGATTCGTCCGTAGATGAAGAGTCATCACTAGAAGAGGAAGACTTAGAAGGACTCCCTTTGGAAGTAGATGTTTGCAAACAAGCTTGAAACTTAGTATCACCTATCAAGGTATATGTCTTATTGTTATAAATAAATTTAACTTGTATATGCAATGTAGAGGGGATGGCTTGCATACTATGAATCCAAGGTCTCCCTAATAACAAGTTGTATGTTAGATTTCCCGACATAACATGGATAGGAGTAGGCAAAGTAACGGGTCCCACCGTGATGGGTAAGGTGATAATACCTAATGAAGACTTAGCCACATTATCAAAGCCTCGAATGGGACGAGAGTCAGGTTCTATGAGGGATGTATCCACATTCATCTTATGCAATAGATTAATGCTACACACATTAAAGCCAGAGCCATTATCTACCAATTCTCATCTTATAGCGGTGTCTTTTATGATAACCACAATCATCAAGGGATCATATTGATCTTGAATTTCACTAGTAGGCAATTCATCTTGAGTAAACACAATTTGAGCTTTAGGATTCATCACGGAGTTAACCAAAGATGCTATATTACTAGATGTATTAGGTGGAGGAACATTCAAATCCTTCAAGGCATCTTGTAACATTCCATGATGAGCGGAAGAAGTTTGGATTAAATCCCAAAGGGATATCTTAGCAGGGGTAGCTTTAAGTTGTTCTATGAGGTCATATTCCTTACCAAGCACTTGTGAAATACGAGGAGCTTGAGGAAGAATAGGTTGGGAATTAGGAAGAGAAACTGGAGTAACAGGAGGAGGATTGGGCTGCCTATTATTTCTAGTATGATAAGTGTGGGCAACCGCATGATAACTCTCTCTAGTTAATTGCTTGGCATAACTATAAGGACTTATAGGTTTTCTTCCTTGCACAGTGATGATAGGTTTATTCGGAGTAAGAAAGGAATCATGACCACACCTTCCTTGGACAGTAAGGAGAGGTGATTTAGGAACTTGAAAGGTGGGAGGAGGATAAGCACCTTGGACTTCAAAGAGAGGCTTATTACACTCATTCAGGTTTATCATGTTAACTAATTTAGAAGTTTTGTTCTTGTTTAAAGATTTCGATAAAGCCACAAAGTCATCGAGAGCGTCATCCAACAAAGCATGATCATATCGATTAAAAGGTCTATCTTTTGATTCAAAAGGAGACATTTCTTCATAGAGAGGATTATTGAAAACAACCATGTTACTAGATTTAGTGGAAGAGTCGATAGGAATGTACCCCTGAGAGGGATCATTTGACTTATCTTTCTCATCACAACGAAATGACATAGTAACAAGGTTTATGAGTTTTTGGTAAAATGAAGGTTGGTATCTTTAGGGTTCAAAAACTCATCTAAAGCTTCATCTAATTCATCTTGGCTATACTCATAATCAACATAATTGCATACATCATCATAAATGTGAACATCTTGCAAATAAAAATCTGACATTTTGAAATGAAAACTGCATAAAATCTAACACACAATGCAAAGAAACAAAGAAACACACTCTCTTTTTTTTTTTTCTTTTTAATGAAAAATGAAACACTCTAAATCTAGATCTAGATCTGACAAATGCAATGCAAGAGAAAACAATGATAAGGATTCACGTCGGGTTCACCAAAATGTGTAGGGGAAAAAGCGAGACTAGGCTAACATGCCCTAATCCTACCTTTTGACACACACTGTAGAATACGAAAGAGCCTAGAGGTATCACACAATTGGCTACTTCTTTTTGTGGAAGAGAGAGCCACGAGCCACCTATTAGGATTTCTATTCCTTTTTTGTAATTGAAAGATGAAATGATGCAAGTTCAATCCCTAACCCCAAAGTGCAAGTATGAACTAATAACAAGATTGCAGAATTGAACTTAAACTATGGAAAGCTGTAAACACAAGAATAAGACAAGAATGAAAATGCATACCCAGAGTCAAAATCTGAGTGAAAATGTTTGGGATGGGGGCGCGGGCGCCACTGTCCTGATTCTGCCCCTGAAACTGCTCCGGAAACTACTGTTTTGCAACTTAGAAAGTTGTCAGAAATGCCAAAAATTGCTGTCTGACAGAGGGACCAGGGTGCCCAGCGCATCTGTCCCAGGGACTAGGGCACCCAGCACCCCTGTCCTAGTAGGATTAGGGTGCTCCACACCCCTATCCTGATCTTCTGCTCTGAGACTTGGTGTGTAGCTCCGTCTCCGTCTCCTTCTTCCGGATCTGCAACTTGCGGTGTCATCTGAATCTCGAAATCTGCACTTATATCTGAAAGGGTGTTTTGGGCGGCTATATAGGGTTTTGCCTTAGTCAAACCCCCACTTTGGTGATTTCCACCTCCACGAATAGCCAAGTTGTATTGCAAAAGTAATGTGTGTGCAAGATCCTAAAATGCAAGTAAGCAAACTAGAGCAACCTAGAAAGTAAACCCTAATTGCTTGTAAATGATAATGTAAATGCTCCAAATCAATATGCAAAGTGATCTAAAGCATGAATACAAATGATATAATGAGGCTTATGCAAAGACATGAAAACAACATGAAATCATACCCAACCCCAAGGGAGGGGTACAAGCCAATCTTCAGTCGGTGATCTCCTATTGCTCTTCAATGTCTTCAAAGCCCTAAGTGAATAAATTGATGAATCCTTGATAGATGAATGTTGAATGTTGTTGAAGTCTTCAAAGATCTGCTCTTTTTCTGCATATGAGGTTCCTGAAAACAAAATTCAGATCCCTTCGAATGAAGAAAGAGAGCTCTTATGTATGAAACCCTAGATCTTAATTCCAGCTTTTGGCCGACCTAGAGATTGAATCTCCTGCCAATTTCTTGCGGTTAAGATTTATTTTATGATTGGATCGCGCTCCTAAAATTTTGGGAAAAATGTCCGGGACCATGTGCACTCTGGGTGCCACGGTCCCGACAACTTTTTACCAAATTTTCAGGGCCGTCGGATATGATGATTTTAGAGTGAATCCCGAAGTTACAGGTGATTTCGAGATGTTTTGACCCCCGAAATCAAGCCCCCAAGTTCAAAATAGGACTTAATTAGGGTTTTTGATTAAATGATGTATTGGAGGAATAAAATGAAAGGGGCACACTTTAATGACAGGGCCCAACTTTATGATGTGAAGATGATAAGATAGAACCTTAGACCTAATTAATTTGATTAATTAAGTGCTAAAAGGAAAATGCGATGCAGAGTGCAAAATGTGCCAAGGCGGGTGCTAAACTAGGTGTGAAATTGTACCGTCCTAGCAAGTGCGTACAATTTATGATGCTACAGTGATGTCTTATACTCCTTGTGGTATTAATCCATATCTCTTATCTTCATCTCTCTTTCTTCTACTTTACCGATAGTATTGGTGTAAGTCATACTCCTGCTAAAGTGGGGGCTAAATGTAGCATCATAAAATTGTGACCCTAGCAATTTTAACCACATTTGAGGTCCTAACCTTGGCAACAATATCATCTTTCCCAATTGAGACCCCTTTATGCACTTTCACCTTGAACCCCTCCTGTTTGAGCCCTAATTCTACCTTAGGACCCTATCTGAGCCCCAAGATAGGGTAGGATAGGGGCATGGCACCCCTGTCTGCCCTTCTTAGGGTGGCCCCAAGATAGGTCCCTCTGGTCCTATCTGCATTTTGGGATTCCAAATCTCCCTGATGTCAGCCTTTGGTGAGATGAATTAATCTTTTAAGGCATGTATAAAAGGGAGTTGGTCCTCTCATTTGCATATATAGGAAATACATAATATAGGTAGTACATGAAATACATGGTATGAGAAATTCAAGCAAAAGGTCTTCATCAAGCATTCAAGTCTTCTTCATTCATCCCTTGGAGAAACATTACAAAATTCATTTACAAACATGTGTGTTAGGGTTTTGTCATGTTACATGCCATTACATACAACATTTGTAATTACGTCAAGAAGCAAAGCAACCATCATCAACAAAATTGCAGATCTACAAGGTATACATTTCCATTAATTACATTAAAGCATTTGCAATTATTTTATTTCAAGGTTGATTCCTCAACCAAGGTTTGACTGAGGTAGACCCCTATCCACAACCCTTCTTGCCTTCTTTTATGTGTGTAGGTTGTAGGTGTGCGACTATATTTTCCAGTTTGGACTCCATTTACAGAGACAAAAAAATCCTTTTCGTTTCCCAGATTTTTCGGAGGACCGCATGCACTTTCAACATGGTCTTGATGAATTTTCTCCAAATTTGTAGGGCAGATCCGTATCAATCTAAACATCTCAGATCCAAAGTTACAACGCGATCTAGAACCGATAGCTCCTCATTTCACTCATTTTATCTCTCTTCCCTACATAGTCAACAAGTCAACTTTCTCATTTACAAAAGAGGTCAAGTCACACTTCAACTCTTGCAATCCACTTAGAATTCACATCCTTGTTTCCCTTAGATCTGGATCTAGTGGATTCAAGCCCCTCTTTTGAATGTAAAGTTCCTCCAAGAGAAAATAATCCTAGTGATTTCCTTTATATCTCCTAGGTGGGGAGTCACTGTTAGGAATCCCACAGATACTGAGAGGGGGGGGTGAATCGGTATCTGACCGGTATATAGAATTTCTTGAATTAAAACATGTAGGACATAATATAATAGTGTACCGGTATGCAAGAAATAATGTAATAAACAGAATCAAGAACATCCACATGAAAAGCACACCATAACACAAGATTTTAACGAGGAAACCCGGTGTGGGAAAAACCTCAGTGGGATTTGTGACCCACAATATTCACTTACTGGCCAATAAGAGAATATTACTTACAATAGGGACCTACACATGTAGGAAGGCCAATTTCCTAGAGCTCACTGCTCAATGGGAAGTCTCACTGACTTACAATGAGGATTATACAAATCCAATATCTTGTACTGCTTTACAATAGCATCTATAATGCCTGATCCAATACCGGTTGCTGCTCTGCTACTTACATAAACCCCTTAACCTATATTTTGCATAATAGGTCTACCTAATATTTTTCTTTTATGCTTACATCTCCTATATCAAATGTCTACAATGATCTCTTTTATATATAAGAGTCATTTTACAACTTGCCAAGTTGGCTTACAAAGTTTTTCAATAATAAAGAAAATATAATATAACAAAAATCCTGTCGACCTCTGTGCCGGTATACTTCCTTTCTTTTGTGCCAGTGTCGGTGTTCTAAGTGCCGATGTAGAGTAATGCCTTTGCTGGTGCCATAGGCTTGTAGGGTTGCCATCAATGACAAAACCTTCAATCACATACAATGTCTCATTGGAGTGTGCATATGCCAACAGTCACTAGGGTTCAATTTTCAACATTACATCCTCATCTTTATCAATCCAAAAAAAAAATCAGAACAAGTAAAGAAAAATAATTTCATCCAATGGTGAAAACCACTTCTTGTGGTGCCTTGGGTAAGTACCATGATGAAAACTTGGCAAACAAGCATCATGAGTAATCCCCTCATCCTCTTGCACTCTACACTTGGGGGTAAGCTTCATCCATTCAATCCTACCATCCAAATTCCTTATCTTCTATCTGCATCCTATCTAAGTCCATCCTCCTTTCCTATGTTTGATCTTGACTATCCATTATCTTTGGTCTTGATCATGTTAGAGGAAAAATAATATGCAATGTGTATCCAACCATCACCTTCCCATCAAGATGAATCCTTCCCATGTCTGGCAGTTTATCCAAATCCATCACCTGACCATCAAGATGCATCCTTCCCTAGTCCAGAAATCTATCCAAATCCATATCCTACTCTTGGAAAGAGATGTCATTTGGCCATGTGCATGTTATTTTCCTAGTTGGTCTTTTTCCTTTGATTTTTATCTTGTGTCCTAGGACTATACCTACTCATGGCTGCCTTGATCATCCTATATCTTGGTATGTCTTGGTTGGTGTATAATGGGGCATAGTTTTTATGGTATGGTGTGTTTGGGGGTTTCTCTTGTACAAACCTGTAGCCAAGTATCAGTGTTTGTCAATTCTTACATGGTTGTGTGCAAGGGATACCTATTTTTCTGAAAGTCAGTCCATGCCTCGAATCTTCCTATCATCCTAGTTCCTATAATCACTAGTGTAGGCTATCCATGGCAATATCAAAATCTAGGTTTTCTCTCCATATATTCTTAACAAGAAATCCTATCCACTCATTTCATTTCATTCATCCATCTCATTTCATTCAGAGACTCCAATTTATCCGTCCATCTTCATGTCCTCCTCTCTTTATCTAGTCCTCTAATTTATTTCGAGAGCACACCCGTGTTCTTCAAACTCACATGTCCTCTTGAGGGGGCATACCACTACTTCCTCATCATGCTTACTCCTCATCTTTCTTCCTCATCTCATGACTGGGGCATCATTCTACTAGTCCTTATCCTTTTCACCCACTATGTTTTATTCTTGTTTGATATAACATCACTTCATGATACTATATCAAAGAGGGGCAAAATGTAGACACCTAAAATTAATTAAATCAATATTTAATTAATTTAAGCCTGCCAACATAATTAATTAATTTAATTGTGTTATTCTTATTTTTCTCAGAATCAATTAAATATATTTTAATTAATCTTGTTACTATAGTCCAATAATTATTTTATCAAATAATTAAACCAATTCTAGCCCTTCATGATAAAATCAATCTTAGCCCTCCATTGGCCTCCTCCAATCTATAAATTGCAGCCTCTTTTCCTCACAAAGGGACCATCTTCCATAGCATTCTTATGCTTCTCCTTTCTCCTCCCATCCTCTTCTATCACACCTCTATCATGTCCTCATAATGCCCAAATAATCCCTCATCTAAGATAAATCCTTCTTTATCAAATCCTTTTCATCCAAATCTATCCATTCCTTATCTATCATAATCTAAATCCAATCCTAAACCACCAATCTTGTTGAGCAATTGGAGAGAAATCCACATCCACAACAAGGAAAAGAGAACATGAAGTGGAGCAATCAGAGGGGCACCTTCACTTCATCAGGCTCAATCCGAGGAATAAGTGGAGACTCACAAAGGTATACTGGTGTTTTGGTTCAGTTTATTTGAATGTTTATCTTTATTTGTTTTTTAACTAACCATTCACCATTGTGCTATCTTACCCTTGGGTCATAATGATTTTATAATACACAAGGTATATCATAGAGTTTTAGTCACTCTTGACCCTCAAGCACAAGACTGGGGTCATGTTAGTAATTTTACTAGAATACTACACATGTCCAAACATACAAGCTGTCAAATCAGCCATTTGTGAATTACATGACCTGAGCTTAAAGGAATTTGACTATGCCAGAGATAGATATGATCCGCTAGGAAAATTGAAACAAATGATGCCTGTCTCATTTTTGGGTCACCTACCAGCTTTTGAAGACTTTTGGGCAGACATGCAAGACAATTTTGAAGCTCGAGAGAGGGGATATTACAGGTTGGTAGAACCTCTGATTAGGAACTTCAAGGTAGAAAATAATCTCACTAGTGACCTCTGAGATGATGGTGAGCTACTGGATCAGGTCTAAAAAGAAACATGGATTAACAAGAAGCTACTCTCACCTATCAAATGGTTAGAGTAAGAGAATCTTGATATTAATACAGTGACCGAGAAAGTGGTGGATAGGACAATGCAATGGCTTAATTTGAGGATTAATCCCAATGCTTCTAAGGATAAGAAGAAAGGAAAAGCCTCTAAAAATCCTCAATCAAAGAGTAATAAGGAGTATATAAGAAGGACCATGTCAGAATAAAGAAATAGCACTCTTGTAGATCCAGAGGTTGCCGCCCAACCATTGAAAAGGAGGAACTAATGAAACAACTTGATGAAAAAATACCTCAAGCCTCAATCACTCCTATTATTTTTTTCATTGGGAAGGTAACTATAGAACATACATATTAGGAGGAGAAGACCCTAGTAACCTGCAAAGGAACATTGATATCTTGGAAATGAAAGTGGACATAATAGATGAATGTCAAGAAAAATTACTAAAGGAGCATTTGCCTTTTCTAGACCTCCTGGAGTTCTATGAGCAATATGTAGTTGATCTACTAGGAAAATACAACATAGGTTTACTGCAAGACAAAGCACTCAAGTATGAAGAAGTCATTAAGCAATGGGAAGAATATGCTACCAAATACTTCTCCTCAACAATTGAGTTTGACGCAATAGTCATGGATAGGTACATGCCATAATCTTTCATTCTTACCAAGCAACCCAACTGATTGATATCTTGGTTGATAAAGTGGATGAAGTAAAAGAAGCACTAAGGATGGCCAAGTTTCACATTGAATACATACTAGACCCACCATTCACTTCCATAGATTTCTGCATAAGTAACTATTGTAGCTATAGGAAAAATAAGAAACAAATAGGCAATTAACATGCATATGCACATACAAGAAGGTGCTACTCTGAGAGACCACCACAGTTCACCAATAGTCTTTCCATTACACTTGTCATAAACTAGCACTGCTAATAAGAGATATTGCACACATGGATACTACAAACTAATAACACCTAGAAGATAATGTTTCATGACTCTAGTTTAGGGATAGTAAAGTGGAGTTCCAGAAGTAGTGACTTGCATGTCAACTGCAACTCCCATCATTTTGTAACTAGTTCATTGGAACATTTTATTCCTAGAAAGAAGGAGGCATAACACTATAAATATGATGAATTAGACCATTTGAGGGGTCCAAAAATTGAATATTTGAGGCCCTTTCTCAGGATTTTTTTTCATTTCCAGCATTTAGTTTTAAAATGTTGTTGAACTTCCTGAGTACCAGTGCTCACTGTTACATTTATTCTTTCATAAATGATCAATACAAGTTGTCATTGTGGATCGCATGTTCCATAATATGTGTTGATTTGATTTAGTATTCCTATCATTTGATATCTTCTCTTAATTTGGGTGGCATGAATGTTCTAGATCTTATGAATTTCATTGTTATGTATATGAGATTGTTTAACTAGCTTTGACTTCATGTGAGATCGTAGACCTCAGTTGTGGACAAAAATTTCATATGATTCTATCTGAGTTGTTACTAATAATATCTAGTTATTGGAATTATTTTCTCCAAATTTAACTACCTTGTGTGGTTATTTTTTATCTCTTTTTTCCTTATATCTTTTGCATTATATTTTAAGCAACCTGAGTGAGTGTCTTTTGTAACTAGCAATACCACCTTGATGAACAAGTTGTATAGATCCTTCTTACCCAAGAATCATTGTGACCCAACAAACATGACCTTGGGGAGCACAAATTTTGTAATCTCAACTCTTTTCAAGAAAGGTTCTGCATTCGCAAAACCTTCATGTAGGTGAGTATAAAATGTGCATCAACAAAAATGTCAAAATTGTATACCAACCCATTTAAGCGATTCTCAATTGCTCTTATTTTGAAACATCAATTTATACTTCTTCAATTTTGGAAGAAGAACCTACTAGGAGTGCACAAATAGTTTGATACTAACAGATAAACTCCTACACTCTACCAACAAGTCAATAACATGAGAAAAATTATCTAGAGCAGATAGATTCTACTCATACTCAACCACACTATTAAGCAATGCTAAGAAATGTTCCAATTTTGCTTCAAGAATCTCCTTCACCTTTTAGAAAATACTAACAAATTCTTCTCTTTGCCTTTTCAAAAATAGCAACTTAGTCTAAAGAGAATTTACCTTTTTACTCTGCTCTCCATCCTTGCCACTCAAAAAATTAAATGACTTACCCAAGGAACACAATTGATCTTCAAAAAGATCAATGTTTTCCTTATTCTTCACTGCAAATGTCAACCATGAAAGACAATATTCATACACATTGCTAGCACTACTGATACAAACTCTAATTTCATCTATGCATTCAGATAAAACACTTTGTGGATCATTACACTTCTCAAGTAAGCTCTTCATGTTATCATCTTTTTCTTTTGAATCTTTTTTACTATTAGGTTTCTCAATTAATTTCTCTTTAACTATCTCCAACAAGGATTATGGAAGCATATAACAAATATCTTCAATCTTGATATTATTTTAGAGAAAATGATCTATTAGGACATTCTCAATTTTGTCTGCCTCAATAGAATTCAGCCACATCTTTCCAATCTTCTTTACTCCATTTGTACTGCTGATAATTTCGACCAAATTAGATTCATCATTATATTCAGATGCTTTTTCTTTCTACTCTTCAACAACCACTTCTCCCTTAGCCATATGAGATTCTAGATCTTCAATATTAACAATAACTTTCTCCTTCTGATCCTTCTTATGCTCCTTAGATTCTAAAGCATTGGTAGACACAATTTTTTTCCATTTTTCTCTTTCTAGAGGAAGAACCCTCCTTAGCAGAATCGGTAGCAGGGGATACTAGACCAATATTCCACATATCTAGAAAAGATTTAAGATAGACATTGCATGCATATTCATTCTTATCCAATCCATTCAAATATTAAAATATTTGTCTAGCAATTGGGCTCTAGATTCCCATATCACATTCTCCTTAGTCGAAAGGTATCCTAGATAATACATAGATAAACATACAAGCAATGATCCAACAAAGAAGGGACAAACTTGCTCTTTTATCATCTTGATGTTCTCTAGCAATAGATTCTTTAATAATTCACACAAATTGTGTCGGCAATATGGAGGAATTAATTATGTGCTGCATTGATGTTTTGTCATTGATGTCAACACTAGTTGCTTTGGCTGTTTACTAGTATCCTTTTGGTCCTGGTAGGATGTTTGGTTTTTGGTTGATTAGATCATGTTGATTTGGTATGCTCTGGTATGCTTTGGTCTATGGAATTGGTTTGGATTGGTTATTCATGTGTTCCTGAAGTGTATCACATTCAGTTGGTTCTGGATTTGATGATTTAGAAGCTATCACTTATTCTAGTAAGCCTTTTGGTTATCGGTGAGGGTTTCACTGGCAGAGCTTTATTGAATATCTTTGAATATTATGCATAAGTAGTGTTGGTGTGGTTTCTATTAGGGATTCAAGATGCTGATGGTTATCATGCTCGTGTTATAGTTGATTGGTGGTGTTTCATTTAGCACCGAACCTATTGTGTGCTATCTAGGTTATCGACCGACCAAATATAACGTGTTGTTGGGACTCCTCGATGTATTTCCAGGATGACTTATGGGTTGGATGATATTTTTTTGGTCTCAAGATAACACGTTTTATAATTATGTAATAGGGTTTTATTTTCTGGGTGGTTGACCTAATTGTTTAAGGTCGAGGGTTTGTATATATATGTGAATGATCTCATTGTAGATAATAGTATCCAAGCAAATGATGTAATAATAATTCATGCAGAGGATTTTTTCGATCATAGGTGATCAAGTTGGGTTTATGCAAGAGGTTTAAGACATCTAGTATTGAGCTTAACCAGAACTGTACTCATGCATAGGAGATGTTATTATTGCAGTTCATTCTTCCTTCTAGATTATAGTCTGGATTTCTATGTAGTCAATGAGACTTCTTTTGTAATGAGTAGTGTGATCTAGGTTGTTGGTCTTCCTGCAAGTGCAAGCCCCTCAATTTGTAATCACATACTTATTGTAGAAGTATTATCTAGCTGTGGGTAGGCTTCCCACTATGGTTTTTCCCTTTACCGGGTTTTCCACATATAAATCTTGGTGTCATGTGGATGGTAACTATTCTCTAATTGTTGTTTTTTCTTAATTGGTATATCTTCTATTTCGGTAATTGGTTTATGTATTCTAGTATTGATCTTATGTGTTCTGGTAATAAAATTTTAATTTCTTAAGGTTTCTATAATCTGGTGACAACTATTTCACCTCCCCCTCTCGGCTATCCTCTAATTATTTGAACTATCTAACAATTGGTATCAGAGCTCTGGTCCTCTCTACAGAAGCTTAACGGCTTGAGGAAGATCCTATGGCATCTAACTATTCAAGTTCATCTAGTTCATCTGCAACCATCTTTCAGAGAGAAATTCCTAGGCTTGATGGAACAAATTATAGAGTATGGAAGATTTGGATGGAGACTCATCTGAGATGTATTGGTAAGGAAATCAAGGAGATCACTCAGAATGGTGTAACCCCTTTTAATCTGGCATCTAGAAATCCTCCTCCAACAAACTTGGATAAGGAGCTTGAGAATGATTGTAGAGCTAGGGAAGCCCTCTTGCATGCACTTTTTGATTATCAAATAATGGGATTGACTGACAAGTCAACAACAAAAGCTATATGGGACAAGTTGGAGACTCTAAATGAAGGTGACCCTACTATTAAGATTGCTAAACTTTATGGTTACCAGGTGAGATACAAAAATTTGAAGATGGAAGAAGATGAAAGGATTACTGCATTTATGGAAAGGGTAAATGGAATTGTCATGGGAATTCAATGTTGTGGTGGATCTCTAAGTGAAGATAAAATAGTTTCTAAAGTTTTGAGATCTTTAAAATCAAATTATAATATGAAGGCTAATTCAATTAATGAATTGAGAACAATGGCAAATACTTATGTCAATAGAGATACCTTGGTTGGAAAATTATCTGCTTTTGAGCTTGAAGAATTTGGACCTTCCAGAGCTATGAAGTTTGAACCTGCTTTTCATGCATTTACATCATCAACCGGAAAGCAAGATTAGAAAGCTTTGTATGCAAATGAATTGGATGATATGAAGAGAGAAGATGAAGAGTTTGAGCAACTTGAATCCCTATTTGCTAGAAGAGTAGCTAAAGGACCGGTAGTAAGTATGAAGGACAATCACCCTTTAAATGTTTTGCATCTATATGTCCTGAAAGGAATTCAAGATTTGAAGAAAGAGCTATAAGATATTTTAATTCTAACCCTCGATATCAAAACAAGTATAAGTATAGAAGAAACAAAGATAAATCATGTTACTTTGCAGATGAGGAAGGTGTGATTGATTTTGATGATAAACTGGAACAAGACTCTACTAGTGGTTTCAGCAATGGAAACGAATGGGTATTTCTGGCTATCAAGGAAGATGATATGGTACTGGAAGAGAATCTACTTGAAGAAAAGGCCCTTGCTGCTAAAATTGAAGACAAGGATGAATGGGTAATTGATAGTGGATGTTCACATCATATGACTAAAGATAAAAGGAAGTTTCTATCTTTACAAGAATTTGATGGCGGTCTGGTTAGATTTGGAAATATGCATGGTCAAAGGAAGAGGAACTATATCATTAGATGGTAAGAACAATACTGATAATGTTTATTATGTCAAAGGTTTAAGGCATAATCTTTTGAGTGTAGGACAGTTGGTGGATAAGGGATTTCAATTACAATTAAAGTATGGAAAATGTAAGATCATTAACGGATCTTGATTGGAGATTACAACCAGTACTCAGACAAAAGGTAATATATTTCATTTGAATTCTAGTGAGAAGACATGTTTGATTGCACAAATTGATGAGAGTTAGCTTTGGCATAAAAGGCTATGTCATGTCAATTTTGATTGCATAGTAAAGATTAGTTCAACTAAGGTAGTTAGAGTTATACCTAATATTATGAAGCCCTATAATCCAGTATGTAAGGAATGTCAAATGGGAAAATAGGTCAGAACCTCTTTTAAGAGTATACAAGACAAATCCAATGATGTTCTTGATCTTATTCATACTGATTTGTGTGGTCCTGCTAGAATCAAAAGTTTTCAAGGTGATAAATATTTTATGCTAATCATTGATGATTATTCTAGAATGATGTGTGTTGCTTTTCTAAGGGAAAAATTTGAGGCTTTTGAAAAGTTTAAAATCTTTAAAGCTAAGGTTGAAATTTAGACAGGATTGAAGATTAAGTGTTTAAGGTCAAATCATGGTGGAGAATTCACATCCGGTAAGTTTAATAACTTTTGTGAGATGCATGACATAAGAAGACAATTTTATGCTCCCTGGACACCTCAACAGAATGGAGTTATGGAAAGAAAGAACATAACTATCTTGGATTTTGCTAGAACCATGATGATGGAAGCTAATCTACCTCATATCTACTGGAGAGAAGCAGTCAACACAATAGTTTATACATTCAATAGAGTTCATATCAAAGGAGAAATCAGTAAGACACCTTATGAGTTATGATTTGGCAATACACCTACAATTAAGTACTTCAAAATATTTAGTAGTAAATGTTATATCAAGAGAGATGATTTCATTGGCAAGTTTGATCCTAGATGAGATGAAGGAATATTTATTGGTTATTCTAATGAAAGCAAAGCATATAGATGTTATAACAAAATATTGCATAGAATTGTGGAGAGCACTAATGTCAAGGTAGATGAGTAGAATATAAGTCAAATAAGATTTTATGAGCAAGAACCGATAGTGGAAATGATCATAACTAAACTGGTAACAACTTTATTAGAACAAAATGTTGAACCAGTTACTTCGGAAGCATCAGAAAATTCAACAGTAACTGAAGATCAGGGAAGAGGAATAGAGAGTCAGAAGACACCTAGGTATGTAAGGTTGAATCATTCAGAAGATCATATCATTGGGGATAAGAACAAAGGAGTGATGACAAGAATAAGACTGGTAGCTGATGAGGTATGTTTAATTTCTTAAGTTGAACTAGTATTAGTAATTGAAGCATGTAAAGATGAATGTTGGATGAAAGATATGGAAGAAGAATTAGATTAGATAGAAAAGAATAACACATGGATTTTAGTTCCCCAACCTAAAAATAAGAATGTGTTTTTTTTTTTTTTGCAAGGTGGTAGTGCCACTTGATATATTTTATTACTAATAAATAATTTTTACAATATATTTAAAAACTAGTTCAAACTGAGCTCCCAGAGAAAAGAACTAGCAAGAAAAGCTCTGGTCATTGCTCATCAACATGATTATAGAAGAGAAGTAGTGAACAATCCTCTAGCCGGAGCTAATTACAAAATAGAGATTAGCAAAGGAGCATGCAGGCTCATTTACACATAGGAGCATGCAAGCTCATTTTACAGAATAGGAGCATGCAAGCTTATTTACAAGATAAGTTCCTGGGATATCTTGAAGGCCTTGCAACAAAGAACTCCTACAATCAAAATTGACATGACCTTGCACCAAAAAACAACTGCAACCAAAATATATATATATACTACAGAACGTAGAGAATTTACAAGAAATGCAAGGTTCCAAAACATGACTGACACCAACGACATGAGATCTGTGGTCCACCATTATAGACAAATGCCAAAGGAGAAGAAGTGAATGTGGAAATGCTAGAGAGAAATGAAGCTCAAAATCTTTATGCCATAAGTGAAAAGAAAGAGGAGATATATCATAAAAAAACCGACAAACCAAAAGAAGCGGCGTACAGAGATAATCATGAAAACAACGCTACGCCAAAATTTAAATGACATATGAAGGATGGATTCCAAATGTGAAAATAAATATCTCCAGATTTCACACCAGAAGAGAGTACCAAACACACGAACAACATCAATAACAACCAACTCATCATTAATGAATTCCAAGTGATGATCAAGTAAGGTAAAGTAGCTCAAATCAAAACCAAATGGAATTATGAGAAGAAATACCTCACCAAGAGAAGAGAATATCAACTCGTATAAACTAGCAATCATATAATAAGAAAGATTAAATCCTCAACTCTCTACAGGATATAATTAATAGGTTTGGGAAGCTCATCAAATCACCCCCCAATTGAGAGGAATCAATAACAGTTTTGTCACAACCCATATTAGCGAGGCAATCAACCAATGCATTACCTTCACGATAAACATGTGAGATGATGAGGTGCTCAAATGTATCAAGAAGAGTCCATATTTGTTCAAGAACATACCAGAAATGCCAATTATTAGCTTTTCTTGCCTTGCAAGCATTAATGACAATAGCTGAATCACCTTCAATATGAAGGTATTTGAAATTCAAATCCTTAGCCATAACAAGACCTTCTAAAAGAGCACAAGCCTCGACCATATTATTTGTGCTATGAGAAATTGGGATAGCTTTTAATGCTAATAGAGAACCCAAATGATCACGAAAAACTATCCCTATTCCTGAATCACCAGGATTTCCACGGGAGGATCCATCAAAATTCAATTTACAAAAGGGGGCATTAGGAGGATGCCATTTTATGGAATTTCTGTCTACAGGTATTTTCCAAATCCTTGGAAAGGTGGGTGATACAGTAATAATGATACTTTTCCAAGAAGAGATCATAAAATTGTCCCGAGAAGAGAACTCTAAATTCATGCTAAAATATTTCTGGACATGAGCATTAACTTGCTCAATAATACTTCTTTCCAAAATCCTAAGAACAACTGATAAATCCGATGAGTCACATCTAAAAATGCACTTGTTTCTTTCCCACCAAATGGCCCATATGACTGAAGAGGGAATTATAAACCATAAACAAGCAAATAGAGAAGATGAATACAAAACTGGCCAAGACTGAAACATGTCCCATAAAGATAAAGGTAAAGGGAATGAAAGAGATAACTTTTGGAGGACAAAATACCAACAACTACTTTCAAAGTCACAATGAAGAAAAAGATGATTGACATCTTCAAGAGATTTACCACATAAGACACAAGAAAAGGAGACTGCAATATTAAATTTGACTAAATGATCACTAGTCAAAATACTATTTTGTAGCGCGAGCCAAGAAAAAGCACTAGCTTTAGGTAATACTGAATTATTCCAATAGAACAAAAAGGCACGATGAGGAGCATTTTGATTGGCCATTTATTGAATAGCAAAATATCCTTCCTTAATAGAGTAGTTTCCTGATTTAGAAGGGCACCAAATAAGTTGATCTTTGATGTTAGAAAGGAAAGCCACTCGGTCTTGCAAAACATATTTAAAATTTTGAATTTCCTGCTTGACAATGGTAGAGTAGATGGATCCTTCCATGAGACCTTGTGAGAAAACAGATCAACACTATCTACATAATCAACCAATCTAGCTCCCCATGATTGAGAAAGAACAACTGAAATAGAAGCAAGATAATCATGCTGCGAAAGAGGGGGAAAGCCATTCCAGGAGTCTTTCCAAAAAAGAATATCCTCCCCCGAATGGACCTACCAGGAGAGAAAATTAGAGACCACTTCCCTACATGAGATCATAAAGTTCCAAATAGCAAACCCCTGTGGAGGATTAGAAATTGTGAAGATCCTAGTAGGATTCTGGGAATCCAAATACTTAGTCTGCATAATTTGGCACCACAAAGATTGGGACTTAGTATACATAGACCGAACTAGTTTGCCCCCAAAAGCCCTATTTCTTTTAGATAAGTCCTGAATCCCAGCACCACCAACTTGCTTGGAAAGAGACATCTTGGTCAAAGAAATCAGTGGAATCTTTTTATCTTCTATCATGTTGTTTTTCCAAAGAAAAGATCGAATAATCTTTTCAATTTGGGAGATGACTAATCTGGGAGCTTGAAGAATTGAGATATAGTAATTGGGAATGGCAACTAGGACCGTTTTAATGAGAAGTATCCTACCTGAAAGAGACAACCACCTAGCCTTCCAAGAAGAAATACGAGATTTATATTAGGATTCCCACAGATACTATGGGGGGGGATGAATTAGTATCTAACCGGTATATATAATTTCATAACTTAAAACATGTAGAGCATATTATAACAGTGTATCAGTATGCAAGAAATAATGCAATAAATAGAATTAACAACAACCACATGAAAAACACACCATAACACAATGATTTAATGAGGAAACCCGGTGTGGGAAAAACCTCGGTGGGATTTGTGACCCACAATATTCACTTACTATCCAATAAGAGAATATTACTTACAAGAGGGCCCTGCACATGCAGGAAGGCCAACTGCCTAGAGCTCACTGCTCAATGGGAAGTCTCACTGACTTATAATGATGGATTATACAAACCCAATATCTTTTACTGCTTCAAAATAGCATCTATAATGCTAGATCTAGTACCGGTTTCTGCTCTGCTTCTTACATAAACCCTTCACCTATATTTCGCATAATAGGTTTGCCTAATATTTCTTCCTTTTCTTACTTTCTCCTTACTTACAAAATGTTTACAATGGTCTCTCTTATATATAAGAGTCATTTTACAACTTGCCAAGTTGGCTTACCAAGTTTTTACAATAATAAACAAAATATAATATATCAAGAATCCTATCGGCCTCTGTGCCGGTAAGCTTCCTTTCTCTGTCAGTGCTGGTGGTCTGAGTGCTGGTGTAGAGTGTGATCTGTTGATGCCGGTGTAATGCCTTGCTGGTGCCATAGGATTGTAAGGTTGCCATCAATGAAAAAACCTTCAATCACCTACAATGTCTCATTGGAGTGTGCATATGCCAACAATCTCCCCCTTTGGCATTGATGGTAACACTCATGAGAAAATTCAAAAGTGTATCCAAAACTGTAATCCAAAAATATGTTACAAAAAATGTGTTACAAAAAAGATATGCTCCCCCTGAGTAGATAATTCTTCTGTCGGTTATTCTTCTTATTTTCTCATACTACTAATCCCCCTTTGGTATCAATGACAAAGGTTGTCAAGGTGTCAATAGAGTTGTAGCCTCAACCTTGTAACTGGGTAGTTACAATTTGAAATAGATCCGCCAAAATCAAGTTTATACTCTCCATAAACTTCTTACTGTCTCTTATTGCAGTCTTTGTTCTTTGTACTGTACTGATGAGGTGTTGCATATGCTCTATCAGTGTTCTCTGTCCCTGTACAAGTGCCTCAAATACTTCCTTCTGCATGAATGCTAGATAGTCCAATCTCGGACTCATTGTTAGTCTCAAATTTTTTGCCTTATCCACTATTCTCTCCTTTTCTCTTCCTAGCTTAAGTAACTCTTCCTCAAAACTTGTTATCTTCTATTTAAAAACTGATAATGTATCAAGTGAGTTAATAAAACTGTATGCAATTTTATTGATTTCATCATGTACCTTGCTCATCTTCTTATCTATGTCTACTGTCAAAAAGTTTGTTTTGCAAGTATCTTTATATAGAGTTTTAAATTCCTTTAATAAGTTGCATAGTTCTGATAGAAGTGTGTCGAATTCCCTTGTACACTTCTTTATCTGATTTTCAAAGATTTTTTGCTTTTCAAGTTCCATCTTATCCTTTAATGCCTCTTCCTTTATTTGCTCAATTGTCACTATTTTCTTAGTGATGTATTTACACAAAGTATCAAGTTGTTTTAAAGAATCCTTATTGTCTATGTTACAGTTAGGAGCTATTACCTTCAAAATTGGGATTGTGTCATCTATAGCTTTATAAGCCTGTGAACTACAATATGTTATCCTTTTGATTTAATCTAAGAGTACTTCAGTTATATTAGTTGATTTATAGCTTGCTGATGTTGAACTAACATTCTGAACTCCATCGGTGGAGGAAGTAACCAAGCTTGTTATGACCTCTGGTAGGTCTATTTCTGTTTGCATTTCCTTAAGCAATGGTTTTTGTACTTCTCCTATTGTCGGTTGTACTGTTTCTTCATGAATTTGTTCATGTACCTGTTCCAGAGCCTTTTTCTCTTCTTGTTTCTCTGTCTGTGTCTATTATCCTATGTTATCATCTGCCAGTTTCTCTTGTGTTTGATCATTTTGCTCAGTTGCCGATGACTCACTACCCATGTCATTCTTACCAATTGTATCTTTATCTACCACAATATTGATCTTTTGTGTATCAACATCCACTGTGTATAAGACTTCAGGATTAGGATTGACATCCTCTACATCCATACTTTCAACTGCTGGTTGATCTTTTGTAGTTGTTGTTACCGGTGATGTAATCAAAGGAGGTGGGGGTAAGTTGTCTTTTACTTTGATAGTAGGAGGTCAACCAACTTTTCCTTTACCCTTGTCCTTGTCCTTCTGATATACCTTTATAGGTTTGTGGCTCATGTACTCTTCCTATTTTCCTTTTTCAACTAGGAATATATCCCATGCATTTTCTGTTTCTTTAGTTACCTCATTAACTCTTCCAACCATTAAAGCAATATGCCGGTGTGCAGTAGAGAATACTAACCGGTTGGCTTCTGCAATTAAATCATCTATCTCCTTAGGTGATTTTACTGGGCAAACAACTAGTAACTTTTCAATTTTGATTTTCTTATCAAGCTCTATAACAGCTTGTCTTCTTGCTTCCAATCTTTTGAACAGTTCATCTGGTACTTCATCTATTACTTCCATCAAAAATCTCTTATACATGTCCATGTACAAAATAACACTATTTTCCACTTGTTCTTTTTCATCTGCTGTCAGAGTGTCGTACAATTTCTTTATATTCTTTAGTTTCCCTTCCTCTTTAATTTCATTTAGCAATATGTCAAGAGGGGTCATGTTTTGTTTTGTCTTCTTCTTCTTTGATGTCAATTTCTTCTTTGGTGTAGTCTTTCTAACCAGAGATCTCACTACTTGTTGTTTTTGTCTAATTCTCCTAGGTGAGGGTGTGGTTGCTGGTGAAGGATCTCTTTTCCTTACAACTCTTTTGAAAGTTGCAGGTATGTCATTCTCCAAAGAAGTAGCTACCGGTGATAGGTGAGTTTCGGGCTGTAGAGTTCCTAACTCATCCTCAGTGATACTGGTTTGTTTCAATACATCTTCTTTAATAGCCTTTGCCTGTCTAGAACCTCTTCTCACAACTGCTTCAACCTTTTTCACTCTCTTCTTAGATTGAATTTGACTTTCTATGGTTTCAGCACTACCAAATACTTCTTCCTTTAGTTCATTTGGTGCTTCTAGAAGTGCTTTAGCATAGGTTTCAATTATATGTTCATCAGTCTCATAACCCATCTCTGTTACCCAGATTGTTCTTGGGATGACTGCTTCCATCCAGATCTCATCCTTTTTTATGACAAAACATATATCATCCATGTATTTATCAACAATCTTTTATGATAATCTGATTCTCTTCTTCATTTTGGCCTTAAGTACTTGAAAGTAGTCATGAATGTTCTTTTCCTTGTCTTCACCCATGTTATTCAATAGTTTTGTTAACTATTTTCCTACGAGTATATCAAATCCAAGTTCTTTATAGCCTATACTAGAAACATGTTTGGTTATGTGTAGCAACAAGCATACAAGCAGATTACCAAACCTAAAATTTCCTTTCTTATCTTTCTTTATCTTACCTAAGTTGTCAATTAACTCATCTTTTAACCATTCACATATGTCAATTTTCACATTGTCTGTAATCATGTCACAAGCACTCTTAATGCATAAAATTGAAACTGAGTTGATTCTATTTGCATGAGTAGCTTTATACCCTAAAATCATGCTAACAAATCTCACATTTATATTTGTTACATCATTTACCCTCAAGGACCTTCTGTTTGATGTTGCACCAGTTAGTTTAGTTACTAGGTCATTTGAGACCTTCTTAGTCTTGTCTGGTCTTTTACCGGTGGAAGGTAACCCTATGATAGCTTTCACAACTTCCTTGGTAATTTTGTGAATTGCATCTAACCAGAAAAATTCATCCTATACCCTGCTTAAGACTATCCTAATCACATCCTTGGGAAATTCAGGAATGCAGAGGATTTCAGTAAATCCTAGGGTTTCAATGATTTTATGTTTCGATTTTACATTTCCAAAATTATCACATATGACAGATTTATACATTGTTTTGATCTCTTCATCTCCTAATTCCTCTATGTTGCAATGAATGTAAATTCTGGGGTCTTCAGCATAAACAACTCCTTTTGGAATTTGAGAAAAAGCACCTACAGTGTCATCTTTCTTTGCTACCTTGGGAACTAGTTGAAATATGGGCCTAGAGCATTTTATAACCTCAACTATAGCAGGGTTTTCTATATATTCAAGTGTAGAGGTGGATGCCATGATGATAAATACCTTTTTCTGCCTTAGGGTGAATTGATTGCTCGAAGTGTTCTTGCCTCTTTGCTCAAAATCCCTTAGCACTCTTCGAATGTTTGAAATCTCAGTGAAGTGAAATGAAACCAAACCATAAATTTATAATGTTTATTTGCCATCTACCACATTTAATGTATGCTAGTTAAGTAGTCACTTAACATTGTCTGCCGGTATAGAAGTAATTTCCAACTTCTCATCTCTAACCGAGGGAATAACAACACATGTGTCCTTAGATTGCCAAACCCTCAAAGAAACTTTCTTCAATTTGATGAATAAATTCTTGCCGGTGGAGCACTACTCTATTCTGTCGATGGAGTAATACTCTCTTCTGTCGATGGAGTGTTGATTGGTTCTACCAGTGGAGGAGTATTCCCAACATTTAGATCAACTTTTCTAATCCATTGTTTTGAGAATTCTTGCTTAACCTCTTCAACTTTTTCTTTAACTTTCAAGCTAGAACTTTTGTTGCCTCCTAGTGATCCTTTGCATAACAAGACACATTATTCTTCTGAATAGTTTTTCCATAGCCTATGCTGGTTTATGTTCTACATTGATTAGATAGGTGTCCAAATCTTCCACAAACATAACATCTCACATTCATTCTGCAATTTTCAGAGTTGTGACCAACTTTGTTGCATTTTGAACATTGACCAGTGGGTGTGTTGATATTCTGATAATTTCTAGATCTACATTCATTTTCTCTATGACCATACTTATTATAGTTAAAGCATTTTCCATTGAATTTATAAGCATTAGGTTGCCTTACCAGTTTGCCATGATCCTGTGTGTTTGCAGTACTGGAGCTTTCACCAACTTCAAAGCCAATTCCAGAAGTGTCACCTTTAGGTTTTTGATTTTTCATCAAGTTACCAAGTTCCTCTGAGCTTTTCTTGAATTTTTCTTTATGTTGATTTGCAGTATCTAGTTCTCTTTCTAAGACTTCTTTTTGCCTCATCAGTTCATTGGAGGCATTCTAAGTGTGCATTAGATCTGTCTTTAACAAATCATTTTCATAGTTGAGTCTTGTCTTTTCATTTGCATCATCACTTAGTCTTCTGGTCAAATCTTCTTCATTCTTCTTTCTATCTTCAATTTCTTTACAAAATCTCATAGTCATATCTTGCATCTCATTCTTTGTTGTCATGTTCTCTTGTTTCAGCTTGTTTATCATATCATTAAGTGATTCATTTTCATCATTCTCATTTTGCATTTTTTCACAAAGTTCTCTTCTCTTGTTTCTTGAAATGGTAAGATTTTCTTGAAGTGCTTGAGTGATATCCTAAGCTACTTTTAGATCATCTTCTAGTTTGATATTTTTTAGTTTTTCTACATCATAGTCTAAAAGAGCTGCTTCTAGTTGCTTCATCAGATTTTCCATCTTTACCGGTGTCAAGATTTTCCTCAAGCTGTTAGGTTTCTAAAAATAGAGGACCAAGCTCTGATACCAATTGTTAGGATTCCCACAGATACTGAGAGGGTGGGGGTGAATCAGTATCTAACCGGTATATATAATTTCTTAACTTAAAACATGTAGAGCATATTATAATAGTGTACCGGTATGCAAGAAATAATGCAATAAACAGAATTAACAACAACCACATGAAAAACACACCATAACACAATTATTTAACAAGGAAACCCGGTGTGGGAAAAACCTCGATGGGATTTGTGACCCACAATATTCACTTACTGGCCAATAAGAGAATATTACTTACAAGAGGGGTCTGCACATGCAGGAAGGCCAATTGCCTAGAGCTCACTGCTCAATGGGAAGTCTCACTGACTTACAATGATGGATTATAAAAATCTATTATCTTGTAATGCTTCAAAATAGCATCTATAATGCCAGATCCAGTACCGGTTTCTTCTCTGCTTCTTACATAAACCCTTAACCTATATTTCACATAATAGGTCTGCCTAATATTTCTTCATTTTCTTACTTTCTCCTTGCTTACAAAATGTCTACAATGATCTCTCTTATATATAAGAGTCATTTTACAACTTGCCAAGTTGGCTTACCAAGTTTTTACAATAATAAACAAAATATAATATATCAAGAATACTGTTGGCCTCTGTGTCGGCATGCTTCCTTTCTCTACCAGTGTCGGTGGTCTGAGTGTTGGTGTATAGTGTGATATGTTGATGCCGATGTAATGCCTTGCTGGTGCCATATGATTGTAAGGTTTCCATCAATGACAAAACCTTCAATCACCTACAATGTCTCATTGGAGTGTGCATATGCCAACAATTTAAGTCTCTCAATAACCGAATTCCAAATAGAAGACTTAGCAGATCCCATAAAGAAAGGAATCCCCAAATAGATAGAAGGAAGAGAGTCTACTGGGAAACCTAAGATATTCACAAGTCTATCAACCACCAACTGAGGAGTATTAAAAATGAAGATCTTGGATTTATGGGGGCTAATCTGTTGGCCAGATCCAACAGTACAAGTATCCAGAATAAATTTAATATGAGTAGCCTCTTGAATAGAAGAAGACCCAAATAAAAGTGTATCATCGGCAAAAAGGTTATGAGTGATTGACATATTAGAGTTAGGAATTAATACCCCTTGCCAAAAGCCCAGATCCCTTTGCTTAATAACCAATCGACTAAAAGCTTCTGCCATAATGATAAATAAGAAAGGAGATAAAGGATCTCCTTGTCTAACACCCTGGGCTAAAGAAAAGTATCCAGAGGGAGCTCCATTAATGATGACAGAAAATGAAGCAGCAGAAATACAACTCTTGATCCATTTACACCAGCTTTCAGATAAACCAAATTTTCTCAAAACTTTGAGCAAAAAATCCTAGCAAACTTTATCATAAGCCTTCATCATGTCAAGTTTGACCACAAAAGCTGGGATATTGGATGAATTTATGGAATGTAAGGTGTCATGAGAAACAATTTCTCCATCATGAGTTTCCTGACCTGGAAAAAACCCTCCTTGTTGAGGAGAGATGATATGAGGAAGGAGAATTTTAAGTCTTAAATAAATAGCCTTGGTGAAGATTTTGTAAATAGAGTTGCACAAAGAAATGGATCTAAATTAAACAAAAGTTTGGGGATTCTTAGATTCAGGATAAGGGCAATATAAGTGATGTTAAATTTTTTAAGGATATACCCACCCCTCCTAGACTCTTCCAAAGCCATTAATAAGTCAAAACCAATAAAATCCCAACATTTCTAAAAGAACAAGATAGTAAACCCATCAGGACCTAGAGCTTTGTCAGGGGCCATGGCAAAAACAATAGAATGAAGCTCATCTAAAGAAAAAGGCCTCATAAGAAAGTCATTATCCTCATGGGAAACAAGGGAGGGGATAGAATCTAAAGGCAAATCCACATGATGATCCATGGAGGAAGAAGAAAAAGAAGGAGATAACAATTCCTTAAAAATAGACACCCCCTCTTCTCTAATCTGTTGATCTGAATTAAGGGCATAACCAGACTTAGAATCCTTAATACTAAAAATTGTAGAAGCAACTCTTTTAAGCTTGGATTCAACTTGAAAGAAGGTAGTATTCCTGTCACCTTCTTTAAGCCAAACCTCACAAGACTTTTGCTTCCAATAGATTTCAACCCAAGAGCAAAGGATCTCCCAGTAAGCTTGCAATTTCTTTTGAGCATCATTAGTGGAGGAATTAGTGCCATGTCTAATAATTTCCTCATTAACAACCTTCAAATCATTGGCATTTGCCTCTTTTTCATGAAAAATATTCTTAAAGACCAATTTATTCCAAGCCATAATTTGAGATTTCATGAATTTCAGTTTGGAATAAAACTGGAACATCTTAGTACCTTTGCAAAATAGAGCACTCATCCACCATTACTTTAATAAAGAAAGAAAATGAGGATGAGTGAACCACATTTTCTCAAACTTAAAAGAAGGTCTAATAGAGGGAACATGATCCAATTTATCAAAATTGAGCAAAATTGGGAAATGGTCAGAATCTGAGGAGGTAAGAATATCAAAAGAAAAGGAAAAGTTGCTCAAATGTAGGTTTAGGGAAATAAGAAATCTGTGAAGGTGAGAGGCAATCTGGCATTTAGATCTTCTATTAGTCCGAGTGAAAGAACCATTAGAAGGGAAAATATCAAATAACACACTGTTTTGTACAAAGGAAGAAAAGTCATTAATAACCTTCTGAGCTATAGGATTACCCCCTCTTTTTTCATTTGAGGAAAGGAGAGCATTAAAATCACCCCCAAGCACAATAAAAAACATCATATCATAAAAACAATTCAGATAAGGAATCCCATAATTTGGTTTTATCTGAAGGAGAAGTCGGACCATAAATATTAAATAGAACAAAAGAGACTTCAAACTAGTCAATCTTTAACAACTGCCAATGAGAAGCAAAAGATAACATCTCAACTTTGACTGATTTAGGATTCCATAAAGTTATAAGACCACTAGAAGCACCCAAAGAAGGAACATGAACAACTTTCCAAAGGGACCATTTGGAAATTATGTTATCAAAAGATTCCTGAGAAATTTTAGACTCTTGCAATAAGATGATGTCCACTTTTGAAGAATCAAGAAATTTCTTGATCCTTCCCCTTTTGTCATGGGCATTTAAGCCCCTGACATTCCAAGATAAAATCCTCATTTATCACAAGGAGAGCAACATACCCTTCTTGTTTTGACAAGGGAAGAAAATTTCTCTACAATAGTGGATTGAATACCAGCCGTAATCTCCTCCTTGATTTTAGCCAATTTTGGTTTTCGACCCCTCTTCTTAGGAGTTTTAACAATAGGGGGGAAACAACAAGAGATTGCTCCAAGGCTAGCTTCTGAGAGAAATAAAATCCATATGCATTAGAAATAGTTGAAGAAGGACTATCAATAAGATTTACATCCACATCTTCAACTGAATTTGGCTAAGAAGAGGAAACATGACAACCATCATGGACAGGCCCCGAAGAGGCAGAAGCAGAAGAAAAAGAAAATTCAGGAAATTCCTTTGCAAGAATCTCATCAAATAGATTAGAAGAAATTAAAAAGAAAATATCTGAAGCAATAAGCCGAATCTTCTCTTCAGAAATGGAAAGAGAAGAAGGAGACCTTGGAATGGGCAAAAAAGAATCACTATCAAAAATTAAACTATGAACAATTTTGGTATCATCCGCCAGACCCACAAAAGAAGAACGGGGAGAAGAATTAATAGAGAAATGATTTGTGCAACCATTCGAAGGTAACAACAATTTTGGAAACGGAACTGAAGGACAAGAAATTTGAAAAAAACTCGCAGAGGAGAACAAAAAAGGTTCAAAAGGAAATTCAGAAAACCAATAATCCTTGAAAGAACTAGGAAGAAACTTAACAAAACAAAACCGACGAATGGTAGACAGAACAGAGAAGAACATAGCCAGTGAGTAGAGAAAAGTAAAATCCATCAGAGGCACATCACATATTGTATATGTAGAAAAAGGAATGAGAGATGTAACAGAAAGAGGTAAAGGAGCAAAATCCTTAACATTATGATCCTTTAAAGACTAATGATCCTTACTTTTAAAAAGGGAACATTGGCAAAAATCAGATGAAAAATCTGAACAAACTTGTAAAAGTGCATCAGAATCACCACAACATTGAGAGGTGAAATGGCTAAGTAACGGGAGCACAAGAATGAATAGCAATCGAATCTTGAATCACCACAGGTTGAATCCATGCACCATATTTGGAGCAAATAGTAATCCCAGAGGGAATGGGTTTAGACAGATTTAATAACAAACATACCCTAACTAGAAGATGAGGTCATTCGCAAGGAACTAAATCATGCTTAATAAAAATGCCCAATTTGTTTGCCAAGATTTCAACCATACACATATCACGATACTCCAAAGGAAGACCTGGGAAAGTTACCCAGAAGGGCATAAACTGTGGCTTCGCCGATTGAATATCAAAATGAGGAGACCAAGCATAAGTAAATATTCCTATCCCAAAACAAAACCACCCTTTAAATCTATGCACACAATCCCTATACTTTTCAGAATCGAAAATCATAGTGAAATATAGAGAATCTTTATCAAACAGAAATAAATCCTTCATACCATCCCAATTAGACTTTGCCCATGTTAATAGTTTACCAAAAGAAACTAGAGAAAGAAGCTTACCAATAAGGGTAGTAGAACTCAATAACTTCATAGAGTCCTGAATCATGTAATCGGGGAATATAACCTTATACTACACAGAAGAATGTGGATTACCCCTTATCGAATTGGAAAATGCAGAGGGAGAGTTATGGGGGAGTGGATTTGGATGGAAGGGAGCTCATTTAGCAACATGAATGTCATTCAGGGAAGAAAGGAAGTGAGGGTTCGAAACCAAAGTGTTATTTGGCCAAGTGACATAAGATGGGAGGGAAGGATTACAATCCTGGGAGGGAGATGTAGAAGAAGCTAATGGGGAAAAACCATCAGGATGTGGGGAGCCATCACAGATGTCGAATGGCAGTTGAGGTGAAACATATCTATTCTTCCTAGGTTTTTTAGAACCAAGAAAGGAATGAAAATGCTTAAAAGGAGTCTTTGGGTGATCAATAGGATGAGGACCTAGAATGCCCTGAAATATTAATGCCTTGGGAACAAAAGATTTATAATAAGAATGCGAAGGTTTTGGAACAAAATTACTTGTAAATTTGGAAAAATATGATGAAGCCGGTAGGAATTTGTCATAAGCCAAGTCACGCCAGCGACCATCCTTGACAACCCATTGAGGAGAATGATTAGAAGTTTGTAATTGAGCCAAATCATGATCGCCAAATGGCACATATGCCCATCACATTTGCCTTTCCGTCATTCCTAGGGGTTTCTTTGAATATCCGTGGATGCCATCACCATCCGCCATCCTTTGTGTGTCATTGTGATCTATATTGGTTGCCTTGTTTCCATTTCTTAAACAATCCATGGCCATTCTAAAGCCTTTTATTTGAGGCATTATGTCAAACAGTTTGTGTGTCTTGTTTATTCTTCCACATTTTTCATAACCCAATTCTAATGCTTCCCCGCAGCTGTGCCCTAGGCTTCCCTTTGGTCGCTGTTGAAGTTTTTATAACTCCATAGGCTCAGAAGACTATAGCTAAGACTTTCCCTGTTCACAAGAAGATATGATTTCTATGCAGCCATTCCCTAGGCTTCCCCACAGCCGTGCCCTAGGCTTCCCTTTGGCTGCTTAATCACTTTTTGTATTCCTTGAAAACCTTTGCAGATGATGAGATCTTTAATTTGTCCACTAAGCGAAAAGATAAAGTGAAGTCGTCTAGTCTAATACGAAGGAGTGAGCCATGATCCGCTCGGAATGAGCCACGATCCACCTGGTATTTATTATCTGGTAATCGATGCCAATATAGTATAGAATGTTGAGCCAATAGCTAAATGTTGTATTAGCAGTAGCAGAGGGATCTATACACTTATGCCCAGGGTTTTCTGTTAATTAATATTAAATCATTATAAAAATATTCTAAACTAAAATACTCTTAATGGCTAGCTCTACCTGCACATTGTTCATGCCTTGCCCCTTTCAAGCTCCATGTTTCCTAGGATTCATGTGTGATTTCCTTGTGAGGGTTTGTCATTGGGGTGAGTTTTGGTTCGAGTGTGAAGGCTGGTGCAGGAAGGAGTCCACTGCTCCTTGGTGCTCGCGCTCTTTAAAAAAAAGAAGAATGTTATTGGAACTAAATGGGTTTTAGGAATAAATTAAATGAAGATGGACAAGTTGTGAGGAATATAGCTAGATTAGTTTGTAAAGGATATTCTTAGAAGGAAGGAATTGATTATGGTGAAACTTTCATACCTATAGCTAGGATTGAACCTGTAAGATTATTTCTTGCCTATGTTGCACATAAAAACTATAAAGTTTATTAGATGGATGTTAAGTGTGGTTTTCTAAATGGGGATCTTGATGAGGAAGTTTATATTGAGAAACTTGATGGCTTTTCACTTTCAAATGATAAAAACATGGTTTGCAGGTTAAAGAAAGCCTTATATGGATTGAAACAGGCACCTAGAGCTTGGTATGCAAGGTTGGACAAATATCTTTAAAAAGTTGGTTTCACTAAAGGTAATGCTGGCAATAATCTATTGTAGTGTCATAAAATTGTGACTCATGCAATTTTAACCACATTTGGGGTCCTAACCTTGGTGATGGCATGTCCTTCCTTAACTGGGACCTATTTCTAAATTTCTAACCCTTCTTCTTTTCTCCTTCATGTCTTGCATTTGCTCTAGACCCTGTCCACGCCCCAAAATAGGCCAGGATAGGGGCATGGTGCCCCTATCCCCCCTAGGACAAGGGTGCATCACCCCTATCCCCCTGGGACAATGGTGTGGCACCCCTATCCCCACAATGTAGGGTGGTCCTATGTGTGGGTTTCCCAATTTCCTATGCACTTGTATTTGAGGTTTGTTATTCCTCTTTCTCGACCTTCAGTGGTTGAAATTTAATCCTTGAGGCATGTATAAAAGGAAATTAAATACCCTTATTCATGAATGGATGATAGATGGATAACAAAGTTTAAGAGATAGAGAACATAAGGAGAAGATACAATATTTCAAGGTCATTATCAAGAATTCAAGTCTTCTTCATTCATCCATTGGAGCAACACTACAACATTCATTTGCAAGCATGTGTGTGTGTTAGGGTTTTGTCATGTTACATGCCATTTAATATAACATTTGTGGTTACATTTGAGAAGAAAAGCAATCATCATCAACAAGTTGTAGATCTACAAGGTATACATCTCCATTATTTACATTCAAGCATTTGCAATTACTTTCTTTCTAGGTTGATTCCTCAACCGAGGTTTGACTAAGGAAAACCCCTATCCACAACCCCCTTTTCTTCTGTTTTTGTGTATAGGTTGCAGGTGCATAGCTGTAATTTCAGGTTTGGGCTTCATTTGTAGAGATGGAAGAACCCTTTTCGTTTCACGGATTTTGTGGTAGACCATGTACATTCCCACCATGGTCATGACAAATTTTCTCCAAATTTGTAGGGTAGATCTGCATCATTTTAATTAGCTCAGATCCAAAGTTACAATGTGATCCCAAACTGGTAGCACCTCATTTCACGCATTTCCTATATCTTTTCCACATAGTCAATGTCAACTTTCTCATTTACAAAAGAGGGTAAAACACACTTCAACCACTTGCAATCCACTTAGTATTCAAATCCTTGTCTCTCTTGGATTTGGATCTAGTGGATTCAACCCCTCTTTTGAATGTAAAGTTCTTCCCAAGTGAAAATCAACCTGCTAGGACATATTTTTACATAATATTTCTATGCTATATATGGATGCTTTTTGCATATAGTTTCATCATAAGAGAATTTACTGTTGGATTGTATGTGTGGGTGATATGTTGCAGTGTCTTCATGAAAAGGCATCCCTTGGGCATATTCAAGGGAAATGTTGAGTGTGATGGCATTCTAGTAATCCTCATCTTCACAATTAGTTTCATTGCAAGAGCACTTTTGGAAGATCAGCATAGAGTAGGGTTGTGAACATGTTCAGAGATGTCAATGGTGTGGGAGAAACCTTTCAGTATGGTTATCAAAAGTTGCATCCAAGGAGAAAGGATTCTTTTGTAAAAAATGCAAAATTCTGCTTATTAGCATAAGTCACCCCAATGAGATCGCCTAAGGAGGATGGAGTATGTTGATCAAAGTAACTCACATCGATGGTGTTTCCTAAAAGCATGAGCAATGTAAAGAAGTGTGATTGAGTGGTAATCCATTGGGGAGAGTTACAATGATGATATGATAAGAAGTCAGAGTCATTGGAGTAACATTAACTATCGAGAAGGAGGAAAAAATGTTATCCTGATACCCGATGGGGTTGTTAGTGGAACTCTTGATGACAATAGATGGAGTGATGTATTCATAGTGATGTCATTAGGTCATCGAGAATTCCTAATTTATGTTACCCTGATACCTGATAGACTAAGTGGAGAAGGCAACTCTATCAGAGAGACTTTCTCCCATAAAGCAGTACCAAGCAAAAAGGGGAGCTAGGCCATTGGGATAACATACATTATTGGGAAGCTATGTTTTGAGTTATCCTGATACCTGATGAGGGAGACGATCTTGTCGCCAACAAAGAGATTACATTGGGAAATCCTATGCTGATAGACCAAAGCAACTCGATAAGAAGAGTAAGATGCAGATTGAAATAAAACTCATTGGGGTAACTTACATTATTGGAGAAACTTTTTCAAAGTTATGTCGATGCTCGATGGGAAGAATGCCATAGAGGGACAGAAGGCGGATCCATCGGGGAAGCTACAACCATTGGAAGAAAGGAAAATATGCTACGTCGATGCCTGATGAATTAATCGGGGAAGGTAATGCCAATTAGAAAGAAAGTTAGATGTCATGGGACCATTGGATGAAGTATTAAGTGATTTATTCCAAAGCCAATAGAGCGACTGGAGGGATAAGTGGAAGGAGGTTTCATTGGAGAGACCTACCTTGATTTAACACAAAGCAAAGATGACTAATAGAAAGGAAAGGAGGATCCATTGGGATAAACCAAGCCTTGAGGAAGAAAGAGAAATGGTCGGGTCGAGATTCGATGGACTAGTCGGAGTGACCTATGTTGATTAGAAAAACAAAAAGGTAATTGAAGGAATGCAAAATGCAGGTGGCACCAAGTAATTGAATTATCAGGTAGGGTTATGCCGATTAGCCACTGGAATATCTATTGCGATATCCATTATTTAATGCTCTTGATTGGGAAGATTGGATCTGCATGAAGCAAATTTGATGAGTTTATGATTGTTACAGACTCTAGTCGTTGCATATCTAGCATAAAGAAAGGCTTTTCATGCCAAAATTATTCATAGTGTTTTCATCCATCAGCATTGAAGTTGTAGACAAGAAGCGCGGGTAATTTGAAAGTTAAAGCATTTAATAATGGAGGCTTTTGGTTCACAAGGGAAAATAAAGTTCATAGAGGTTTCAAACACACAGTCTGCTAAATCAAAAAAGATGAAGATTGTAGAGGATATACAAAAGAAAAGACTGAACCAGGACATGATTGACCAAATGGAGTCATCTAGTGCTAAGTCGAGGAGGTCTAAAGCCTATTTGTTGCCCAAGGATCAATTGGAAGACAAGTACAAAGAGGTTGGAGATATTTGGACAGCCATAAGAGGCCATGGATTATTTCTATATCATTACTTGAGGTGGAACAAGGAGATAACACTGTCGAACCCTTGGATGACAAATTTGGGTAGACTGGTGGTCCCAAATGTTTTTCTGAATCTCAAATTATTGGAATTGCTTACCAAAAAGTACAACAAATAAAAAAGGTACATTCAATTGCCCAATGGCGATCCATTCATCCAAATATCTGTCGGGACTATTTAGGAGGTTTTTGGTATGTCTTATAAGCCGTACATGCCCCTATTTTTTACAGACCTGGAAGAAGAGTATACCCAAATGGAAACCACTCACATAGTGTGGAGGTTAGAGATTCATAAGAAGGAGAAAGGAAAACTCACAGAGCAAGATGGTCCTCCTTTCGAAATCACTCTGTTCAGCCAATACTTGAAATACACATGCTGGGCATGCGGCTATGTCTACGGGGAAGAAGTACCTAATGTCACAAGGATAGGGTCATTGGTGCTAGTTGCATATATTCAAATGCATGAGCCAATGCCATTTGATTATGCAACTTACTTGGCAAAGAATCTTTATGAACGGTTCTTGAGTTTGTAGATGGAACCTAACCCTACTTTTCAATTTTACTCATTGCTAATGCATATGGTTTTGTTTCATGGGAAGATAAAGGCTTTGTGGCCAGAGGAATTAAGGTTGACTCCTGGGAACAAAGATGGACAGGACCAACTAGTTCAATTATGGGTATACCTGTGGGACTCGAGGTTTGTCAAATCACATTATGTGTTGTTTGAAGAATATTTTGTTAAGCCTTTGTATAGGTTGTTTGGAGTGGAATGTGATGGGTCTATCTCACCTGAGATTAAGAGATTCTTGAGAGCCCATTCTTTTGGAGACACCAGGGTCAGCCACAATTGGGGTGACTAGTTTGTATGTCAAAATTTCACCCTTTTTAGGGTTTATGGTTTTGAGGGTGTTCCATATATGTTGCCTATATTAGTTCCTGAATGGGTTGACTATTTAGAGATTGTTAGGCAAATTAGTATGTCCAATGCAAAGCATTTGGGTGGTGCACACAAGCAGATATTTATGCCTAGCACTTTGCATTTTGGAGACTTCACCATTGTATCTACCAAGGCTTATGAGATGATAGAAAAGAAGCTGGTAGAGGATTACAATTTATTTGGACACCAGACTCAGAAAAATTATGATCCATAAGGGTATATCCACCACTGTGGGAAGCGCCAGAATCTGGGAGAGTATCTGCATTTACCCATGGAGGCTGAAGATTTATTTAGAAATAGGGAACAAGATGAGGCTGTTGTACTTTTAGAGGAATTAAACAAAAAATTAGAAGAGCAGAAGAAGAGGCTTTAGGAACTAAGAGAAGAAGGAGATTCTGAGAGTGGGTCTGATGAGAATGTAGCTGTATCAACCCTCCATGTATCTGAATTAGAAGAAGTAGCAGAGAGCCAGGAGAAAATCATGGTGAGAATAAATGCCAATGCAGATGTAAGACTTGAAGAGCATGCAACTTTTGTTGTAGATGAGGTTTTTTTATAGTCAAAGGAGTTCAAGTCATTTTTGTACCATTATAAAGGGAAAAAGTTGAGGGAGAATATCCCAAATGTTACTCTAGAAAATGAAGCAGAGATGCTTAAAAAATTAAAAGAAGATATTAATGCAGAAGTGGCCACAAAGACACCACAAAGAGGGAGACAAATTTTCAGTGAGGCAGGCATCATTTTGTTCCCAGGATGAGACTTAAGTGCCTCTCTTATCTTTGACAACTTGTTGCATTCTAAGTAAAAGGATGTAAAATTGGACATACAAGGTTTTGATGATGTCTTCATTCGATCAAGGTATGATCCACATAAAGAGAAATTGTTTCTTTGGTCCCTATACCCTCCAAATAAGAGACCCAAGATCATAGATGTAGATAAGGCATTTGGGCACATGATGAAGCTAAAAGTGGGAGAGGTTAATCCAATTGTCACGGTAGATTTGGGGATTGACATTGCAAAATTGAATAAGGCCCAAACACGGTGGGTGGTAAAAGAGGGTAAAAATATAAGAATTTATATGAAGACCTATTGAGAAGTCATGGTCATGAAGTACCACAGATAGTTGATACTGGTGTTGAATGGAAGAAGAAATATTAAGACCAGATGAATTAAAACATTAAGTTAAAGAGGCAAATCAAGACTGCCAGGGTAGATGTTGCTTGTGTTTTGTTAGCCAATATGTTTGAACATTTATTGGAAGTTCTAAGAGAATTCTAGATAAACTGTCAGAAGACCCAGGATAATATGGCTTCCCAGAGAAGAACTTTGAACAAGCTGAAGGCATTGTTGAAAGATAAGAGTGTCAATGAGAAAGTGGTTGAGAAGATCTAGAGAAGGTTGAATAAACATAAAAAGTTTGGTGTGGATATTAAACAAGAATTTATAGATTGCAAAGATATTGTGGATGATGCATAGCAATTAGAGGACAAAGAGATTTGGATTGCAAAATGCCAGAATGTACTTAACGCATCCCTTGATGTTTCCCGGGTAGATGTTTTGGATATGAAGGATACATGTGAGCATATGGAGAGATTGGTTTCCATAGAGCTCGTTGTCAGAGATACTGTGTTCAAGACCAGCACTCACAAGGACAACAAGTATTTGGAGCACATACAAAAGTGTGACACAATATTGGATGACCAGAACTGATTTTTTATTATGTTTTGTGTCTAACGGTTAAGCAGTTAGGTCTTAGGTTTTACTTAAGTTTAGTTTAGCAAGATCAAAGGGTGTGTCCTTTCATTCAGATCTTTTGGCTCACATATATGTAGTGAGTCATTTTTGTATTATGGGGGGCAATAGATAATTCTACCGATGGTTGGGCTGCAAGTGTTATGTTTTAGAAAGGTCTAGTAGGAATAAGAAGTTTGTTCTATGCAAACTGAATGTATTGGAGTATTTGTAAGTGCACTTTTTGTGTACATTCTTATACCAGAAGTTAATACACAAGATTTCATGTTTTTATCTTCAGATCATTGTGTAATTTTGTGTTTAATAAAATCATATGTCCTCTTGATAAATCTTTTGGATTTGTTGTGATGTGCCATCACATGATGTTGTATCGAATGTAAAATTGGGTTTTTATTGTTCATTCAACACATAATGAAACCTTCATAGTGATGGTCTTATAATTGTCTATTGAGTTGATAGTGATTCTTGTCCACAAAGTTACTCATTAACTATCAGATAAAGGCACTGGTTTGTTATTAATCTTTGCTGAATAAGTTTGTATTCATTAGGTCCTTATCAAAGAAACAAATCTTCTAATTTCTATAAGTACTGCTCTTTTTCATAAATTTTTAAAGTCCTAATAGTAATATTTTGCATAATACAACTATACTCACACTTATTTTATCAGTTTTAAAGGCATTCAATAAAAAGAACTTATGTTAGCATAGTTGTAGGAAAACCTTTTACCATCCTTGCAATTTCTAATTCCCACAATTTAAATTCTCTCAAAACAAACCTCTTTTGTGCTTGAAAGTGTAACGTACACCCACTTGGGTTTAGTGGAGCCTAAAGTGTAGAGGGATTTGGTCTTTGACCATCCTTGTTCGTTGGCCAAGGTTGATTGGATCAACTGAGGATTAGGAAAGTCTTTGGTTTTCCAATCTGTGGTTTTGGGCACCAACAGATTGGCGACTCTGCTGGGGAGTTGTCATAGGAAGTGTTCAGAGTCTTTGGTGGTTCATTTCAGACTGTACTAGAGGAAGGAGCCTAGAAGATTAATAAGAAATATTGTTCCTCTTAGGAGGTGGCGACTCTACATCTAATACATGAATAATAGTTGGTATTTTGAGAAAGTAAGAGAAACCCCTAGGAATTTATCAATAAGATTAATGTAGGGGAGAAGGTCTCTGCACAAGGGACAAGATAATCTTGTTCAGTTGATTCCAAAGAAAAGATACAAAGGAAAGAAATCAACACCAAGTGTGGCATTTGGGGGTTATAAGAAGTTTCCTAGTAGAAAGGATGGCTCTTCATCTGGTGATAAATTTGAAAATATGGAGGAAATTCCTTTCTATACCTTAAATGCAAAAGATAATAATGGAAGCCATGATGAAACCCTGACTGCTGAGGAATAGGAGGAGAGGCAATGGGATGCAATCATACTTAAAATGGCTGACTTAAATGGAGATGAATCCAAAATGGCAAAGGCTCTTAGGAGACAACCAGATTGGGTATTGCAAAAGTTGGAATTAAAAAGAGATACAATTCAAAAGCCTTAGGTCAGAAGGGATAGAAGATGAAAGTAAAGGTGAGGGAAGTAGGCCAGCAACTCCTAAATATAGTCCCCCTCATATGAGAAAAATAGAGCAGCCTTTTGTAACTTTTGATAACTCATTATTAAATGGAAGTAGAAGATGGAGGGATGTGCATAGGGATCAAAGTTAAGAAAGGAAAAGAAATAGCCAGAATAATGGAAGAAGAAATGCAAATGAGGGAAATGATGGGAACTTGAATAAAAACAATAGGGGTAAAAATATAAATAATAATAGAGGAGGTAATGGGTATGGAAGCAACCAAAATAATGGAAATAATAGAGGTAACAATGACAATCATGGAAATGGTAATGGTGGAAATAGAAACAACAATAATGGAAATGGAGGTAATTATGGAAATAATGGAAATAATAATGGTAGTGGAGACAATGGGAATAATGCTAATAATGGGGATGGCAACAATGGTGGATTCAGCAAAGGAAATGAGAACAATCAAAACAACAATCAGATTGGTAGATGGCCTATGATCATTGAAAGATACAGACAATTGGATTTCATTGGCATTATTGGTTATACAAATCATATCACTAATGATTTAGGATTAGCCATCCCTACATTCTCAGGAAATGGAATTGATTCAGCAGAACAACATCTAGTTAATGTAAAAAATACCATTGAAGAATTTGAGGTTCCTCATGAAGATGTATTCATGAAATTGTTTGTTCAATCTTTGATAGAAGATGCAGGAGAATGGCAAGAAGCCTTCTCGATGGATATATTGGCAGCTGGCAAGAATTTGTAACATTGTTCTTGGAAGAATTGGGAGATCACAATGATCCTTCATTTGCATCCCATGAATTAAGAAGTATAAAGAAGAATGAAAATGAATTAGTTGTTGAGTTTAATAAAAGATTTAATAAAGTACTAAATAGAATACCCAGAGATGTCAGACCTGTTGATTCATTTCTGATTAACTTTTATTTGAGTGCTTTTGAAAGAAAAACCCATTATGAGATTTTGTCTCATAGACCGAATACTCTACAACAAGCATTCAAGACAGCTGGTACCATTGAGAATAACACAAAAGTTGCTGGGAAGGTTGCCAAGAGAGATGATCCAAAGTTGTACAATTCCAAGGATCTAAGAAATATGAACTTACTCAGATGATGAACATGCTTAAGGACCTAAAGGGTAAGAAAAATCCTAATGAAAAGCCACCATATAAAAACAATAAAGAAATGAATTACAAAGGATGAGGCTATATGATATGCCATATAACACAAACTAGAAGGATGGGAAACTAGTGAGGCCTAATCTAAGAAAAGAAACTCCCGATCCATTGAAGAAGGTCACAAATTTAGTAGATGAATATCCATGGTGTGATGTTTGTAACCTTCACTATTGCAGCAGTAGAACAAGTAAAGAGCAATTATTAGCTGAGAAATAGGAATGTAAATAATGAGAAGGACAAGCTAGCAATTGCGTTTGCCAAAGTTAATAAACCAGAAGGGAACAAAGACAACACTTTCAAAAGCAAAGATACAAATGCCAAAAAGGGAAAGGAAGCAGTACCAGAACAGACCAAGAAAGAAGAAATACCAAAACTAATTAATCCTGTGGAGAAGAAGCAAGTAAGTAAGCCCACTTCAAACAATAATTCATTCATGTCCCAGGCATTGTCTTAGGTAAAGATATATATGCCTCTGCTAGAGGTAATGAAATTTCCAGACTACAAAAATGAGACGTTGAAAATTATATCTAATGTTGGAGAAGTAAGTAGGGAAGGTCCTAAATCAAAAGAAGATCCTCCTATGGTGTATCTTGGCATGTCTATTACCAAAAATATCACATAGGTAGATCCTTTCTATCTAACATTGCTAATAAAAAAAAATGCTAAAAAATTGCATGACAGATTCAGGAGCAGTAGTAAATATCATGTCAGAGGACATCATGAAAGAATTGGAAATGCATATTGATACACCTTACGGTAAGTGTTATTCCATGGAAAATAGGTCAGTTCCTATAGTAGGAATTATGAAGGACATTGAGTTCAGATTCCCAGCCTGCCTAGACATTGCATACAAGACATATATCACAGTTGTACAAGTGCCTGCGAACTATGGGATATTGTTGTCTAGATAGTGGTCCAACTTGGTGGGTGGACATGTCCAGCTTGACTTGTCATATGCCACTATTCTAGTGAAAGGGACAGAGGTGAGGATAAATAAAGAACCAAGATCTCCCTACCTCATAGAAGAAGTTGATCCTGATGAAGTGACTTGCTTTTGCCACTCAGATATGGGAAACTTTCAGGTAAGTATTTCTTAACTTTTAAAAGTTGATTAAATTATAGAAATGGTTAAACAAAATGAAAATTTAATTTGGAAATTGTATTTTGATGGTGCATGCAGTAAAGATGGAAATGGAGCAGGAGTTATTTTTATTTCACCTAATGGAAAATCTTTTAAATACACTTTCTTGTTAGCTTTTGCGTGTACTAATAGTATTGTTGAATATGAGGCCCTCTTATTAGGACTTAAAATAGAAAATAAACATGGCATTAAGTTACTAATAGTTTATGGTGATTCAAAATTAGTTGTTTCACAAGTTAGAGGCAAATTTGCTACAAAAAATGCAAAATTAAGAAGATACAGGAATGAGGTGTGGGATTACATTGAACTCTTTGATGCTTTCTCCATCAATTGGACTAAAAGGTCCAATAATATTTTGGTAGACTTCATGGCTAACCTGGTGATCAAACATATTGATATCCCTTTTGATGATATTACCCAAGTAGAAATCAAGACCAGACCATCAGTCCCTGACAATGTAAAGAGTTGGCAAGTATTTGATGATGACAGGGATTTGCTAAATTTTTTATTTTGTGAGAATCGGTATGAGCACTAGCGGATTGATTGGAATGGACTTGTGGAGGATAGGGATGGCAAGGAGACTATACTTGGGCAAGAGGTGTTGCAGCTAAAAACAAATAAAATCCCAAAGGGATTGGTAGATCTTGAAAGAATGTTTGATGATAAAGATATGACAAGTTTCAGACCTAATTTAGGAGGATGTGAGGATGTTGAAAAAATAAACTTGAGAAGTGAAAGAAATCCAAGAGAAGTATATATTGGAAAAAACTCACACAGAAAATTAGAACAATATTGATTAATCTGCTAAGGAAGTACATACATGTATTCACTTGGTCATATGATGACCTGAAAGCATACAGGGAAGACTTGTTCCAGCATGAGATACCCTTGAAGCCTGGTGCAAAGCCTTTCAGATAGAAGAAAAGGCCAATAAAACCTACTTTGGCTCCCAAGATGAAGGAAGAGCTGATGAAAATTAGGAATGCTGGTATTATTGAGCCCATAAGGCACTCGACATGGGTGTCCAATTTGGTCCCATTCAGAAAAAAGAATGGTGATCTCAGACTATGTGTGGACTTTAGGAATTTAAATGTTTCATCTTTAAAAGATAATTATGCTTTACCTAACATGGAGGCTCTTTTGCAGAAAGTCACTGGAAATGAATTGTTATCTATGATGGATGGCTTCTCAGGCTATAATCAAGTCAAAGTTAAGGAAGTAGAAAATTTCAAAACTGCTTTCACCACACCTTGGGGCACCTATGTCTATGCTAGGATGCCTTTTGGACTGACAAATGCAGGAGCTACATTCTAGAGGGCTATGGATGTAGCCTTTGAGGGGCTGATTGATTATATCTTAGTAGTTTACCAAGATGATATGACTGCTTATTCTAAAAAAGAAGAAGATCATTGTAATGACCTAGAAAAAATCTTTATTAGAGCATTAGAATATGGCATATCTTTAAATCCCAAAAAGTGTCATTTTGGAGTTACCGAAGGGAAATTGTTAGGTCATATTGTTTCAAAAGATGGTGTGAGAATCTATCCAGAAAGGATTGCTAATATTGATAAGATTCAAATCCTTAAAATAGTTAAGGCAATTCAATCTTTTTTTCAGTCAAATTAACTTTGTAAGAAGATTTAATTCAAACTTCTCTAAAATTGTAAAACCTATTGCTAAAATGTTGAAAAAGGGTGCTGAAATAAAGTGAACTAATTAAGCTCTTGAAGATTTTGTAAATATCAAAAGAGCCATCAAGGAAGCCCCTGATTTCTCTAAGACTTTCCAAGTGTTTTCATTTGCTTCATTCCATACTATTGTTGTTATCATGTTACAAAAGAATGATGAGGGGCATGAACAACCAGTGGTATTCTTTAGCAAAACATTGCAAGAATCTAAGTCGAACTATGATTTAAATGAAAAATAGGCTTATGCTCTTGTGAAAGCTGTAAAATCTTTCAGACCCTATCTGGTTGGTGCCACTGTCATTGCATATGTACCAAATGTTGTTGTTAAAGACATATTCAAACAATCAAAGACTACTAGAAGGAGATATAGATGGATACACAAGATCCAAGGATTCAATATTGAAATACAAATCACAAAGTTGGTGAGGGGTCAGGGTTTAGCAAAATTGATGGAAGAATCCAATCTTGAAGTAGCACAGGTAAATCAAATAGCATTGGAAGATACACAAATAAGCATTGAGAGTAGTCCTTGGTATTAAAATATTGTTTATTACTTGAAATATATGGAGTGTCTGGATAGTCTAAATGATAGCCAGAAAATAACTTTAAAGCTTCAAACATCTAGGTACGTATTACTTAAAGGAGATTTATATTGGAAAAATAGAGATGGTATCCTTTTATTGTGTCTAGATGAGTATCAAGCATCTGATGTTTTAAAAGACTTACATGAAGGTGTATGTGGAGGCCATTTCTCAGCCAAAACCACTGCTCATAAAATTCTTAATGCTAGTTATTATTGGCCCCAAGTTTATAAGGATTGTCATGCTTATATCAGAAAATGTGAAGCATGTCAAAATTTTTTAGGGAAGCTTAAGTACAATGGAGCTATTCCTCTCAGACCCATGCATACAGAGGAACCATTCTAGATGTGGGGTATTGACTTCATAGGGGAAATAGAAAACAAATCTAGTGGTGGGCATAAATGGATTTTGGTGGCTACTGATTATTTCACTAAGTGGGTTGAAGCCATTCCCACAAGACAGACTACAAACAAAGTTGTGACAAAGCTTCTCTTGGAAAACATTCTGACTAGATTTGGAGTACCTCAGAAGATTGTGGTGGACAATGGGATGTGTTTCAGATCCAAGGAGT